>NW_004955533.1:823843-897318 GCF_000276665.1 Chinchilla lanigera | reverse complement strand
AAAAAAAAAAAAAAAAAAGACACCCCCAAATTCAAAGAATCAATTAAAAAATGGGTACCTGAAACAGATACTTCTCAAATGATGAAGTAGAAACAGCAAATAAATATATGAAAAAATGTTCAATGTTACTGGCCATTCAAGAAATGCAAATTAAAACAAAACTGAGATTCCATCTCACTCCAGAAAGAACAGTCATCATCGAGAAATCAACCAATAACAAATGCTGGTTAAGCTGAGAGGGTGGGGGTGGGGAGCCCTTCTCCACTGCTGGTGGGAGTGTAGACTGGTACAAATACTATGGAAATCAGTGTGGGGTTCCTCAACACACTAAAATTAGAGGTTCTGCTTGACCCAGCTATTCCTCTTCTAGGCATCTTCCTAAAAGAGTTAAAAGCATCATACCACAGTGATATATGCATACCCATGTTTATAGCAGCACAATTTGTAATAGTTCAATCTTGGAAACAGTTCATATGCACATCAACAGATGAATGGATAAAGAAAACGTAATGTTTATATACAATGGAGTACCACTCTGCCATAAAGAAGAATAAATGAATCATTTGTAGGAAAATAGATGCACCTTGAGACCATAATTTTAAGTAAAATAAATAAGACACAAAAGTTTAAATACTGCCGGGTGTGGTGGCACATGCCTGTAATCCCAGCCCTCAGGAGGCTGAGGCAGGAGGACTGCCCTGAGTTTAAGGCCAGCCTGCATTATATAGTAAGTCCTTGTTTTCATTTTTTTAGAAAAGTAAACACGGCATCGTTTCTCTTATGTGAGAAATCCTAAGGGGCAAAATGGAGGATAGATATTGGGAATAGTAAGAACATACTCAACTTGGAAGAGGAACAATAGTAAGAACATACTCAAATAGGAGGAGGGAGAAGGAAAGGAGGGAAAAGATTAAAAAACAAAAAATAGAAGGGAAAAATGGAAACAAAGCTTCTGTAAGTGGGGAGGGGAAGGGCTGAAGGGAGAGGAGAATGGGAAAGAAAGAATTAAGATATGTTATGTGTAGGTACAAATTTCTTATGATTCATGTGAGTACTATGTATGGCAAATATATATTAATAAATTTTTTTCTAATTCCATGTTTGAAAAAGGTTGGTAGCCACATAAATCTGAAATATAGAAAAAAACATACTTTTGAGAGTCTTTCTATTCCACAACTTCCCAACTGCACTGTTCTTCGAATTATGCCCTTTTAATTTCTTTGATCCTGCCAGAAAAAGAAGCTTCTATTAGGCACTGATTCAGTGTGACAGAGTGCAACAGAGAATCAAACAAGGGCTAGAAAATACGACATGGAAGTGACAGGAAGTTGTTCTTGGCTTTGGAAAATGCTGAGGTCTTCAACTCACAGGAATATAAAACTTATCACTACAAAATTAGTCATAAATAGATGTGCAACAAGCAACAGTAGTACTTTTATCACATTAGAATATAAAAACACAAAAATTTAAGAAGACAAAATTTAGGGTAGGGGATGTGACTCAGTGGCAGAGTGTTTACCTGTTATGTGTGAGGCCCTGGGCTCAATCCCCAGCACTAGGAAGCGAAAGACCAGAAAGGATAAGAGAAAAAGTAACACAAGCAAATAGCCTGGCTTTCCTTTTTATTTAATCAAAGACTGGTAGATAAACATAAATACAGCACAATTACTTCAGATCATTCTTCATATTGTACACAGACCAGTGAACGGGATCTGAAAGAAACCTGCAGTCAGCAGTGAAATGCACACAGCACTTTCTTCCCTTGCTCAAGAAAAGAAAAGAAAACAACAACAAAAAAACAAAAACAAAAACTTAGAATCTGATCAGCACATACTCTCCTGTGACAGATGATTCAGACATAAATAGTGGGTGTAAAGAAACTATATGCTAACTTATGTATAACCTTTGTTAATGAAAAAACATAAGCAGCCGTAATGATTAGGATACATTCAGTTACTGGTAACTAGTAGTGCCTGAAAGGGCATCATCAGAAGAGAAATCGTGCTGCAGAGAAAAGCTATATATACATACACAATGAGAAAATAAACTGTAAGATTAACGCATGCATGTTTAATACTGGAAAAATCACAGCCCTCCAAAATTTCTCCATGTTATAAAAGCCCTCTGCACTCAACTAAAATTAAAATGATCTTAAAAGGATAATACTTGTAAAGTTTAAGTCTTTTAGCCACAAAACTGCAATGGAAATAAATGTTCAGAGTCATTTTCAAAACAAAACAAAAAATCTATTCTTCTGATGACATGCATGATTAAAAGGTCTATGCAAGATACATTGCTCTACATTCCCAGTGACTAGGAAAAAAAAACCTCAAGTCAATTTTTAGTTTGCAGATGGTCAAAGGATTTTGTATTCCAGCAGGAGTTCAAATCTTCTGTATTTTTTCACCAACAACTACTGGATTTTCTTTTCTGATTTTCTCAGCAGCATCAGCTTTGTAATTGTAAGAGCAATTATGCACATCTGAGTAACGGTGTACACCACAGTAAACATTTCCACAGCGGCATTCAAACCCTGAAAAGGGATTCAGACACAAGTATGAGTTGGTGGCAGGGCAAAATACTGTTTTTTGGCATAACTAGTGTTAAACAGCACTGATAAATTAGGGCACCAATCTAAAGAATTATTTCAAAGATACAGTTTCACAAACTACATTTCCAAAGTTCACAAGCAGAACTTCATTTCTTGTTCCGATCTACAAACTAAGATTTGTACTAGAGCAAGCAGTAAGATCAAGGATCTTATAGCCACAATTACTTTCTTAAAAATAGGGTTGCTAAACTGAGAATGTGAAATATTTTTTAAAATCAAAGACTGTAATGTATAATTAAGCATACAGTCAGAAGGCAATCTTAACATTTAAGAGAGATCAAATAAAACCTTTAAAAGAACTGTTAATAGCACAGTTAAAAAAAACCAAAACAAAACCAAAACCAGAACAGTATCCCACCCCCCACCCTCCATCAGCTTTCCTCTGCTAACCACCTGGAGATGTGAATATACTTTGGGGCAGGATTTAAGAGGATGACATCTAGCGTTAGGGTCCCTACGTGTCAATCTACTCACTAATGTAGGCCAATTACTTAGGCCACTCCGAGCCTGTTTTTGCAACTGTAATTCTGGAGCAAGTTACTGTAAGGGTTAAAGGAAGAATGTACTAAGTGTTCAGCTTTCAGTAAACACACACAGATGCCTTTAATTCCTTTAATTTTGGAGAAATGCCAAAGAATTGAAGCCAAAATAGAGAATAACAGGTATGCACAGTCTTATTCCCTTGAGGTAAGGTTTTATGTTATGGAATTTGGGAACTGTTGCTTGGGAATCAGTATTTTAAAGATGACCCTGATTTCCTTTACATTTTTTCCCACTTCATATAATGAAAGAAAAATGAAACAAACAACAGTAGACTGGACTGTCAGACTGGACAAGAAATTGCTAAGGCTCAGCTGGTAATCATAAAGTCTGAGAGTTTATGAGATTTAAAAAGATTATATTTGACATGAAATATGTGTATTTTAAAATGTCAGGCTATTATATGAAATATGTGTATTTTAAAATGTATAGCTCAATGACAGAGTGCTTGCCTAGCATGTGCAAGGCCATGGGTTTGATCCTCAGCACCACAAAATAAATAAATGAAGGAATGAATAAATAAAATGTGTTATTTATGTTTGTATTATATATGTATATAGATAGATAACAGAGAGACAGATAGGTATATATATATAGCTAACATATGGGCCAGCTTAAAACATCTTGATATTTGACACTAATCTCTCTTCCTCTTTATCTCCAATCCATTCCTTAACCTAAATTATTGTAAACCAGAAGCACAATTTCTGCTCAAAAATGTCTCTCCTCTCCTCTGTCCACAAGTCAGATTTTATGTAAATTATTCAGCCCATGCGTGGCCATGGTAAACAGTAAACTTGAGTACTAAGGCAACCCCACTCCACCAGTCCAGCCAAGTACCAGCCTCTGCCCCAGGTGTGAACTGCAGTTGCAGCACCCTTCCTCCGCTACGCAGGCCTGAACATCCCGTGCTCCTTCACTTCACAGAGCTTTGGCTCAAGCTCCTTTCTGCCTGAGATGCTCCTATTTCCATCAATTGTCAGTCAGTCCTCCTTACTCAAGACCCAGCTGAAATACCCTGCTTCATGTTCTCAATGTTGTGAGCCCTCTAGGCCTCTAGCCCCCTTCCTTTACATAAATTAATGCTCAGACTCCAGTTACTGAATTCCCGGGGTAATACGCACTTAATGTAAGCTCTTAGCTCAACACTTCCAAACATATTTTTCTCCCTTTCTTAACAGTACTGACAGCTTCATATAGTAGCTAATATATATTACTTACTGTGAGATAGCACCAGACTAGCTTACCGAACAGCTTACAAGTTTTAACTAAGTGAACCTACGTAACCTATGATTAACCTCATTTTAAATGCAGGAAGTACTTCACAGCTAATCTAGTACTTTGCATTTTTCTTTCCTGGAAGGCAGGTGCTTTATCGCCATACTTGTCTAATACTGTCAAATTCAAGCTAAAATAAATTTTTAAAAGTCATTCATTTTACTTTTAGGTATATAATTAAAGGTACTTTTATTTCTTTGAGAAAATTTATAAGCAGGGCATAGTGTATGCCTGTAATCCCAGCTACGAGGGACTGAGCTAGGAGGATCCCAAGTTCAAGGCCAGCCTAGACGACTTAGCAAGATTCTGCCTCAAAATTGAAAAAGGAAAGTCAGTTGGTGTGGTGGCACACACCTGTAATCCCATGAATCTGGGAAGCTGAGGCAGAAGAATTCAAGTTTAACCCCAGCCTATATAAATTAGTAAGACCCTAACTCAAATAAATAAATAAATAGGGCTGGTATACAGCTCAGTGTAAGAAGACCCTATCTCAGATAGATAAATTGACAGACAGATACATAACAGATACATAAATAGATACATACATAGCCTGGTATACAGCTCAGTGTGAGGACTATGGGGTTCAATTCCCAGTACTAGGGGAAAAAAATCAAAAGCCAAAGGGTATTGAACAGTAGCTCTCATGGGAACAAAACCAAGTTAGCTGAAATCAGTAACAGCCATGCATTATTTTAAAACACAATTTCATGCCATGTGATAGAGGCCCTTACCCGTGAGCCCCACTTTCTTTCTGCACATGAGACAGCGGTTCTTTTTCTGTTTTGGTTTTTCAAGGGACTTGCTTTGCTCTTCAGATGGCTGCTGTGCTGTGTCTGACACTGAAGCTGACAAAAACAGGAAAGCGATAAAGTTTAACCGTTTAGTAAGATTTCAGTAGTGGATGACAGCTGTCCTTTCAGCCCACCCTATCAATTCATTATTGAGTAAGTGAGGAATTTATTTACTAGTGTTAACAGATGCTTGTGAGTTACAAAGCTGTAAGATGACCTCTTTTTGGATAAATTTTTGTGCAATGTATACATATACAGAAAATCTAAAATGGATAGCTGTTAATAGTGACTAGAAGATGGATTACAGATTTTCTGCCTTTGGTTTAAATTGTACTTTCAAATCTTTCTAATAATCACGTATTTGACCCTTAAAGACACACACAAGCACCACTTGAGTCTCTAATGCAATGTGTAGGAAAATGGTCATATGCAAACTTAATATTGATCAGGGTCAGAAGAATACAGCTCTCTCAGACAGCCAAATTCTCAGAATGTTTCACACAAAACATTTAAAATGTTAGGGAAAAGATAAACTGATGCCAAGAAATTTAAAGGATTATAATTAAGATAATAAATTGATACCAATATATACTAAAACCAAGATCACATGAACCAAGATTCAAGAAGAAACTGCTGCTCCTTCCTTCCTAAGGGGCTGCTCCCGTCACTAATGACCACAGCCCTCCCGAGTGCTGTCACCAGATCAGAGTTCACAACAGGGACCAGCTAAGGAGACAGCTTATTCCAGAACAGCCCGTAACTTGCCTTGGGCCGTGCTCTCGGCCTCCAAGGAAGCCCTGTGGTGCTGCTCCGCATGGAACTGGCCATGCACACTCCCCATTCGCACTCTGCAAAACACTCCGAAGGGCTCTCCTTTCTCTTCATTCAATCTAGGTCCTCTTAAAAGACCAAAATACAACACCACTTCCTTGCCTCCTCTCCGCTTCTCACCACCCTCACCACACCCCCAGCACTGCGCGTAAGGCCCTCCTCAGTCCGCACTTCCTTTGCACCCCAGCATCTGCCACAGTGCATCATGACGACGTCCTCGCCCGTGTTTCAAGTTCTCTGATGGCATCCCATAGCCCCTTCCTTCAGGATCTTCCTCCTCCTCCTGTTCAGTCAGGCTTGTCACTCTCCAAGGAGACCCGTGCTTCTGCCTTGACACTTCCTCCTCTCACTTTGGGGCCTCCTGGAGCTCTTTTCCAGGTGGCACGTTCCTCCCGCTTCACCTGGCACAGAGACCCTCCCCCGCACCCCCACTGTTCCTACACTAGTCTCACACCCGTGTCACTGCCTCACCTGGCTCACCTGGATACGCTGGGCTTCTCTCTGAGGGCAGGAACCTGTCTCCTTCAGCCCTGTTCCCAGTGCCTATCTTGGTGCCTCTGGCCACTCAGTGAAGAAGTATCTGAAATGACTGAGTTACGTATCTACTGTACTTATGAGCCCTGCTTCCCAAACTACACTGGAAGTGCACAGAGGACAGGGGTGGTGTCCACTGGAATCTCCAGCAGACCATGAACTACATGAAGTAGATACTCGAACATCTGCTTTACAGTAAGTCCCGACTAGTGAACATTTGAGTTGCAGAGTTTCCCAGACACGACTGGACCTCATGTTAGGAACATTCTTAGATGCAAACAAACTGGGGAGGTGGCTCAGGTGTCCGCCAGACACCGTCACACTGTGCTGCCGTGTGCTCGCTGTGCGGTGCGACAGTGCACACTGGTCCAGCGCCCAGTCCGAGCCCAGGGCGTCCGGGAGCGAGAGGGAAAGCAGTGAAGTGAGGGGACGCTGGGAAGCACAAAGCTGTGTACACTGCGCATCGGTGTCAAAGGTGCAGAGACCGGCAGACTGACAAGTGAGCCAACTCACAAACGTTCTCCTAGAACAGAACTCATGTGCAAATGGAGGACTTACTGGACTTAGTGGCTGACTTGCTTGTGTTAAAACATTATCTCCTATCTTAAATAAAACATCACAAACAAGTAAATATGCACTACTGAAGAACTGTACTGTGATTACTCCACTTGGATATACTGAAGCTAGACAAGAGAAAGTTCTAGTAATATAAACATTTAATCTCTGACACAGAACATGGACACATAAAACCTTTTATTTTTATGTTCAATAAACAAATATTCCTAGAATATGAGCTTCATGAGGGCAGAGGATCCATGTCTTTTTCTTTTATTTTTTGATTCAGGCTCTTGCTATGGAGTTCAGGCTAGCCTCGAACTCACAGTGATCTTCCTGCCTCAGTATCCCAAGTGCTGCGATTACAGGCGTGCACCAATGTTTTGTTCGCTGTTATCACTGCCCCAGAACAGTACCAAGTAAGGTTTGATGTGTATAGAACTAAAAAATAGTTTAACCTGCTGTAAGGAATCAATGTTATATTTATTGTGTGCTTTATTTTGTTGTGTTTTTTTTTTCCAGTACCAGGAAAACTCATGACCTTGCGCTTGCCAGGCAGGCGCTGTGCCACTGAGCTAAATCCCCAGCCCTATTGTGTGCTTTAATAGCAGTGATACTATCAAAGGTTTTAACATATGTAGAATATATTAATATATAAGATTTAACATATATTCAGTATTTTTATACATATCACAAGTTTATATAAATCATAGGTGTTAGTATATATCAAATTTTATATACACACACGCACACACACAAAACTGGCTTAGGTACTGAGACACAAACTTCAGTATCTGAAAATGGGGTGAGTGGAATCACATGTACCTGCTATGTATACAAATTCTACCATGTCCCTTAACAGGAACATTTCACAATACTGACCCTGAATACCTAAGGCAAATGGCTTCTTTTTAACTGAGGCAAAGCTATCCAAAAGCTTGTAAGCCACTCAAATTTGGGAATGATAAATCTCAAGTAATTTTAAGATTGATAATTCAATCTTTAAAAGAGCCATATAACGGTCAAGAGACTAGATGCTTACTAATAACAGCTACAACCCAAATAACAGTTTCCTTAGAACTAAGTAGTTTTTCCTATTTGGATTTGAGAGCTGAAAAGAGTGCCTGCTGGTTAATAATTAAGAATGAGTAAATCCACTGTCCTAGGAGTCCCTCTAGGAGGCCTTTGTGACAGCATAAAGGCTATGAAATAAACTGAATTGTACCTGCTGAGTTAATTTTTAATGGGAATCCTGTGTGGATAAAGTCTATTGGCCACTGCTGTCAAGATATTCTAAGTAACACTGCACAGGGCTGGTTTCATTACCCACATGGAGGATCGCAGAGGAACAAGGGCCTCTGCTTTAGATCCTGAAAAAAAAGGCAGAGGAAGGGAGGGAAGAAGGAAGGAAGGAAGGGAAGGAGGGAGGGAGGGAGAGAGGGAGGAAGGAGAAAAGAAAGGTAATATACAGACAGTACAGTACATAAAACACTACTTCTGTTTGGGGCATATTTATATACATGGTGAAAAAAACGTGATAGTATTAATAGATAACCCCCAAACATTACCATGTAATTTAATACACGTATGCTTTCTTCAAAGAGTCCTGCCAAGTCTCTTCACTCAAGAATTCGACTAAGCATTATCTTCCTCTTCCCTTCCCCCACCTCCTTTCTCCTTTCCTTCCTCTTCCTTTTTTTCTTACCTTTCCCCCTTCCTTCTCTCCCCTACCCTCTTTCTTTCATACTCAGGATTGAGCCCAGGGCTTCTAGCACGTGAGGCAAGTGCTCTACCACTGAGCCACACACCCAGCCAAGAATTAGACTGGGCACTTTGAGGCTGTGACTGCTTCTGCTTACTTCTGTACACAGAGTAAGTGCCCAAATAAACCAGTGAATCGATACAGACTTTCACAACGACCTACTAGGGTAAAATCCACTTCTGCCCTCTGAACATCATTTTCTCATTTGTAAAATGAAGGCTTAGACTCAATGAACTTATGCAACTAACTACAAATTCTTTACAAAATGAGAAAAATTTCAATACTGAAGAGAATAATATGCCTACATTGTTAGCACCTAAAAGAAATACAGTATATATACGTATACACACATACATATACAATGGCTTTTAGGAGCCGCATTGAAAGGACAGGTAAAGTATCATTTCAAAATGTAGTCAATATGAAAAGTTCAGATTTTGGAGAGTACTGAATCTCTAGAAGCCAGTGCATAGGTACAGTATAACTAGAAGTTATCTTACTGACTAGCGATGCAAGGCTGGTGGTAATCATACGGTAGAGAACAGCTCTACAGAGGACATGGGTTTCTGTTAGCAGCCATCTGGGGAAAGACACTGTTGCATTCATCTTTCTAATCCAGCCTGGAGCTCAGTGGTCAACAAAATGCTTAGCATGGATGCGGCCTGGATTCAATCCCTGTCGCCTGGACCAGAACAAAAACAAAACAAGAACTAACGCCCCCCACCCCCACAAAAAAACCCTTCAAGATTACTCTTAGTGATTTCCCAATACCTGATTCCAAACAACTTTCCCAATGTTAGTTCCAACATTTACTGGCCTAAATCAGCAACTGTCTCCCTACTTCTCAAATTTCTGTTTACCTACCTATACACTAGTCTCCATTTTTCCGCCAGCAAAAGCCCTTTTTACTGTCTTTCTTTTGCGGGGGGAGAATGGGAAGTTGCAGGGGGATATTAATGTATCAACACTCTTCAAAATGATGAAATCAGCGATTTTTAGTATACTTGCAAGGTTATAAAATCACTCCTAATTTCTTAGTATTTTAGTCACTCTGCAGCCAATTTTACACAGATTAACTCCCCACAGCTCCTGGAAACTACAGTCTTTCCATATGTCCAGATTGGCCTACTCTGAATACTCCATATAAATGGAATCATACAGTATGTGGTCTTTTAAACCTGGCTGCTTTTATTAGAGTAGCTGTTCGGCGTTCCTCCCAGGGTAGAGTAAATCAGACTTCCCTTCCTTCTGGGGCTGAGTTATATTCTGTGTATGGCTATACCACGTTGCCTGCTCACTCATCCGCTGACGGCCATCTGGGTTGCTTCCATGTTTTGGGTTTTATGAATGCTGCTGCCTGAGCACTCATACAAACATGTGGACATGTGCATCCTTTCTCTCTCTCCCGCTACCCTCTCCTGCCTGCTTTCTTCATTCCCTCCACACCCTCTTTCTGGGCTAAGGATTTAACCCAGCGCCTGGAGCATGCTAAGCATGTACCCTACCTTTGAGCTGTATCCTAGCCCAGGACATACTTTCTGTTCTCTTAGGAAGTGGGAGTGAAAATGCTGGCTCATACGGTAATTCTGTTTAACTTCTGGAGGAACTGCCAAATTGTTTTCCATTTTACATCCCCACAAACAATGTATAAAGGCTCTAATTCCTACATATTCTTAAAAACACGTTACTGTAGAGCTGTACTAATTGGTATGACTGTACTTTTCTGAGTTGCTTTTTCTTAATGACTAATGATGGTAAGCATCTTTTCAGCAATTTGTTCCTCTTCTTTAGACAATGTTTGTTTAAGTCCTTTGCTTTTCTGTTTGTTGAGTGAAGTCAGGGCCCAATAAGCTACATTTGGACTCTTTATACATTTTATTTTGGGTGTTACCAAGTTGCCCATGCTGTCATTCTGCCTCAGCTCCCAAGCAGTGATGATAACAGGTGTGCACTTTCCTGCCCAGCTTCCATTTGTTACTATTGTTTTCGGACTCATATCTAAGAAATCAATCCCTCATTCAAGGTCATAAAACTTTATACCTGTTTTAAGAGTTTTTACAGCTTTAAGTCTTACATTTATTTAGGTCTCTGATGCATTTTCTGTCAGTTTTGCATACAATAAGAGGTACAGGACCAATTCATTTCTTTGAGTGTAAATGAGGGAGTCCCAGCATCATTTGTTGAAAAGTACATTCTTTTTTCAATGAATGATCTGGGTACCTTTGTTGAAAATCAGTTATCCATAGACATATGAGGGTATTTCTAGATGCCTCATTCCATTCCTCTTCTCTGTATGAGGCCCCTCAAGTACCACAGGGTTGATTACACTCCCTAGTCTCAAAGTTTGAAATTGGGAAGTGTTAGTCCTCCCACTTTGCTGTTGTTTTTGTTTGACTATTTTCATCCATTCTCCACAATCAGAACAAATCCCTGAGTTTTAACCCAAATAAGCTTTCCTAAATTAGTCCGAAGGGGCTATTCCTCTGACTGCCATGAACCCCCGGCCTCCCGATGCACCTTTGTGTGAACTCAGAGCCCTCGGTGTGTTCACCTTGCCACCCAGTGGAGCGTTCACCTCTGCTTTGCTCTTAACATCAGCAGCTCTCCTCCAACGCCTCAGGGATGTGCAGCTAGCTCGCCAATTTAGTAAGAGATCTCATTCACTGCTGTTGGTTTTAAAACTCTCTTTTCTCTAAACTTCCTGTAACTCTCAAATCACTTGGGTAATACATAAAATAAGACTATCTTCTACAGTTTATTCAATTCATATTACCGCTAGTCTCAGTAACTTTTAATATGCATAAGGTGAACAAAGTTATTATTTTCCCATAAAAATAAGGTTCAAGGGGGAGTGAGTGTGTGTCAGCATATGAAAACAGACCCCTACGTCCATGTTGTTTTTAGTATGGCCTAAGAGCTGAGGGACTGAGGGGTTAATCAAAGTTAAGCATATGTTTAATAATGCAGCCAATCAAGTCCAACAGTGTAAAGTACACCAAAACACTTAAAAGGTTTTTTAAAGGTAGCTTTTATGGAAATCAGACTTACACTGCTAAGTAACACTGCTATTTTTTTAAAGTAAAAACGTAAGTAAGTGATAAACATGCTGCAATATGCTAAATTCTCATTTAAACACGAGAACAATTCTTCAGAGCCATGAGGCAAAAATGAAAGCAGTACCACCCACTTGGGGGCAGCATATCCCTATTGTAAGAGGATTAGCAGAACACATACAAAGAAACACTGTTGTGAAACCCTAATGAACAACATTAGGAAATGCCCAACTCTTACTCCCATGCCACCTTCTGCCAGGGATGGCCTAGTTGAAACAATTTCCCTTGAGGGAGGCACTGGAGTGATAAGGAAGAAAACAGATACCAAAGGGCCTGCCAAACCAGTTGATCCTACCCTGGAAACTAAGAGGCAGCAGAGGAGGGCTGGGTGGATGTGTCAACAAGAACACACACTTCTGCACCCCAGTCCACAAGCACAACTGTCCCGGGCAAAGAATACTGGCCTACAGGCAGCGCCCAGGCCCTCAGGCAATCACATGACTGAGTCGAAGAGATTTTTTTCTTTTCATCCATTTATTAAATAGATGAAGGAAACAATCTCTGATTTGTTAATTATTAAGCAGCAGAATCATACATACTTGTATATGTGCACACATACACGTATTTGTGTGTTCATGATAAAAGTAGATATTCTTAATTCAACAATGTAAATTAAACCTTTTTAAAAAACCAAACTAAGATTTTTAAGCACTGAAAACTAATCCAGCCTTAAACTCAAGTGAAACATGTACCTGATTTGTTGAAGATTCTGCTACGCTGAAACTATGAATGCTAAACTGTTGTAAGGACATTAAGTTAATACTAATTTAACCTACAAGTCATTCAAATCATATACAGGAATCCAAATTTTTAAGCACTGCAATTTCTCTTAATCACTATCAGGACTGCCTTTTTAATTAACGTCCTCCAAGCTAGCTGGAGAAACCGTCATATTCTTCATGTGCTGTGATGGTACGTAAGTACTTCGTATTATCAGCTCACCAACTTACCATCTTTATTTTTTGTCAGACTGTGTAATGACAGCTATTGTATCCTCAAATGTCATAAATCTTTTTTCAGTCAATGCCTTCTTTTTTTGGTCTTGAGACAGGGTTTCACTATGCAGGTCAGGCTGGCCTTGAACTTGCAGTGATCCTCCTGCCTCAGCCTCCAAGTACTTGGATTACAGGAGTGTGCCACCAGCCCCAGTCAAAGCCTTAAAATTTGTTCTGCTTAAGATATATGTAGTATTTTCAGGATTAGCAGCCTGATTTCTTCTTTCTCAACTTATCTCTCAAATCTGCTACTCAGCCTGTGGTTCATGAGTTTTTCTTTTGCCTGTATGGCCTGAAACTGCCCAGATGCTTGATGGCTTCATCCTCTGCTCCTTTTACCCTCCTGCCCTGCCTGAGACCTCCAGATCTTAGGCACAATGTCGCTCACACTTTAAAAAATGAGTACTCTCAATTCTGAAATCTGATTGTTTCCACCCTACTCTAGCCGTATTACCTTTCTTGGTCTAAAGCAACAAACATACCTCTGTCAGAATGATGAAACTGACAGCTTTGACACTACCCTTTCTTACTTGCACTGTCCAATGGATAACTGACTTGACATTTTTTCCCATTTATCCTTTAAACATATCCCTCATCCCTCCCTGTCCTTAAATTTTTCTATTTAACTAAAATTAAAAGTTGTACACTTACAGTATTTATGAATTTCTAATAATATGCTATGTAAACTAGAATATTTATGTGGGTCACATAACAGGCTTGCTACGGCAAAATCTACACATAGACACATTATGTCCAGTATTTGTTGGACATGAAGTAAATCAAGGGGAATTAGCTCATTTTCTGCAGATGTCCATCCACCATATGCATGCCGTGCATAACGGACAGGGTCAGTGGCCAGGGCATCTTCCCTTTGAGCCACATGATGGGCGGAGTGACGCAGTGCTCATCTTTGGGCTTACTCTTTCAGTATCCTCCCTTGGTCAGCACCCTGGGAGAACATGACTAAGTGCAGGTGATTTAACCGCCTCCTACCTGGCCTCCTCTGCTGCCTCATACTAAGGTCTGCACAGACATGCTTACGTCTTCCCAGATCATTCTGATCCACCTGGTGGGGTCATAATCAGCATGGGAAGAGCGCAGTATCATGAGCTGTGAGTACAGGTACATGATGCGACTACGTCTTGTTGCGGATGGGCAAGAGGGGCGCCTGCCAGCCCAGCACGGCCGTCTCCCAGTAACCAGGCAAAAATCCACAAGAACGAGGTTCCCTGCAAACCAAGCCCCAGTTTGCTTGGAGATGAAAATTTTTTTTTTAAGATTTAACTGGCCAAAATAACGAAAGAGAACTGCATAACACTGCACAGTCATTTAATTATATTTTTCAAACAGAATGAAGTTTGAGTTTTCTGTTTATACTGTGTATGTATTAAATGGGAAGTGTCTCCCAACAGTCAATTAAATTCTTAAAGTTATGTAGTATTCTGTTCATAAAGAAAACATAAACACATGTGGGATTTTTTTTTTTTTGGTACCAGGAATTGAACTCAGGACCTTGCATTTGCCAGGCAGACACTTGTGCAGCTGGGCTACATCCCTGGCCCCACACGTATGTTCTAAGCATTCTATTTTTAAAGCATCCACCCAGGCTGGAGTCTGGTCTACAACACTGAAGCGCTGATAAAAAAAAATACATGCTAGTTCATATACAAACCTTGCAGATCTTCGGTTTCAGGTGCTGCTTTGTCCACAGACGTACTGTCCACCTGGGATGATGCTACAGATTCGGGTAACAGTGGCTGATTTGATACAGAGCTAGAAAAGCAAAAATATTTCCAGTTTTTAGGGCTGGGTGTGGTGATGCACACCTGTAATCCCAGCACTTAGGAGGCTGAGGCAGGAGGATTGTTGGAAGTTTGAGACCAGCCTGGGCCACAAAGTGAGCTTAAGGCCATCTTGAACTGCATAGTGAGACCTTGTGTCAAAAAGGCCAAAAAAAACCCAAGAACTTTATTATTTTTATGTTTCTGAAAAATGTTTTGCTCTTTGAAAATAGCAGTAAGTAATACAACCATGGTTAATTTCCTACAACTTTGTCTGTAACTATTTTGTTTGTATTGTTCTTATGCTATTTTGTAAATGGATGTCTGTTAATGTTTTCCTTATTTTTTAAAATAAAAAAAAAAGAAAAATGTTTTGCTGTAAGATAGCATCTCACTGTGTTGCTTCAACTTCTCTTAAACACAATCCTCCTATCTCACCTTCCCCAGTGCTAGAACCTGCCCCTGCACTATGAAATATTTCTATCTGGAAAGATGATCTCCACACGTGACTATTTTTTAGGATTTTTTTCGAACTTTTATTAGTACATGTTTGCAGTACATGATAATTACATTCACTTTAGGGAACTGGTACCAGTACATAACACATTTCAATTTATTCCTCCACCCCTTTTATTTTTCTAGCAACAGACCATATACAGTCATCCCTCGCTATAGCATAGTTCACTTATTGCGGCTTCAGTGCATCACAGGTTTTAAAAAAATATGTATCTAATTCTATATTGCGGAATTTTCACTATATTGTGGGATTCTGCAGTATGTAGATATTTATGTAATATGATTTTAATTACTTGCCTAAAAATTTTAAATATGAAAAATGTTAATTCAAACATATTAAAAGAACATTAAGTCGAAGTAAAATACAGTATGTATTTCATCAGCAGATGAATACCATACAATACACAATGGAAATGCAGTACATGACTACCACTTCTGCAAGTTTGCTAACGTGAGACTGTACACAGCACACTACTGGCTGATAGAATGGAAGGCAACCAACCACAGCACTGTGCTCTGTATCCTGGGTGCTGATTGGCTCAGTGACTGTAGCATTCGTCTTTGTTCTACCACACTGTATCCATACGTTCAGCATCTCTCCTTGTTCACTTCACATTGAGTAACCATATAGAATTTTACGTGTAAAAATAACAGGTTTAAGAGTGTAGAAAGTGTTTAAGAGCATAGTAAGTGTTTATGTAAGAGTGTGGGAAAGGTTAATGGAAGAGTGGGAAAGGCTTATAGGAGTGTGCAAAGGGTTTATAAAGCCTTAAAATATATATAAACAATAAAATAAATATAACATCTCTACTTCACAGATTCTCACCTATCGCAGGGGTCTCTGGAACGTAACTCCCGCAATAGGTAAGGGATCAATGTATAAGACCATATAGACTTAATTATCATATGTACAGAATAAAAATCACTAGTAGGCCAAAGAACATATAAAACACTTAAGAACATATAAGACAATTGTACTAAGTCAAGGTACACTTTTTTTTAAAGACAGGGTTTCTCTGTGTAGTGCAGGCTGATCTTGAACTCACGTACGCAGCCCAAGCTGGCTTGAAACTCAAGGCAATCCTCCTACCTCAGCCTCCAAGTGTATTAAGCTACACTTTTACTTTTTTTTTTTTGTCTTTTTGAGACAGGGTCTCGCTATGCAGTTTGGGTTGCCCTTGAGCTCACTTTGTGGCCCAAGCTGGTCTTGAACTCACAATGATCCTCCTGCCTCAGCCTCCTGAGTGCTGGGATTACAGGCGTGCACCACCACACCCGGTCAAGCTACACTTTTAGAGACACTATCTCCACTGGATTATAATACCTTTTCTTCTTGCTCTTTTTCCTATTATCTGTCTTTTAATGTCATAGTTTATATGAACATATATATGTTGAGTTTTTCATGTAAGAGAAACCACGCATATTTATTTAAGCTTATGTGTCTGAGTTACTTCAGTCCACATGTGACTATTAACCAAGGCAGAAAATAAGTGAAGTTACCTGAGTGTAACAGTGCACAGAGGCAGTTGTTTCTAACATAATCATAGAGCTTTGAAACAAGACAGGAATGTGGACCAGAAATCTGTGCTTTACAAAGAAAGCAACGGTGCAATTCCTTTGTGTATTTCAAGTACCACATGAATCCATGATGTGAAAACCAGCATGATAAAGACATACTTAAGGTCCCTAAGGCAAAGCTGCAAGTGATAGTCTGTCATAACAAAACCAAACATCTACCATAAATTGGAAAATGGAACTGTAGTATAGCAACTTAGTATGCTTGTCACTAACAGAATAAAACTGAAACATATATTTCTGTTCACAGCCTTCTCACTCTGACTTAAAAACATAAAACAAATAGGAATGCTGTATCATGGCATTCAACATAGTATGTGACAAGACTTTTTTTAAAAATGCAAAACACTAATTCTTGCAAACTATGACTGAAATTTGAAGAGTTCACCCCGTGTACTTCAGAAGAACTTCAGGTGTGGGTCAGGATATGGTAGAGGAAGAATAAAGAAAAAGATGGTTGAAAAGGAAACCAAAGACTGAAAAGCTCCCCCCACGTAAAAACAATGAAACTCTTTTTCTAACTGGTGAGTATAAATGGACACAATGTGACACGCTCACGCGGCTTTACGTAGTCTTCCCGACAGACCTGCACAGCCCCCGTCCAGAGCCCGCCTTACCTTGGCTGCACGCATGAAGATGTAGAGGCCAGCACTGACGGAGGCTCTGGGACACTGCCGTCTGTGCACTGGGCCGGTAACGCTTCAGACAGACTGCCGACAGAAGCCGCTGTAACAGTACCGATGTCATGTTAGTGATTCTACATGCTGGGCCTGATCTAAAAGATGGAATCAGCTTTCCAGAATATACAGTGTATGGACTTTGTCTTATAGGATCTGTTGGTTCATGCTTTTTATTTATTATTTTTTTTAATGAACCTTGGGTCTTCAGCGTGAGCTACATCCCCAGACTCTTACTCAATTTTTGAGATAGGAGCTAAGTCACTAAATTGCCTAGGCTAAACTCTAACTTGTGACCCTCCTGCTTCAGTCTCCCAGCGTTTGGCTTGTAAGCACGCACAATGATGGCTGGCTTGTCGCCTTACTTTCAGTTAACAGCTTTGTAATGCTGTGATTTGCCTATGAATTCATTTTTCCGGTGCTGGGCACTGAATCCAGGCCGTCAGCGTAGGCTCTAACACTGAGCTATACCCTTAGCCCCCAAAATGCTAAAATACCTTTTTTTTAAGTGTAGTTTTTTTGTTTGCTTTTCTTTCTTTGCCACTCCCCTTCCCCACACCTTTGTTCCTTTATCTCTGGAAAAAATGTTAACCAAGAAGAAAACCGTATTTATAAACTGCACATATTAATAAACTAAACACCTGCTTCTTAGGACTATCACCCAAACCCCAAGCGTTTAATTCACAAACGCTTTCTAAGTCTCAGTGTACAAATGGGATGTTTAAAGTAAAAGATAACTTAGTTGAACTCACAACTAGGTTCATAAAGAACTAATAATTAGGTTGTACTTTGACTACACTTCGTAAGAAACAAAGACAGACAATTATTTAGTTTAAAAACAATTCAGGTTCATTTGATCTTAGCCTTAAGAAAATTTTGAGATTTTGATGAAATGGTTCTATATTTTTGCTTGAACATGAAACAATTATAAGACTCCATATAATTTAAATGAACTAAGTAACAGCTTGTATTTTCATGTTAAGACTATCCTATCTGAATAGCTTTGACACTCTTGTTTAGCAAAGTTTATACTCAGAATCCTCACGACCCTTCTTGCACAACTGCTGAAACAGAAGACCACCTCAATTCCAGGACAATCCTTTCACACAAAAAGGCATAAAAAACCCAAGTGAATGGGCGCTGCACACTGCTTATGTGATTAATTGGCCACATTCCTCCTTTCTAATGGAAGTAGGCTTTTTCTAAGGTCAGCTGTGGCTATGTATAAACGCCATCTATCTAAAAACTCTTTCCTTCAACAACTACCTTGGCTGCAAAAGTCCCTGCACATAGAAAAACCAAAGTCCCCTTACAGGCCACACTCCTTTACTTCACTGTCCAAGATAGCTCCATTAACTTGAGGTGTGCCTCTGTTTTTGTAGGGTGATAAGAGTTCTCACAGCACAGCGAGTAAGACTATGGAAAGACTTCACAGTATTTACAAAGAGCAAGGGATACTCTTATTTCTGACTCACCCCTACTGATCATCACAATGTGTGAGAAGAAATTTCACTGAGATGAAGGTGGTAAGGCAAATACAATGTGAGAGCAGAGAAAGGAACTGGACTGCCCAAATGTATGCAAATTATGAATAATGCTGTGTTTTAACACAGTTACTTACCAGGTGGACTTATTCTACCACTACTACTATTCTGTCGTTGAAGATGTTCTTTGTAGCAAACCGAACACATGCCATTTGTACGAGGGTTTCCATAAAATCCGCAGCCAGTGGAACAAAGCATAGGCACTTGGCTGTGATTCGTTTCTTGAGCCATGTTCCTCTGGTGTACACCTGAAATTTACACAGAATTAGCAAAGAACTCACGTACTTCAATTGTACATTATCCAAATCTCCTTTCATAATCAGGGAACCTCCCTCATTGTACTCTCCTCACACCACTCTATGTAGCTGATCCAAGACCTCGGGCTGATAAAGACCAATGACATACACTGAACTTTCATCTCCAACCCACTCTACACAGACGACTGGACTGTCCTAACTCAGAAAGTATGAGGTGTGACTGAAAAATACAGTTAATGTTTGCATTTTAAAAATCTGTTACGATAAGACATTGCCATTATTTACCCTTAAAATATTCCCCCTCACTTCAAACATACTTATCCCATCCTTCTTGCCACTTTCTGAAGCAGTTCTGGAAGTCCTTTTGTAAGTGTCTACAGCTGTGTTGCTGTGGCTGCCTCAGTGTCCTTCGACTCTGAGGAAGTGAGAAGCTAAATCCAGTGAACAGGTGGACAAGGGCACTGTAATGTTTTCACAACCGTCTGTTCATTGGATGTCATTTAGTAGTGGCATTTACCATATTTTTTATTATACCTTATAAAAACATGAAAGAGTTCCAGAAAGTGACAAAAATAATGAGAATAGCACATTTCAAGCAAGGGGAAGTATTTTGAGGGGAATTAATGACAGTGTTTCTTTTATTATAATAAAAAATTCACCATATACTTTGATCGCCTCTGTATAAAGAATTCCTACAGAAAGGGAACTTTTTTGGAGACTGTACCATCTTAACTCAGTCTCTCTCAACTTGAGACTCTTCCAGTAATGAGAAATACATATTACAGGTTTTGCAGCATGTTATACTATTTAATTTCCAACCATTTAAACTTTTACTCAAAGTTCAGATGTTAACTTGTGCAATTGTCTGTTTTAAAAAACATTTAACATAATATTGATTCTGGTGCAGATGAGAAGAGTTGGGCAAAATTCTAGTGAAATGAGAAATCAGTTCAATCGTTTGGAAAGCAATTTAGCAATTCACCTCAAGAGCCCAGTGAAAAACAAATATTGTTCTCTGAACCAGCCATTCTCCTTTAAGAATCTTCTATAGAACTAAAGTATAATCAGAAAAAGAGCAAAGGAAATGCTTCATAGCATATTTATAAGGTTGATAAACTAAAAATATTCTAACTGTCCAACACCAGGAGAATGGACTTATTAAAATTATGATTCATATTAATAATAAAAGTTATGCAGTCATTAATATTTTAAAATAATTTCTGATGGAAAAATGCTGGTAACAAGTGCAATAATAAAATGTGTGTATATTTAATATATGTATGTTAATTAGGACTAAAAGAGCATCTGTTAGTCACCAAAAAGGGCAGCAGAGATCATGTCCCATGACTGCAAAAGCAATGATTTTTTTCCTGATTTGTACCTTTTCTGTACTTTTAAAATTCTTTACAATGAAGATATTGCTTGCCTAACTGCGGAGAAAATTTATTTTTTAAGTACCTGAAATTTTAAAAACTAAAATTAAAAACTAATGAGGAAGAAGCATCAGTCAAGTATGTGGTGCTGGGACTCGAACTGTCTGGGATCCACATGAAGGCAGCGATCCATCACAGCAGATGGAAGAACCCCATGTGCCATTTCTCCTATGAAGCAATTGGCTCTTTGGCATAAATAACGAGACAGACGGTAATAACAGGCTCTTCGTTATTAAAAAAAAAAAAAAAAAAAGCAACTACTACCTCCTAAATGCAGGTTACTTCAGAACGAGTGCCTGTGTATTACAGATGAGTTTATGTTCAAAGATCACAAAGAATGAGACTAACCAGAAGAGGGAAATGTTTTGCCATCAAAATTTTTTTGAACTGATAAACACGGAGGGAAAGCGTTCCTTGTTTTTTTCAACTAAACTGTTAAAAAGACTGTTGGGAGGTGGGGAGAAGTTAAAAACATTTCAGAACGAAGTCTTATAAATACACACAGCAAATTAAAAGGTGATGATGGTACAGCAAAGCTTGTTTCAAATACCTTTTCTTTTTTGGCCTATGGTCTTGAGGAATATTGGTCTGTAGCTTTCTTCTTAGAATGTTTGTCTGGCTGTGTTATCAGGGTAACTGCTTACTGTCATGAAGCTAATTAATAAGTGATGGAGCTGGGATTTGGTCCAGGTAGTCTGGCTACAGCAAAGTCCACGATCTAAACCAGCAGTTCTCAAAGTGTGGTCCAGGAACCCCTATGGAGGTCAAAACTAGTTTCAGAATACACTAACAAGTTGTTTGCCTTTTTTTTTAAATCATACTGACATAAGCAATAGTGGTATAAAAAGTAGTGGATAAAACAGCTGGTGCCTTAACAGAGAGCCACACAAAGGTAATGGCATCAAACACTACTGGTAGCTGTGCTCATCATGTTCTTATGGTGAAAAGCATTAATTTTATTAAATCTTGTCCTGTGACTAACTGGGAATCATGTATGAGGCACTCCTGCTACACAGAGAGAAGTAACAACTGTCTAAAGGAAAACTGCCTGGGCAGCTGTTGAAACTATGAGCTGGCTGAATTATCTTTTTCACGGGATACTTTCATTTGAAAGAATAACTGATGGTCTAATTTTCTCTACTGAAATGTATGGCAGACATTTTCTTGAAAATGAACAAAGTGAATCTGATAATCCAAGCAACTAAAAGCATTCACCACCAAGGACAAACATTCAAGCACTGAAAGAAGAAAAAAGGGTAATGATGTCCAACAGTGGAGTGTTTTTGGTGAGACTGGTGGCGGTATTAATGAAATGTGATTAGCTCGTATTGAATCAACATTTGAAAGATCTTCACAAGTCAGTAAACTATTATCTTCTAAGTACCCAATGTAGGAAACTACAAAATTATTCATGAACAAAAGATCTATTCAAAGTGAAAGACCAATGAGTGTTACTGATGATAAGACCAAAAAAAAAAAGGATAATTTAAGAAACAATCAACTGGTACAACCACTTCTATTATCTGAAAACACTGTTAAGATAATTCTTTCCTTTTCCAATTATGTATGAGCCTAGATTTTCTTTTTTTTGTTTTAATTTGATTAGGCAAGGAAAACATTTTATTTATGCATTCTATTTTTAAGCATAGTCACGGTTTTTCAAAAGTATCAATTTATAAACATAAAGGTTCAAATTTCCATAGCACAAATACCCTCCATCACTGTCAAAACAGGAGTTTCAAATTACTGTTTTTTTGGTATCGGGAATCACACTCATGACCTTGCTCTTGCTTGGCAGGTGCTGTGCCACTGAGCTATATCCCTGGCCCTCAAATTATTTTAAGGTTTAGGAAAAACAGCATCCAACTTTTTAAGATTTAGGTCAAGTGCTTGGGTAAGAATTTCTTACACAAGCATATGGTGGTTAGGTCCAACACAGTGTATTACAGAACCAATCCAGCAAAATGGAACATTTCTAAGGGAAGTATTACCTTTTATTTTGGGATGTCAACATTTCTAATATGGGAGTCAAGGTCTTTTTGAGACAGGGTGTTGCTAGCAGTTCAGGCTGGGCTTGAGCTCACTTTGTAGCCCCGGCTGGTCCTGAACTTGCAAGGATCTTCCTGCCTCAGCCTCCTGAGTGCTGGGATTACAGGCTTGTGCCACCACACCCGGCTTTTTCTTCTTACCTTTCCTCCCACAGACAGCCCCAGTGGTTTACGTATGGAAATTACACTGAAGAGATAGTGGGTCAGGGGTGAGGCACTAAAAAGCAATTAGTGCTCAGTGGTCTAGCATTTGACTAGTTTTAGTCGAGCCTAGATTTTCTTGAGCAGTGCTGGCATCTGAACTTTGGGTCTCAAGAATGCTAGGCAAGTGCTCCATCCCTGAACTACATCCCCAGCTCCAGATTCTTTCTAAAACCCATAAAAGAACAGAAGCTAGTATGAGAATCCTGCTATTAAACCTGACCTTAAGATGATTGGCGGAAATGTGTTAACAATGCTACTCATCACTAAAGAGAGTGTATGTATATGAGAGGGGGAATATATTTTTCTTAAAACCTTTTAAAACTAATTAGTAAGTAATTTTTTCTTATAGCTTCATTTGTAATATAATAAGTTGCACTAGACGTAATCCTTGTAAACAAAAGCGCTTCCTGGTATTCACTAATTTTAGAGAACATAAGATCCTGGAACTAAAGAGTTTGAAAACTCTGCTGCAAAATGTGCATTCTCAACACAGGCAGTGGCACCTCCAAGAGGCAAACATTGATTCTTTGAAGAGGGGAAGCACTAAAAGTCCCTGGCCCTTTATGTATAAAACCAGAAATACCTACAACATATGCATAGATATATAGTATTATCTATGGATTTAAACTTTTATAGAGGTGGGGACTAGTTAGAAAAAAATTGCTTAAAAAGGCTCCTTGGGGTGACTTGTAATACAGAAAGAAGATTAGCAAACACGAGTCTAAACCATCAACTATACTGGGCTACCTATTATTAACATTAGAATACTGTAAGATAGGAATTAAAGGAAGCTTCCTGCTGATACTGATAATCTTTCAGTATTATGGCGAGCAACCATAAAACACCCAGACATGATAAATATTCTACTTGTATAAAAACTCAAGTACAGTAAGTAGCTACAGATAAAAAATACCATACTTACTTCAAAGGAGAGAGATTAAAATTCAAAAACATGTTAACAAGAGCAGTTTCCCCC
The DNA here is from genome assembly GCF_000276665.1 of Chinchilla lanigera. Taxonomy (NCBI): domain Eukaryota; kingdom Metazoa; phylum Chordata; class Mammalia; order Rodentia; family Chinchillidae; genus Chinchilla; species Chinchilla lanigera. The sequence continues at coordinate 873,297 of NW_004955533.1, read as the reverse complement.
AGCCAAACTTTCTTGTACAGCAGAAAATTAACTGATTTTCATAACTCAAGAGGTATGGAGTTCATAGAAAACTAAAAAACAATCAACCTTATTTACTCATCTTCAAGACACAAAATGTACCTCTGTGTGAAGATTTAGAAAGGCCAAAGACCATCAGCGTTCTGAGTTTACCCGAGTGTGCGCTGGCCCCAGTGGGTGGCCACAGACAAGCTGGAAGTCCTGCTTCCCCCGGCTTACTACGCCACCTTTCTGGGGGGTGAACAAGGTACTGAGCACATCAGTCAGGTGTCCAAATGATCATGGAGGAAAATGGGAATGAGAAGGAGGCAGAACAATTAATTGCTGTCCTGTGGGATTCTGAAGCTAAAATCCAAGGAAAGAATAGGAACACACTACTAGACATATATACAAAATCAATAAGGATGGTATTAATAAGTTTATGAAGAGAATTCATAAAACATGAGTTTTGATTCATAAACCCATCACACATTAGTCCCTCAGGCTCCCCAGACAATACTTAATAGTTTTCCAGAGTTTACTATGGGGCAGGCACTATTTTTATTGTTTTATTTATATATCATTTAATCCTTCCAGGAACCTTCCGTATTGGCACTACTGATATCCTTGTTTTAAAAAACGAGGAAAATGACACTGAGAGTAACTGGTCCCAAGGTCACATATCTAGTAAGCAGCTAAGTACTTTTATTTATCTTAAAAAGAAAGAGAATGACTGTTCAAGTCCATCATATATCTCCATAAACCTACAATTCTGTGAGCATTCATGAATTATTATTTTAAGATTTAAAATTCATTCATTTGTTCAATCTTCAGATATTATTTAGCTTTAATTAGCTGTAACTGCTCTTGAGAAAATGTTTTTTTCTTTATGTCTTTTTACCTAAGGAAAGAATTCAAGATTAAATATTTTATGACTGCAAAGAAAATTTATTACTATTAAAATTTTGATGAGGAGCAGCAATGAATGTATGGAACACAGACTCAATTATAATGGCAAATTATAATGGCAAATGCATTATCTCCCTTTGCTTCATTTCCTGGAGTTGTCACTAAGTTCCAATAATTTTTCATCTGAAATATCTCACGTTCTTTTACTTTTCATTCCAATTGTGCTTCTCATCCTTTCATACCTGGGGGATTTTTGTTGCTGTTTTTGTGCTAGGGGCTGCAGCAGGGCCTTGTGCAATGACATAAGTATTATTTAAAGTTTTTCTTGCAGATTTACTGCTTCTCCTCCCAGTCCATTTACTTCAGTTCTTCTGAAGCACCCAGTTCTGTTTCAGTGATTGTGCAACTGTCCCCAGAGAAGAGTTCTCAACCTAGAATTCATGCTGTCCATAATTTCCCCAACCAGACTAAATTTCCTTGAAAAGTATGCTGTGTGAAAAGAGACTCCTTGGACTTAGGCTCGCAGCAATTCAAATCCCAGCTTTGTCATTTTTGTTGGTTTGTTTTGCAGTACTGGGGATTGAATCTAGGGGTGCTCTACCACTGAGCTACACCCAACTGCTGTTCATTTTTTATTTTCAGACGGGGTCCCATTAAATTACCCGAACTCCCTTGAATTTGGATCCTTCTCTCTCAGCACACCAGGCATGTGCCACCATGTCTGGCTCGCTTTGGCATTTTATTACCTGAAAGAGCCTGAACAAGTTCTAAGCCACCCTGGCCTCAACATCCTAAGAGGGCACTAACATCCTCTACTTCACCAGATTAAACAACGCATACACAAAGCATCTAGACAGAGGCTGGCACACAGCAGAAGCTCAGTAACTGCTCTTAACTCAGCTCTGCCTGAAAGCAAAGGCCCTTTGCTCCCTTCCAAACCACACTCATTCCTAGAAACACAATTCTAGCTCATATAAATGCTCTTTGTACTCTGCCTTTAACAATTTGATCTGTTTACAGAAATCAGAAAGAAGCTGGCTGTACCCTCTTTGGGGGCACTTTTCCTATGAGCTGAAGGCCTTGTACACACACAACTCATTTCCTAGCTAAACTTCAGTTCCTTCTTCAAATCTGCTTTATTCCTAATATGAATTTCTACAATACATCTTACTGGGTAAGTATTCATGTTAGGGGGAAAATGATTACTTTCCTTTGAAAAGGGGAGAAACCAGACTGAGGAAAACTTTCACACTGTTTTCACAAACAGTTATTCAGCAAGAATGCCTAGGAGCCTAAGGCAGTTATAAAATGCCTATCTATTTTTTACACTTTATTGCTTTTCTTCTCCTCCTAAAGGGAACAGATAGGGAGCGTAATTTATAATGAGTCTGAAGTTATGAACTGATCAGCCTGGATGAAATCTGACTCAGTCATGTCTGACTGGCCAGCACATATTATATTTTAAATTAGTTGTTAGCATTCAACAATTGGGGAATGTCACATAAAAATTAAAGATTTCTAGATTTTCTTGAAAATCAAAGACCTGAAAAATTCTATTCTCAAAATTAACATTCACCAGCTAGGGCCCTATTAAGTGTGGCCTATACACTCCACCCACTTTTACTACTGGTTACTTGATTAATCTGAGGTTTGTTTTTTTGGGGGTGGCGGGGAGTCTTTTTGAGACAGGGTCTCGCTATGAAGTTCAGACTGGCCTTGAGCTCACTTTGTAGCCCAGGTTGGCCTTGAACTCGCAACGATCCTGCTGACTCAGCCTCTCAAGTGCTTAATCTGACTTTTAATCCCTACATTAACAGCTCTGTCTTCTTACTTATTTTACTATTAATTTCAAGAGAAGGACAAATTACCCATAGAATGACTTATGAGCCAGACATGGTGGTGCCTGCCTGTAATCCCAGCACTAGGGAGGCTGAGGTAGGAGGATCGTTTCAAGTTTGACACCAGTCAGGCTACAAAGTGAGCTTGAGCCCAGCCTGAACTGCACAGCGAGACCCTGTCTCAAAGACAGACAGACACACACACACATACAGAACAGTGAATCATATAAGAATGCAAATTAAACTCTGAGCTAGTACTGCAACCCAAAGTGATAAGAAAAGCTCTTCCTCCCTTTGCCCTTTTTTTAATCACTGGAAAACTAAACACTCAGAATTGGCTAATTCTCTTTGGGACTGTATGAAATGGAGACCCTAAAAGACAGCAAAGTACAATTTATAATAAATCTTAGTGACAGCAACTGACACAAAGAGGAATACCCAAGCTGACACAGATGTGTGAAATTTCTACTTCCTGGTGGCAGTGACTTCTCAGAGTTCTACGCGTGAGGGTCTGCAACTACCCTGTGAGCAGTATACATTACGGGGAGGAGAGACATACACTTTGCTCATGTGACAGTTTCTTTGCAGAGATCACAAAAATACAAGGAAGTTTATACGGCAAACAGATCAGGAAGTATGATGATAGAAAGCACCTGGGAGGAAGACCACTCATTCTGGTAAAAGAACAGGGCTCTGGATTAGAGGCCCTGCTGCACTGAGCAAGCTCAGGAGTTCCCTGTGTCAGGCTTTCTTGCTGCTGTTGCTTGGGCCAAAAGAGAGAAAAGCCTAACGTCTATGGGGGAGGGGAGCTACATATGCTTTCCTTGCAAATAATTAAGACATCACTACCAACAAACCAGCTCTATAAAGACCCTGAAGTAAATTCCAGGAAATACAAACCTAACCTTCCCAGTTATTGTTACAGGGAAAGTTTCCTTTGGTTGGCTGAAGTCTCATCAAAAAGGGCACTGTACTTAGTAGCGTTTCCTGTTCTTGGATTTCCGTAAATGGAGTAGTGGTGGCAAACCTACGTATCACTGAAAGCTCTAAAAGGCTCACCACCACTGACACAGGGTATACACATATTGTGACTGGGTTCTCTCAGACTGTCTGTGAGATCCATCATGCTGTTGTATCTAATTGAAGTTTATTCATTCTCATCAGCCCAACAGTACATTTCAATATAAGGAAAACAGTATCCATTCTAGTGCTGACAGGGATTTTGGAGCTTTTTAGAGTAGTGCTACTACAAATACATTACTGCAGTTATAAACAACATTTGGGTCTATTTTGACTGATATACATACAGATTGTAGTTACATGTGTATTCTGACAGACATACACACTGAGGAGTGAACTGTCAGGTCACAGGGTAAATGGATATCATCTTTAGCAGATACGTGAGTCCCTGACTTCTTATGAATGAGTTCCGTTCTGGGAGCAAGTGTGTAAGTTGGAGTCCAATGAAGTTTGTACTCCAATGAAGTGAGTCTCACACCGTACACCTGTGAAAGTTCGCAACGCAAATGTCTGTAAGTCAGGCTGCCAGTTTCCCAAAGTAAGTACACAAATGTACACTCTCCTGGCAATGTATGAGCATTGGGTTACTTCTCATGTCACCAATACTTTGTGTTGTCTGCTGTGCTGAGCTGAATAAAGGGCCCAATGACACGTTCAAGACCTGCTCTCTAGAGCTTGTAAGTATTTCTTCATACAGCAAAAGGAGGGTCTCACCCCTAGATGAGGTGTGCCCTTGGAAGAGGCACAGTGTGCCTGTGAGGTAAGTCACAGAGTAACACCTTGATTTCTTACTTCTGGACTCCAAAATCAAGACAGAATAATTTCTTTGTATTTTAGACACCCCGTTTGTATTAATTTGTTATGGAAGCCCTAAGAAATTAATACACCCGCCTTTCTATTCTAAATATTCTTGTGGGTATGCCGTGGACACCTTTGAATTTTCACTGCCATTAAAACTAATATAACTTATTGAGCATTCAGATGTCCTCTTTTCCTAAGTGCCAGTTTAAAGTTTTTGTGCATGTGTTGTTTGACTGCATTTTGTTGTTATGTCTTCCACTCTGTGGCCGGTCTTCTGTTTTTAATGGTGTCCTAGATCAAAATTCATCTAAATTTAAATTTTTAGCTGGGTGTGGTGGCACACGCCTGTAATCCCAGCACTTAGGAGGCCGAGACAGGTGGATTGTTGCAAGTCTGAGACCAGCCTGGGCTACAAAGTGAGCTCAAGGCCAGCCTGAACTGCATAGCGGACCCTGTCTCAAAAAGACTAAATAAATAAAATAAATAAATAAATTTTTAAAAGTGTTTCTTTTTATAGTTAGTGCCTTTGGATGTTATTTAATACACTTTTGCCTGTTCCAAGATCATGAAAACATTCCCAGACTTTTTTATTTTTATTCTGAGACAGGGTCTAGCTACACTGCCCAGGTTGAGCCTGGAACTTGTGATCCTCCTGCTGCAGGCTCCTGAGTAGCTGAGAATACAGGCATATGCCACCATGCCTGGCTAAAGCTGATTTCTTAGGTGGAATGAGCTAGGTGTTAAGTTCTTCCCATATGGATATCTAATTAACCCCAAAACATTACCTACGACATACAACATACTCTCATCTTTCTCCACATGTCCAGTGTATATCTATAGCTCTCAATCCTATTCCAATGACCTGTCTGTCTACCCTGTTTTAAACTGTTGTAGTTTAATATCCTTAGGAATATCATAATCAATTATTAGGAAATGAATTTTTTCAACTAAGGATAACTGGCACCAGATTTGGATATTCTTCCTCATATTTCGTTAGTTATTTTTATTCCTGTCTTTTTGCATTTTCATATGGATTTTAGATTCATAGATTTTTAACTAGTAAGTAGTACAATGATTTAAAATTGTGTTGAATCTACACTGGAATACACACTGTATACACTTCAACTTATTTAGGGTTTCTTTAGGTTCCCAGTAATGTTGATTTATAATACTCAATGAAGAGGTCTTGCATATCTCTTATTATCCCCAGATATTTATTCATTTAAAACCTACTATAAGTGGTGTCTTATTTTTAAATCTCACTTTCTGTTTGCTTGCTGCCAACCTCCAATGTGTTCCTCCAGGATTCTCTGTGCCTCCCGGCACTCAGGCCCTGGGCAGGCTCCTCTGTAGGGCAGGAATGTTGGTTTGGGAGCTCAGCAGAAAGCCATGGATGGGTTAGTCTGTCACTTCCAAGTCTAGGTCGTAAGAGACAACATGGTTCTGCTTTACCTTCTCTTCTTGGTAACTCATTCTGGGAAAGCTGGTTGCCACGTCTTAAGGTCATAAGGTAAACAAACAGGGAGGCCTCTGGCCATAGCTGTGAGGAAACCTGGAAGCAGATCTTTCAGACCTAGTCAAGTCCTTCCTTGGGTGATACAGCCCTGGCCGACATCCACACTGCAACTTCACGAGAGACCCTGAACCAAGACCATATACCTAAGCCACATCTGCTTTCCTGAAAGAAACTAGGTGAGATGATGAGTGTTAAGTAACATTTTAAACAATTTAACAGGGCTGGGGCTATAGCTTAGAGGGAGAGGCTTTGCCTGGCATGTGTGAGGCCCTGGGTTCAACCCCACAAATAGTATTACTAAGTAAGCATGTTCTGAAACATACAAAAATGCCACCAGATCTTGGCATAATGTTATGTAGTAACTAATAACTAACGCAATTACTGGTACGTATGTCTCTGCTTCTGTTCTTGCCCTCTGACGGTCTGTTTTCAATGAAGCGACCAGTGATCCCGGCTGACCTAAATGAAATCACACTGGTTGCTTAGTCAAAATCCTCCACTGGTTTCCCAATATACAAGGAGCAAAATCCAACTCCTTGCCATGACTTCAGGGCTCTTGTGATCTGGTGTCCTGTTGCTTGACCTCCTCTTGTAGTCCTCCCTATCGGACACACTGCCAGGCCTGCCAGGTCCACTTCTGTCTCAAAGCCTTTCTACTCACTGTCCCTCTACTCTCCCAAACCTTTGTGACCACTCTCCCTCACCTCCCTTACGCATCTTTGATCAAATGTCACCTTTTTAGGGAGCCCTCCCTTATCATCCTAGTTAAAATTGTCCCTAGCATGCTTTATAATCCTTCCCAGTGCTACTTTCATCAGTGCCTTTATTACAGTCTTAATTTACTATTAAACTACACTTATTTTGTCTGTCTTCCCTTTAAAGTACTACTTCCATAATAGCAGGGATGTTCCTCATTTTTTTCACTGATGCATAAAATAACACTTGGCAAATGGTAGACTTTCATGATTTGTTGAATCATGATACTACCCTGCCACCTTGCCAGTATCCTATGCCTAGTAGCCAGGTATTTATTCCAAAGCAAGAAAGTACACAGTTCCCATTTAAAGAAACTGAATTTGCTGTTTGTGGAGAGATTGTGGTCTTCCACCAGGGTTTGCAACATATGATTATACAGTTTGTACCTTGACAAAGACACCTAGCCTCATGCACCACAGTTTTGGGGATCTTTTGTAACTCAGTCTACCTAAGAAGGGGTTCATTTTTGAAATTTGCCTAATTTAGCATGTTCCAAATAAAAATTAAGTTTTTGTCCATTTCATGTCCTGAAAACCAACACTGGTCCTGTATCACTTACCTTAAAGAAATGACATAGCTTTTACCTGCTCGAGGCCATCCAATATTCTTTTCTACAGAATTCCCCACTAGCTCCCACACTCACGGATGTTAAACTTTTCTTCTAAAAAAAAACAAAACTAACATAAAATAAGATCTGCAACCCACCAGATCCACATGGGTTAAGTCTGTATTTCCGGGGCTGGGGATTTAGCTCAGTGGCAAAAGCGCCTGCCTGGCAAGCGCAAGGTCGTGAGTTCGGTTCCCGGTACCGGAGAAAAACAAAACAAAACAAAACAAAACAAAACAAAACAACAAAAAAAAAGGTCTGTATTTCCTCCTCTTTGACCTTCCAAGGTATAAGCCACACAGGCAGGGTTTTCATGCACCTATTCAGCCATGCAGTCTCTCTGGGCTTCACTTTCTGCCCAAACCCTTCTAAGAAATCTCTTCTCTTCCTAACACAATCTCCAACTTAATGTCCAACATTTGTAAATGACTGTCTCTCCCTAATTCCTTCCATTTAATGTTGTCTTTCTCAAAATTTAAATCTCTTCATGTTCTCCTGAAACTTACGCAATACACTTTATATAAATGACTGGCTTTACTATTGATTTAACAGTATCTATGTAATGTTTTATGTGCCAAGCATTGGTGTAAGTATTTTATAAATACCAACTGCTTTTATCCTCATAATGATCCTGTGAAGTTGGCACCATCAGTATTGTCATTTCACAGGTGAGAAACTGAGGCATGGAGAGGTGAAGTAAACTGCTGAAGGTCACACAGGAACAAGTGGAGGAGCTAGCATTCGATCCATAGCATCTGGCTATAGTTTAACCCCTAAATCAGATGTGTCCAAAACATATCTGTGGATTCGTGAAATTCCTAAAATCCTTTCAGAGATCAGGAGGTCAAAACTATTTTTATAATACCAAGAACTTGTTATTCACCCTTTGCATAATTGTTTGACATTTGCATTGGCAGTATAAATGCAAGAAAGTAAAACGGCCTTAGATGAATCAAGGCAGTGGCATTAAACTGTACTACTAGTCATCTTCTTTAGCAACAAACTCTCTCTCAAAAGGGGGGGGGTAGTTTCATTTAGGAATATTCCTGATGTTATGGTTTGTGTCTGGGTGTCCCCCCAAAACCTCATGTGGTCATGGGGCAGGCTTTTAGAGTTTGATTGATTATGGGTGTGAGAGCTACACCCGCCCTGGGGTAGATAGTTTGCATATGTAAGGGAGGGGAAGAGGCTGCTTGAGGCCATTCCTCCCTTTTAGTGCTTGTTGCTTTTGCTGTGTTCTGCCGCCATGAGCTGTAGCCCTCCGCCATGTGCCACTCTGCCTTGTAACCTGCCAAGTATGGACTGAAACCTCCACAAACTGTAAGCGAAATAAACCTTTCCTTCCTTCATTTTTGGTGTCAAGTACTTTGCCCCAGCAACAAGAGAAAAGTAACCAAGACACCTGATGAAACAAAATTATTAATTTTATTAAATCTCCATACTGATTATACTTCACTGCACTCTTCTTTGGCCCATTCTAGGACTCTGATACCCCAGAGGAAAGCTTTCTTCATTCTAGCTTCCTATCCATCTACCAGAATTGAAGTTTATCTTTGGACAGAACCAACTCTTACAGCTACTTAGTCTCTCATTCCTGAGCAAAGGCCTACGGAGAAAACAGATGCCTAAACAAATTCAGAGGTAAAGAATCATCAGGTCTTTATAAGATCAAGTCATCCTTCCACATGGTGTGAACATGAATAGTGAGCAGATAACTCTGTAGGGATAGAGAGACTACAACAGAAAAGAGAAAATCCAAATGAAACACAGAGAACAATTTTTTTTTCCAGAGTTATAGTCACAGCACCCTAGGTTAGGGTCAGCAAAAATTGCCTCTAAAGCACCAGAGTATACACATTTTAAGTTTCTGGTCTCTATATACTGTCACAATAACTCAACTTCACCTTGGTAATGAAAAAGTAGATGATATGTCAGTGAAAGAAGGCAGGTGTGTTCTAGCAGAACGTCTATAACCGACTAAAATGGACGGCTTAGTGGGCCACAGGTCTGACAATTCCTGCTCTAGGATCAATAACAAGCATATAGAAGTACTCAAATGGATAAATAAATTAATGATTTCCTTTGTCATTGCTCTTTGTTTGAGGATGTCCCCCCTTTATTTGTGGTGCTTATTGCTCCATGAGGTCCTACAGAAGACACAGGTGTATGAATCATGCTTCTGCTCTCAATGATCAATGTAGGAGATAGGGGTGTAGTTCAGCAGTAGAATACATGTTTAGCTTGCCAAGGCCCTGGGTCCAATCCCACCTCAAAAACAAAAAACAATGACTTTCACATATCTGCAGACATTGCATCCAACTCCAAAATCACAAGCAGCCACAAAAATAAAAACCCTAAATATAAGAAGCACCAAACCCACCAAGGTTTGAAATACACCACTTTAACTTCACAGAAGTATTAAAAAATGATGGCAATATATCCCAGATGGTGATTCATCTTTTAGCTAAAAGCTACAGCCATGGCGACACATGCCTGTAACCCCAGCACTCTGGAAGGCTGAGGCAGGAGGATCACAAATTCTAGCCCAGCTGGGCAACTTAGGAATTTAGTACAATCCTGTCTCCAAATTAAAAAAAAAAGTGGGGGTGGTGGTAGCAGAAGGTTCAAGCCTGAGCACGCATGCACGCACACACAAAATAAATCAATCAATCCAGAGTCAGGTGTGATGGTGCACGTATGTATTCCCTGTACTTTGGGAGGCTGAGGCAGGATGATCACAAATTCAATTCTTGCCTGGGCAACTTGGTGAGATCCGGCTCAAAACAGATGGTGGCGGTGTTTGCTGGGGATATAACTCTGTGTGAAGGTCCTAGGTTCAACTTCGGTAGCATTAACAAAACAAACAAACGAACACCCCACTAATAACCAGGTGAGATGAGAAACGTATTTTGAAAAGAGGCACAGCTATGAGTCATTACACTGTTACATACATAGGGCAACTTGATACGTAATAGGCCACAGTGAGTAGAATAATGGACCGATTTAATTCTAAAGCTGGTTCTGATGTTGCTACTTCCAGCTTAAATAAATGCTCAGCCTCAAGTTCCTCAATTGACTCACAAGCCTCTGAGGAAGATCAAACAGGACAATGATTGTGAAATCATAAAACATTAATAGCAACAGCACAGTTCAGAACTGGACAGCTTTTTTAAGCCAAATACATGCAGTTTATGATGAGGGGGAGAACTGCCATCTGTCAGGTGTCACAGCAGCTGCAGTCACAAACCCAAGACTCCGTATTTATCCATGGCTCACCAAGGGCAGGTACATGAAAGACCTTCTTGCCACACTGGCATTCTTTCTCTGAAAATGCCTCACTTCTACCTGAGATGTCAGTGATGTCATGATTAGAAGTGTCAGGAAATGATTTCTAGCATCCCCTTCTCCAACATTTACAAATGATGTACCAATTATTCTAGCTATCTGCCAAAGATGATTCTAAATGCTTACACTCAGGAGTTAAAACTGCAAAATTATCCTTCTACACCCACCCGCACCCAAACATCACACAATGATGTTCTGCTCAAGTAACCAACCCCATGTATGACAGACATCCCATAAGACTGTACTGTCTGAAATCAGAGCTGCCTAGTTCATGTTGAGTACACTCTGTGTGCCCAATGATAACGTCACCCAGCAGCTCATCTCAGAATATATCCTTGTTGTTAACAAGTGGTGACCATATCGTTTACCACAGAGAGAATTCTGTGTGTTTGGAATATACAATGGTGGGAAAGAATCCTAGAAGAGATTAAGAGCCAGGCATGGCAGTACACAATTAGAATGTCAGCACTTGAGAGCTGAGACTGGAGGATTGTGAGGTAGAGTTTGAGGATAGGCTGGACTACGTAGTAGTAGACAAGTTTTGACCTTGTCTCAAAAAAAGAAGAAGAAAGAGGAGAGGAAAGCTACATGATATAAGCTTAGTATCATGCTAAAGAGTCTAAATTTAAGTCAGCAAGCAATGGTAATATACCTTTTTTTTTTTTGTACCGGGAATCAAATTCATGACCTCAGGCTTGCCAGAGAAGTGCTTACGCCGCCTGAGCTACACCCTCAGCCTATAATCAGCCAGCAATGGGAAGGAGGGTTTAACAAGTGCTCTTCATGACATTGTTCTTTTTAAATATAATGTGTATGCTCTAAAAGCCATTTAAGGTGACTTTAAAAATGCACACTGGACAAGAGCATTAAAGGAGGTGAAACGGTAATCCAAGGGAAAATGGTAGGAAAAATTAAGTAGTCAGAAATATCGTCAATTATGGAAGTGCAATATGGCCATAAGGGCCTATTTGCTAGTTATCAGTACAAGCTATGCAGTTGACTTTCTTCCTCCTAGCCACTAATTCAAAGGAGTATACTACTTGTTAAGAGGCACAATATTTTATAGAAAAGCAAAACTAATCTCTCAGGAGAAGTACAATTATATCTTGATCCAGATAACATAAGAGCATTAAATTTACAGTCTTTAAGTAAAATATAATATGAGTGGTCAACAACATCTGTGAAGTAAAATCCAAAGTTTCCAGGATTGTTTTTTGGCTCTACTTTTCCAAACAAAACAATAGTTTCCAACAACTTCAGCTAACAGCCTAAAAAGAAACAGTTTTAAAAGACAATATTAAGGCATCTGAGGATATATACAGACTTATTCACATTCATCAGTGGTGACCCTTCATAAAGTTTATTTCTCCTAAGTGCTTTTATTCTATCAAGGATTGCTGAGGTAGAGGGGAAGGAGTAAGGAGAAAGAAAATCATCAGGTAGGTTGGGCCAAAATCTCTTTTTCAAATGCTATAGTTCCTTTCTGGTATTTTTTAGTATATGTGCGGCCAAAGTAAGCAGTCTTTCTGGTATTTTTATATATCAGCTTTCTGACAAAAATTTCACTGGAATTGAAGTGGTTAAAAATTTGAACACTGTAAGTCCCTGACTGAAATCAAACCCTATGAATTAACAGTAAGCCAATGTGAGACAGGGTAGATACTGCCAGAACACCTGAGAACATAACGGCCACTGGACCAATGAGGCAGCTGCTCCACCTCACAGCTGAGATGCTCTGAATATCTACAAGTCACCAAAACTCACTCCATAAAGTTGTCTAAAGCTTTTTCCCTAAGTTAAAAAATCCAACCAGGTAACTACACAATTAGATATGTACTAGTAAACACTCACAGAAAGTATAAATTCACCATTATTATGGGGCCCTAAACTAGCACTTTTTATGGATTATCTCATTTAGGTCTCACCGACACTATATAAGAGAGGTAGCATCCTTGCCAACACACATTGTTTCTTTCGGTGGAGGGGTGAGGGGATATTGGGGCTTGAACCTAGGGCCTCCCAAACACTCTACCACTAATCTATATCCCCAGTCCCTTTGTTTTAAATTCTGAGACAGGGCCTCATTAAGTTGCCCAGGCTGGCCTCAAACTTGTGATCCTCTTGCCTCAGCCTCCCAAGTCACTGGGATTATAGGTATGTACCACAGTTCCCAACCAGATACACACCCCTTCTTAATCACATAAAGGAAATGAAATTATATATGCCACTCACTGCCTCCATGGTTAACATTCTTTTCTAACACAATCTGTACAACCTAAAGCTCTTAACTCTTAGTACCCTTTGGGCATCAGGAACAACCTTCTCTAGACAAGCTAACTAGTCTTGAGGGAATGCTACCCAGTGTGTCTGTCTGAAGTCAGGGGCTGGGGTTGAGAACATAGAATACCAGACACTTAAAAAGTACCAAAGCTAGGGGGCTGGGGATTTAGCTCAGCGGCAAAGTGCCTGCCTGGCAAGCGCAAGGTCGTGAGTTTGGTTCCTGGTACCGGAGAAAAACCAAAAAAAAAAAAAAAAGTACCAAGGCTATAAATTGGTAATTTAGTTCCAGATGATTTCCCATAAATCTTTTTAACAACCTTCCTTCTTTCTTTCTTCAGTTAAAATAATTTCTGTTCCCATGTGTTCTGGTCCCTGATTAAAATCTAGTCAACAGTGCTTTCTTTGAAAACCTAAGACAACACTTCTACCCCTGGCTTCTCCCCTAACACTCATCATACTTCTAAACACACAGTGTGATTATCAGTGCTAAAATTGACTATTTTACCATGATCTAAAAACAGATGACAGATTCCCTTACAATAAAAGCATGAAATGAAACCTAGGCCTTCCTGAAAGATTCTACTGCACTACCCTTAATACTGTCAGTCTTCAAGGGTATTTCTAGATTAACAAGCACTCTACTAGCACCTAAATATAAATAGTAGTTTTTTATTTCCATAAAACAAATGGTTCACTTTGATCCCCAAAGCAGTAACTGATAGATCTCAATACTCGCAATATGCTTGACTAAACTGTCAATACCTCCATTTAAAAATATATCATAATGAATTTTGTAACTAGCCTAAAAATAACTTTACTAAAACCTAGAGAAAATATACCTAACAAGAGTCCTAAAGAAATATTTCTGCTGCTTTCTCTTCCTTTATGGAGTTACAACTGATATAAGGCCCAATCTTGTATGTTCTAGTCAAACACAGCTGTATCACCAATAAATTTCATGCTTACTATACATGCACTGTCTAGTATATCTAACAACCTAGAACAGCACTGCCCAGTACAGTAGCCATTAAGCTACATACAGCTACTGAGAATGTGAACAGGATACTGGGGAAATAAAGATGTCTATTCTGCTATGCTGGGGATGTTTCTCATGATACTTGAACTGATAATGAGAATTTTTGAACTCTAAATTCTCAATCCTAAAGCCTTAAAATCTGTTACTTTGCGGCCAGGGATGTAAGTCAGTGGTAGAATGGTCACTTGGCAGATACAAAGTCCTGAGTTGGATCCTGAGTATCAAAAAAATCTATCACATTGAGGATTTATAATATGCTACTTAGTATTCCTCCTCAAAAAAGAAAGAGATGTTTAAGAATAAAAATCATGATAATCTGTATATTTTGACAACTCAGTCTTACAACGACCCTATCTGCAAATTATTCCTCTACTTTACAAATTAGAAAACCAAGGCACAGAACGATTTAAGTAATTTGCTCAATATCATCTGGCTATTAAAAGGACACCTAGGATCTGGAACCAGGCAGCCTGACTCTACAGCCTATTACTCCAACTCATCCTGTGGCCTTAACATTGCTCAGGAACTCTATCTTAATCATACTGCGTAATACAACAGTAACTAAGAAGTTAAAATGCACTTTTAAATCTAGGTAAAATTATGTCACAGAAGAGTGTCCATCAATAAGAAGCCTAGCTACTATGATAAGGTAATGAGTAAGGAAGGACAGAGAGGAAGGAGTAGAAGAGTTTTACTTAAGTGCTCATATACTCTTACATGTACTTACACTTTCTATCTCAGTAAAATTAATTAACTGCTTCTTAGCACTTTCCTCTATGCCCTGGTAGAAGAGTAGTACAGAACACAGAGAATCATCTCAGAGAAATAAGGAGAAAATGAAATTTAGGACCAATTTACTATCATACAACTTTCTCCCAACTGCTCTAGAATTATGAAAGCTTCTCTTCTTCCTATTGTGTTCTGTCTAATCTCATTTTAAAAATCAAAGTTTCATTAGTACGTTCCAAAGACCTCCTTCACCTTTAATTTTATTTCTGACACTAATTTAAAGAGAGAAGGGAATACTGTTGAAATACTGTGAACGAAACAGCAGCCCCAAATTAAACCTGGATTTAAAAGTGAAGTGCCAAATGACTCTGACTTGAGACTTAGATCTCCTATTACGGACCTTAAAACTTCATTAAAGTAAGGTTTGGGATCATTAAGCAAAGAGATTATAAGAGTAGGAACCAGATGATCTCTGGAAATTCAGACAGCACTGTGTATCCACAGAACCTTTGAGTTTTCCACTACTTTTGAAGGAAGCTAACATACATTTTCCTCATTTCTGTCATGTATCCTTCAACTACTTTCACACAAATATCCACACTCAGTGTCTATTCTTCACTTGCTTTCTGTCTTCTTACTCACTAATTCTAAAGATAACCCATTTTGATTATTGCTTTAGACAACACATTTGTGATATTAACAAGAGTAAGCTCGTGGTAAGTACAAATGCACCATGCAAGCAACATCCTTCTTACCCCATGCCTCATTAAGCAGTTAACAAAATTTTATAAATTTTATCTACATTCTCATCCTGTTCAATGTAGTATTTTACATTTCAATGACCCCATCAGTTTAAACCATGCATATTACTTTAAAGGGAGAGGACATCCAGTTTAAACTCTCATTTTTAAAATCTTTGAAGGGAAAAAAAAAATGAATAAAGTAGAAAAAACAAAAAGACACCTTCCCAAATGGATTCTTGAGGTGATAACTTTTAATAAGAGGGGGAAAAAAGGCAGGAGGGGACTACTTTTCTTCAACAGGGATTTATATTATCAAAGGACTATTAAAAATAAAATGCAAGTTTAAAACATGTCCACTACATTTAGGAGCAAAAGTTCCTTTATTTTAAGTAAATACTCTTGCTGATTAAATTAATAACTTACTTTCAGGAGCAATTTTCTATATTAATCTCAAATGCCACGTTCCTAAAATACATTTTTTTATGGCTAGTTCATCAAAATATTCACTTTAAAGGGCTAAAGTTAACTACAAATAAACTGCAATCTGAAGAATTATAATCTTCCGTTTCACAATAAAAAATTAGTAATGCAGATTCCAGTGCTTAGAATAACTTTGAAAAAAGATAAATGGTGGTTAATGGCATCAGCTGTAAATATCACTACACCAAAGTATTTTATAAATAAAAATCTACCACCCACTAAACCCTCAGCATCCTACCCACCAGAAAAGAAACAACAAAAAACTCCCACAGATCCTAAATAATGTCTTATAATACTGACTTAAGTGTATCTGCAAGCACTTTAGACTTTAAAATAATCAAGTTCTACGTCCAAAGACATAGGGTTACAGGCTTAAGTCTCTACTCACACAGTGGAGGTTGATGAGCAAACAGCTGTCCTGTATCTTGAGACAGACATTAGCTTCCTGCCTTCCCTATCCTCATAAGCAGCTACTTAAAGTTTGAGTTTTATGCAAGAAAACATTTTAAAGCCTTCAGTGTTTTACTGCAGCAGACTTCAGATTCATTCCTGTAACACATTTAACATGAAAACAGTTGAGACAGTTAAAATTTATTATGTGCCACATTTTAATCATCTCAAATTTTAAGGAGTGCTATTATAGCCACATAAAAGGGACACTAAAGTAAAATTAAGAAATAAAAAAATTCTACCATTTTGTTTTTGATACTAATGTAAAAAAGTAACAATATATACCTTTAATCTATGCATTTTTCTATACCAAGCCACCAGCTAAGTAAGCAAAGATTACTTTATATAATCATTTAAACCCAAAGTAAACAAAACTAGGTACTTTTGAGTTTTCCTAAAGGTTAGCTCGTTGGCCACCAACTAAAGAACATCTTTACAAACACTGCAGAGCCCTGAGGGTCTCGAGTACAATCCCGTGATAGCTTCTAACTAGGAATTATGAGTGTCTGGTCCTGTTATCACATTTACCATAAAAGCTTGTAGCACCTTCCCCTATAAGTTCAACTTCTATAGTACCCTCATTGCCTCAAGGTTAATGAAAAGGTAGAAAGCCTCTCTGGGGAAAAAAAAAAAGACTGCATTTCCCTAAGAAATATTTTATTCTACTCACATTTTCATAAGCCAAACACAAAAATCCAAGAGGTTTATAAATTAGGGAGTAAACTGTGATATGATAAAAATTGTCATTTGTCCATTTCAGTAACAATATACTCCCCATAAGCATTCATAATGACATTTTTCTCTGCAGAAATAAACAGCAAAAAAGTTTTTAACTAACTCAAAGAACTCAAGCCTGGCATGGTAGTGCACACCTGCAATCCTAGCACTTGGGAGGCTAAGCCAGGAGGACCTTCAGTTTAAAACCACCCTTACATAACAGGTCAATTTTTTAAAAGATACATTCCTAGATAAAAATGAAATACCATTTAAAATTTTGATAGATAATTCTTAATAGTTTTGTTGTCTATCTTTATCCAATCTACTTTTTAAATAATATTCTAGTAGTATTATTATGTGTAAACTTCAATGCATAATTGCACAACAAACCACATACAGGAGAAGATTTTAGGCTTTGATGTTTCAATGATTTTCCTTTTCACTTGATTTTTTCCTACAATTATAAGTAAACATCAGGCAAAATATGTACATGAATATGTATACGTATATATATAAAAATGTCCTAGAAAACCCTAGAACCCTACTTTCTCCCTACAGGTACACTGGCTTCAATACACATTATTTTTACTGGCCTCAAATTCCATATAAATTTTAGAAAAAACTTTAGATTTCATGAACATAGCAAATGTACTATTTATACTA
The DNA here is from genome assembly GCF_000276665.1 of Chinchilla lanigera. Classification (NCBI taxonomy): domain Eukaryota; kingdom Metazoa; phylum Chordata; class Mammalia; order Rodentia; family Chinchillidae; genus Chinchilla; species Chinchilla lanigera. The sequence continues at coordinate 855,410 of NW_004955533.1, read as the reverse complement.
GCAATATGGTTTTAAAATACCATAAAAAATAACATCCAACCACTCCAATTTCATTAATAGTGTCATTTAATGCTAAAGTATTGCACATGTGCTATGCTATAAAAGATGACTATTAAGGCTGGGCGTGGTGGCACACGCCTGTAATCCCAGTGCTCAAGAGGCTGAGGCAGTGGGATCGCTGTGAGTTCAAGGTAAGCCTAAACTGCACAGCAGAAACCCTGTCTCAAAAAGATGGAAAAAAAAACCTGTTTTAGTTTATAAAACAATACAAATCCTTTATCACGTACTTATACTGTGTGTGTGTATATATATACATATGTAATGTAAAACTCTTTAACTTATGTGGAAGATACTCTATCAAGCTACAACTTTTTATGAGCTTTTGAATTTCTTAAATCCTTTGTGTATCTCTCTCTGGACAGTATCTTTCACATAAGGTAAGAGAGTATCTTTCACCTAAGTTAAGAGTTTTACATTACATGCACATTTAAACTTCACTCCACCTAAAAAGCAAATGCTATTATTACCAACTTTTTAGACATTATGGAACTGAGACTGAGAGATATTAGGAATTTGTTCATGGTCACAGAGCTAGTAAGTGACAGAGCTGGGACTTGAGGTCAGATGTATGAGCCTCCAAAATCCAGTGATACCAGTAGATTATAGAGAAATAGTGACCTATTATTGTACTGATAGATAAAACCATATCTGGAATTAGTATCTGGAGATGGAAATGATATCTTAAGTATGATATTAATAAATGTTATCAGGAACCCAAAGGGATAGTTATAAATTCAAGGAAGCCATCTAAGAAAAAATGTAAAATGGAAGTGAGCAGGCTAGAGAAAAGCAAAAAGGGACATATTCTGAAGGGCTGTTAAAAAAGAAAGAAAAGAGCATGCTTATTTCATGTGGCACAGAGTACTTAAAACAATGTGCAGAAGTCTCTGGAGACAAATTTCAGCTCAACACTCAACATTTTCTAATGCTGAGGCACGCAGCAGCTGAACAGGTTCCCTCTTCCAGTCGTGATTAAATATCTCCACCATTAACATCACAGCAGTAACTGATTCAGACAAAACTGCCTAGGAACGTCAAATTTCTTTATGAATAATAGTTTTATGAGGATTGACATACATTGAGCCTCAAAATATCCCTCCATAAATTCTCTTATTACAACAAGAAAAATTTAAGTGGAAGGAATCACATTAGCCAGAAGATAAATTTAGTATCACTGATCATGAGACAAGTGGAATGCACCTCTTGATGTGATGTTAGAGAAGCACACGTCATAAACATTCCCTCCAGAACTACACTTTCCAATCTTAGTCATGGGCACATCTGATGAAACCAAATTGTGAAAGACTGTTTAAACAAATGGTCTGCCATGGTCCTTGAAAGTGTCAGTATCATTAACAACAAAAACTGGGGAAATTTTCCTGGATAAAGGACAATAAAGAGATGTGACAACTAAATGCAACGAAAGATTCTAGGTTGGATACTTATCTGGAAAGAAATTATAATGAATATTACCAGAAAGCTAGTGAAATCAATGTGGGCTGTGTATTAGACAATTAACTATCAATGTCAGATTTCCTTAACTCGCTGTCATGTACTTAGGCAAGAGAATGTCCTTGATCTTTGGAGCTACAGGCTGAATAAAGTATCCCACAACAAAGGGACATAACATATGTAATTTTAATGGTTTCAAAAAAATCTGACAGGAAATGACAACAAATTAGGCAAAATATTAGTAGGCAAGTGGCACATAGAAATTATTCATGTCATTGTAGCTTTCTATAAACTCAAATTATTGCATAATAAAACCTCAAAGACAAATATTTGAACCTCATATTCTAAGAATTCTGAATACCTAACAACACTAGACTGCACATCTTACAGCCATACTCAAACCCCAATGTAAATGCAATCTAAACTTTATTTATTCAGGGCTCTGGTTTAAAACATCAGATATGAATGCCAAACGACACGTGCCACCTCACTGATGACCAGACATGACTCCTCTGAGCCTTGTTATTATTCTACTGCAACCTTTCCAAAACTACACAGCTGTTAGAGACCAATTTTTCCAACAGAACACTGTCCTGCTTTCATTGAGAATGCAGTAGCAAGTATCTCCCTGTCAAAATCCACATCAAGTTTATTTCTGGTTGTGCCAGATAGCAAAAGCTAATGAGTGATCAGTAACACACACAGAAAAGATTGGAAACAAAACTGTAATAGTAAAAAGATGAGGAAGCACACACTCACTATATACCACCTGGAAAAGATACTATAATCAATTATGAATCACTACTACTGCCAGACTTCTCTACTCGCTTTCCAATTTTTCCCACTGATCTATATTTAAACTCCCAATTCCCTAACTGCTTCTTGTAGATGACACTAATAAAAGAGTCAGAATAACTCACACTGTAAATGAGTTCTAACCAGTTCAAACCTGACATTTAAATCACTTTTAAATGTAAAATACCAAACTTAAGAAATACAGGACATGTATATGGCTGTGTGAGTGTGTGTGTGTGTGTGTGTGTGTGTGTGAGAGAGAGAGAGAGAGAGAGAGAGAGAGAGAGAGAGAGAGAGAGAGAGGGAGGGAGGGAGGGAGGGAGGAAGGAGCTTACCTCCTGAATTAATGTTTACTGTATACCTGCCAAGGCAATTATAAGATCTAGGTTGAGTCAGAAAATATAGCTCATTTCATACGCATTCATTAAATCAGTCAAATCAACAAGGTCATGCAGCTGAAGTACATATCTCTAAACATGACATCATGAACCACAGACCTTGAACTGTAGCTTTTTCTGTTCACCGTAACTTAAATGGCATTAAGTTCTAGCCTGAGGAGAAAAGGGGTGGGACAGAAAGAAGGGAAAGCAGGCTCTGACGCAGTAAGACTGAGCACAAGGTAGAAAGACCACGGGCGATGACGGTGCATCACAGCCAGGACTCAATGCACCTGTCTGAAGTCTGCCGCAGTCTTGCAAGTTGAAAGTTTTAAGTAAGAAACACTATTTTAGGAGAGGTCCAGTTAAGGGAAAAAGTAATCAATAGCTTTTTGGAGGGAGGGGATAAGGAATAAAAGATGACTAGATGGCTATTTGTTCTAAATGTTAAACTTCTGGTTTATTTTTTATTTATTTATTTTTTTAAAAAAAACTTCTGGTTTAATAGAGGCTTTTAAAAATCTTCCCTACCAAAGCAGAGAAATAAAATATTACATCTAAAAGCAGTTTTCACTCTTTGGTATTGACACAGCCATATCAAGACTTGCACTAAATGTTCACAGTGACATTATTTGTAACAGCCAAGAACTGGAAAGAACCCAAATACACTAAGGGTGAACAGACAAATAATGTATCATACAGTGGAATACTAGTCAGCAAAGAAAGGAATGAACTTCTATGCACACACTACAGGTGAATCTCCAAATTATTATTCTAGAGAAAGTAATAGGAATCAAGCAATTGTAATGTATTATTTCATGTACATGTAATGTGACCAAAAATACAACTGTAACAGAGAAGGCAGATCCAGGGACCCCAGGCAGAAAGCTAGGCCTGGGAGAAAGGCTTGCGTCCAAATTGACGATAACCGAACTTTCTGGGGCCGTGGAGATGCCCTGTATGACTGTGGTGGTAAACTGCTGTGCTCCTCATAACTAAAGCTGCACACAAATAGGGAACAGGAAGATAGGTCTTTCGCAAATGCATCCACAACGAATGTAATCATTACGTACTGCAAACATGTACTAATACAAACATTTTAAAAGTAAAATTCACACAAAACCGGTGAACTTTATGTTATGCAATACCTCAATAAAGCTGATTTTAAAAGAAAAAACAAAGGAATGAAAATAGTCATTTTGGTTCAAAGAACTGTACAGAGTTAAACCTATGCTAGGGCAAGATGTATTAAAAGTTTGGGTGATAAAGGCGGAGTCACATAAATGATGAATTAGAGGTTCTGCAAGTACTGGTTTTACTCTAAGTAATTTTTATTTCATTCTTCTGTATCTTCATTTTCTAAATAATTATCCTAATTTAGCAAAAACAGAGAAGCAAACTTTTCCTCTCATTCACTTTCTTCTATATCCACTTCTTACATCATTTCAACACCTTAAAAATGATTTGGTACCCTGAACAAGATGAACTTGGATTATACTTTAAATACAATTATTTATAATAAGTATAAAACATGAATTAAAATTTAAACATGTTCATCATCTCTTTTTTTTTTTTTAAAAAGACACAGGCTCTCTCAATGTTGCTTATGCTGGCCTCAAACTCCTGGGCTCAGTGATCTCAGGCCTGTGCCACCAAGCCTAGCTCATCACCAGTTTTTAAAGTTGCAGGTGGGAAGCTTATGATTCCAACAAGTTCTACTGAATATGACTAGCTGGTGCTAGATTTTAAAGTGTAACTGACATGAAGTAACTATTTCAGTCTAACAAAAGATACCTTAACTTTCAAATAAATAGAGCACAGCTCAGTCCTTCAACTAAAGATGACTTTTTGAATGTTTCCTCTTTGACAAACAGAAAAGCAGCTTCTTCACACCTCAGGTGCAATTTTTTCACTCATTAAATTTCTATCACAAAATAATTCATGTTCCTAAAAAGTTTAACTTCCCTAGGAACGTCCACATTAAAAAGTCCTTCTCTTGAAAAGTGTAATAACTAATTTTAAATATACATGCAAAAGTATAATTCCAGAAGCACATATATTCAAAACCAATAAACTGCATTTCCTGGGGGGGGGGGATAATAACCAATATTTAAATATAAGACCTAAAAATTAACCTAAATTAGATAGTTTAAGAACAAGAGACTTATTCAGAGAACTAAAAATAATTTGAAATTATATATATGTGTATGTGCATATATATGTATTTAAATACAAGTAATGTAAATTATCTTTTAACTTTTTTCCAGTGCTGGGAATGCAACACAAGACCTCATGCACGCTAGCTGAGTGCTCTATCACTGAGCTATGCTACCACACCAAATATATTAAAAATATAATTGATTTAAAATATTCTTACCTGTTTGCCACAAAATAAAATGCTCAAAATAATAACTATTTTTAAAGTTTTTTTTTCAATTTAAGCAACTTTTCACAATTCTATCAGTGTTACAGGAATACCAATATTGCCAAGATGAAATACTTCAATGAATTCATTCACTCACTTCTTACTAAGGTGGAGACTTGAAGGATAAAAAATCTAAGCTGAACAAGTTAGGTGATGGTTAACAACTAATTATCTCACAGATAAATATTCTCCGCTGGCAGTGGGATACACACATGTACAGAAAACTATAAAAACAAAAACATTTCCACTACTCAGGAAAAAAGCACATGTTAATACACCATCACTTTCCTGGCTGAGATTAAGCGTATAATTCAACCCATTACATTTTGATAAAACTAAATTTCAGGAGGCATCTGTCTCGGTCAACAATGTACAGAATTTCTAGTTCCTGGCACACCTGCTTAGAACAGGTGTTTAAGACATTCAAATGTTTATATAATAGATGAATACTTGCATTTATCCACATCACAAAAACAAACCCTAAATTATAAATCAACTGCAGGAAATCCAAGCACCCATGCAAAAATCAATTACCAAGTTTTTGCCACCTTTAATTCATAGGCTCAATCAGGGAATGCTTCAACTGTACAGAACAGACAAATCCAGTTTAAATTAGTTCCTTCTCTCTTTCCAGATCAGTAGTCAGCAGTAGGTTAATCAACAATCTAAAAATATGCTAGATGACATCCTTGTTTAAGATTTTCTAATTTGTACTACATTTTCTTCCAAATTTAATGGTCCCATAGGTCATTTGCAAAAAGCAAATCACAACTGCCTGCGGTGATCTCGATTCAACTCCGCATACTGAACATTCTGATAACCTAAGTTCCTGTAAGTAATGAGACCTGGCCTGTAAACTATTTGACAAGTCTAAATCAGCCATTCCAAGATCAGGCTTTTCTCTTCTGATCTATGGGTAGTTACAGAAGCCAAAGCCACAAAATAAATTGCTAGGAACCATGATTTCATGTACCCACTTTTCCACTTCTCCAATAATTGGCCCTATTTAATAGCTCCTCATTTATCACTCTTTAAACCTGCTAGAGAAAGCCCAACTGCTCCAGCATGGCCTCAACGTGCTGCTAGGAACTTAGTCCCAATGACCTGGCTTAACATCAGCTAGAACAAAAGACCAAAGAGAGTGTGATTCAAAATTTCAAGAGATAAACAAGTTTAAAAGCTTGGAACTTTTCTGAAAAGATCACTGAACATGTATTTCTCTATGCAGTACGACTTTAGTGTTTCCCCAAGGTGAGGACTAACTGCATCAGAAGCCCACAAATTCCTTGGTCTACTCCATACCTAATGAATCAACTTATGAAGACTGAGCACAGTCTAGCTCCAAGACATCTTAAGATTCTTAGATACATAATGGGAAACATTATTGTTAGCACAGAAGACAGTTAAGTACATATATACAATGGAAAAGAAAATGGCTTCAAACTACTGTAAAGGTACTTACCTTCAGAATAATTTAGCTCAACTACAGTTAGGTCAGAAGATGCATCTCTAAAAGATATTCTTGATCCCTGATTTAAGAAACACTCATCCAAATGTTCTACACGTTATGGTTTGTATCTATCTGGATGTCCCCCAAAGCCTCATGCACTCATAGGTGGGGCTATTTGGAGCTGGCTAGATCTAGCGTGTGTGGTACTGGGATTAAGGGTATGTGGCAGTAAATTAGTCCACTGAGTGCAATTAGCATAGTTCTGGTGTGGATAATAGGAAGCCCCACCCTGGGTGTGGGTCCCACCAATCAGTAGGCTTATTGCCTCAATGGACTGTGAGGGAAAAGAAGGAAGGCAGGCTGCTTCTGCTGCTGCTTGCTGCTTTGCCATCTCCTGCCTGCTTTGCCATGGACTGCTTCTCCTCCATGATGCCCCTCTGCTGTGCCACCATGCCTTGGACGCAGCATACTTTGCCGCTCTACAAACTGTGAGCCAAAAGAAACGTTACATCCTCTAACTTGTAGGTGTCTGTCATTTTATCTCAGCAACAAGTAACTAACATCACACAGAAATCTATGGTTAGTGATCATATCAGGAAAACCCCAACATTTTAAACTTGTTTGTCGCTTGAAATTTTGAATCATGCATCCCCCAAAGAAATCTTCCAAAAACAATTGTTTTCCACTGTGAACTCTGGACAACCATTACTTGCAATTTCAGCAAATTTCTTCAGTTGGCTAGACATTGGAAAGCATGGCCAGTGCTAAGCAGATCGAAGAGAGGGACCAAGCAGTTTCAGCTTTACACCATTTAGAAAACTAACAATGAAAATAAATCTGTGTTACTATTCAAATTAATAGTAAATATTCAAATTCTGGGGCGAAGTAGAACTCTGAAGTACAGATTAAAATAAATGCAAAGAATTTATCAAGATGGTACATCTTGAACTAACAGTCTGGATGTGATGATGGCCATTTTATATGGTCCACTATATATGCTTTGTTCTAAATTGCCAGAGATGCTAATAGAGCATAGGGACTTACAATTTCAAGACTGCAGTATAAAGAGTTTCTGTCAAAACTTATAATAAGGAGAATAAGAACATGAACTCTATCTTCAGTGAAACATAAGAAGTGTAATCATGAATCACAATATATTTATGATCATGACAGACTTATTTAAGGGAAGAAAAGCCAAATCTAAGTAACTGGATGAAGAGAAAAGTACCAATACAGTTTGATCCACTTCCCCTATAGCAATCCAGAAGTAGTCAGGAAAATGGAAGTTTATATAAAGAAAACTCAGACCTCCTCTTACTCACCAACCCTCTACCCTCCTCCCACAAGAAAGGGCTCAAACACCAAACAGAAGTTATTTCATAAGCAAAATAAACAGGGCGTGGAAGCAGACTTCTAAGAAACTGCAAGGAATTACCTAAGAGGAAAAAACTCCCAAAAATAGTAAGACCAAGAAATCAACCACTTAGGAGAAATGGATGGTCTTTATGTAGAACTGCTATTTCTGAAAACCGCCTCTTGGCAAGCACTGGATCAGGCTCCTGACATACTTTTCAGTTATGGGAAGTTTAAGGGGTTCTAATTTTCAGCCTGTCACATTTGAAGCATGTATGAAATATATACTTCTTGCGACCTAGAGATATCCAATTTATGAGAAAAATACCTGCCATATATCTAAGTGGCAAGCCAGTGTCACTGGCCCCACTCCAGTTTTGGTACCAAGCTGAAACAAAGCGGGCAAGCCACAGCAGCTGGGGTGGGGAAGCCTTTCCGAGGAAACTGCCAGCTTCACTCACTCTGTCCCAATTCTTCCCAGAGGGTGAGACCTGATCCACATGAGAATACTATCAACTGTACTCTCCCACACTAACAGAAGGGACCAAACAAGCCTCTCAATAAGCCTTTACCAAGAGGTTCTCTCATAGAGAATTGAGTTTTATAGGTTTTTTGCTTATTTTCTCCTTTTTTCGTAAAATAGTTGGCATATGTAAGATATAAAGAAATGTTTAACTTTTTTTTTTTTCTTTTTGAGACAGGGTCTCACTATGCAGTTCAAGCTGGCCTTGAGCTCACTTTGTAGCCCGGGGTGATCTCGAACTCACAACAATCCTCCTGCCTCAGCCTCCTGAGTGCTGGGATTACAGGCATGCGCCACCACACCCGGTTGTTTAGCTTCATAAAACAAAGCTTTTGTGCTCCTATTATTCCAAAATGTTCATATTTTGCATTGTATTATTTTTAAAAAGATTACCCACCTAATCTAAATGGAGAAAAGGTCCTAGCAACATTTTCTTTATGGGGTGTTTTTTATTATGAGAGAACTACCAAAATTATTAAAATAAAATATGGTATGGAGCTCAATCATATACAAAACAGCTATTAAGCATCTACATTCATCATAGATACTTGTAGTACCCTCTCTTCTCTTTCACACTTTAAGTTTTATATGTATCCTCCTCCTCACCCCATTCTTTGATACAAAAATCAGCTTCCAATACTCAGGAGGGTAAGGCAGGAGGATCCCACGAGTTCAAGGCCAGCCTGGACTATACAGTGAGATCCTGCCTCAAGAAAAAAAAAAAAATCATCTAGTTAACATAGTGGTAAATTAAACGTTTTTTACAAACTGAAAAGACAATATTTTGGGGGGGAGGAGACACTAAAACCACAGCAGTGATAAAGGATTTGAACCTAGAGAATCTGTCTCCAATCAAGCATTTAAGCATGCTAAAATGCCAAGATGAAAAGAGATGGAGATTCTGACAAATAAATTGTAGTCACCAGCATTTCCCTGAGCTCCTTGAGCCAAACTGTGGGGAGAAGCACACAGGCATGCATATGGAAGGGCATCCAGGTTCCAACTCCTGCTTTTCCACCTAATAGTTACATAACTAAAACACGTCCCTAAGAGGTATGACTTGAATGAGGAATGGCCATTACCCACAGAAAAATAACAACCTACAAAGCAATACAAAACAAGACTAATACTAACAAGGAAAGTGAAGCTTCAGGGTGACCCTGCTTTCTCATATGGGAAGGATTACTTTGTTAAGAATGGACGTTGCGTGAGGACGAAGAACATTCCAGGCTAAATAAAGCATGACGCATACCATGATTCCACAGCGTGTGCTCACAGATCTGCACACTGACACTCCTGAAGTACAAACATTTAGAGGCTAGAGTAGGAAGCTAGAGTCTAGATGATTAGAAGAACAGCTGATCATGGTGGCACATCGAGTAATCCCAGTACTTGGGAGGTTGAGGCAGGAAAATCTAGAGTTCAGGGCCAGCCTGAGTTACAAAGGAAGACTTTGTTTAAAAAAACCCAAAATATAGTTCAAGCTTCCATGTAGATGTCAGTTCTAGGGCTCAAATTAGGCAAAAAAGAGACCAGATCTAAAAAGCAGAGCTCAGGAAGTATTAAGAGAAAGGTACCCCATTTTCAAAGACATGGGGTCTACAGAAAAGATCATCAGCCCACAATATGCAGCTGGAGGGAAAAGCTACCTCAGCGTTCCAATTCAACATGTATTTAAATACTAGGTCAAGAGGAGTCAAAGATAAATCATGTGTGCTCCCTACATGTCAGGGATGTCACAGCTTTAGTACTAAAGGCAAATATGTTAAATTAGTATAATATGGTATAATTAATAAAGAAAGAACAGAAGTTGTCCATGTTGAGTATGCCTCTCAGGGAGATGAGAAAAGTATGCCAGGCAGAAGCATGCGAAGGTGAAAAAGGCCATAAATCAGGATACTTGGAGAAAATATGTGTCCTTTGCTGTCACAGAAGTGTAAGAGAGACACAGATGAGAAAGGGCAAGGTCGGGCGGGCCTGCTGCACATGAGGGAGCAACAGGGGAAAACACCTCAAACGGTATGAGAGACAGATCTGATGTGCTGCCCAGCAGGGCCGTCACGAGCCACAGCAGCTTCTGAGCACGTGCAACGGAGCCAGTGCCACTAGGTCCACTTCAAATTTTACCTAGCTTTAAATTGATTTGAATTTAAAGAGCCACTTTCACTACCTACCATATTAAATGCACAGCACTGACCTACAGCACATGTAAAGAGAATTTTCTCACCTAGAACGAATAGAAGATATAGGCATTTTTGTAAATTATAGAAGATGGAAGCTGAGATAATTCACATGATAATCTCAGGGACAACTATGAAGCAGGAGGCAAGACTGAGGTCAAACTCTTAGAGAACAGAAGAGGCTTAAAACAGCCACAGAGAGGAATGGGAAAGAGCTATGACCAAAGCCACGGTCTAGTTATTAATTATAAAGTTTGCAGTAAAGTGTTTTTAAAAAGCTGCAGAGGATATTGCTGAGGCAACTGACAAAACTGAGTATGGACAGTAGATTAAATAATACTATTGTAGGGGTCGGGGATATAGCTCAGCGGCACAACACCTGCCTGGCAAGTGTAAGGTCCTGAGTTCAATTCCCAGCACCAAATAAATAAATAAATAAATAAATAAATAAAATAATACCATTGTATAAATGTTAAATTCCTTGATTTTTGATAACTTAGGGTTCCTTAGGTCAGCTGTCACTAGGCATTTGGGAAATGCAAATTAACTCCATAATATGATATCACTCTTATCTCCACAGGAACGGTTAAAAATTTAAACCCTGATCATACTGATATTGGCGAGCGTAAAAAGGAAACAGAATTTTTATGTACCCCTGGTAGGAATGTAAAAGGCAGTAAGATTTTAGGGAACAGTTTAGACATTTCTTATTAAGTTAAACATGAAATTGTCATATGACCTAGCAATTCTACTCCTAGGTCTCTACAATAGAAAAAAACAAAAACATATTCCAAAGGCTGGAGATGTAGCTCAGTGTTACAGTGCCTACCTTGCACATCAAGGTTATGGGTTCAATTCCCAGTACTACCTCCCCACAAAAAAAAGACTATTTTGAGGGCTGGAAATAGAGTTCAGTGATAAGAGTGCTAGCCTAGCATGCTTGAGGGCCTGGGTTTAATCACCAGTACTGCCAAAAAAAAGACAAGCCATAAAGACTTATATATAAATATTCACATATTATTCACAATCAAAAGATAGAAGCAAACCAACAGTCCACGGAAGTATGAATGGATTAACAGATGTGGTATTGTATATATGCAAGAGAAAAGTATGCAGCCTTTTAAAAAAGGGATGAAATTGTGAAGATGAATTAATCTTGAAATCAAGTGTTTTGTTTTGCTTGTGTTTTTGAGACAGGGTCTTGCTATGCAGTTCAGGCTGCCTTTGAGCTCACTTTGTAGCCCAGGCTGGTCTCAAACTTGCAACAATCCTCCTGCCTCAGCCTCCCGAGTGCTGGGATTACAGGCGTGCGCCACCATGCCCAGCTGAAATCACCTGTTAAGTGAAAAAAGCCAGACAGAAAAGGACAAATATTGTATGACTCCACTTACTGGAAGTACCCAAGAATAGCTAAATTCACAGTTTGTTGGTTACCTGGCCCAGGAGAGGCACTAGCATGGAAATTATTGCTTCAGGGCACAGGTGACTACTGCCTAGCAGGCACAAAGTTTCAGTTAGGGGTGATTCTAAAGGTCCCAGAAGCAGGAAGGGGTGTGCTGCTCCTGCAGTCTAAACTACTCAGGAGGCAGAGGCACTAGGATTCCTTGAGGCTACCTAAGACCTTGTTTTCTCTTCCTTTCTTTTCTTTCTTCTTTTCTTTTCTTTTTCTCCCTCTCTCTCTACCTCCCTTTCTCCCTCTCTCTTTTCTTCTCTCTGTACTGGGGACTGAACCCAGTCTTCACACTGAGCCACATCCCCAGCTAAACAACTAAATGCCCAGGCTGAGCTTGAAATTTAAGATCTTTCTGCCTCAGTCACCCAGAGTTCTGGGATTACTGTTATGTGCCACCATGCAAGGCTCCTATCTTGCCTCATTCATTCATTCATTCATTTATTGTCTTTTTGAGACAGGGTCTCACTATGCAGTTCAGGCTGGCCTTGAGCTCACTTTATAGCCCAGGCTGATCTTGTACTCGCACCAATCCTCCTGCCTCAGCCTCTAAGTGCTGGGATTACAGGCATATGTCACCACACCCGGCCCATCTTGCCTGTTTAAAAAAAAAAAGTTCTGGAGATAGATAGTAGTGATGGTTACACAACAATGAGTATACTAAGACCACTTAACTGTCCACTTAAACTAGTTTAGGGGTAGGGGTGTTGAGGGCTTGTGTAGCATGCTCAAGGCCCCACCCACCACAAAATATAAATAAACACAAGTTAGCACTTCTATTAGCGTTTAATACAATAACTGCAATTGTTCAATCAGTACCCTGACACTATTTGCAAAAAACCCTTCATCATTCACTTCTGCTCCCTGTCACCCCATTCCCATGTCGAGTATCCTCCACACCTCCTCTCTATCTCAAGAATCCTAGGAGTAAGGGCTTACCGGGTAAGTGGGAAATAAGATGGCACCTACTGACCCAGCTGTGGTTGCAGTATTTAGAATGGCTCTGTATTATTCTCCCATTTTACCATTCTCCTTATGCTCTACATCCAAAACTTAGGGGAAAAAAAAAAAGAAAAAAAAAAGGAAGATCACTGTCACTGGGTAGCCTCAAACATATCTAATACAAATAAATAATCAAGGTGAGCTGGGTGTGGTGGTACATGCCTGTAATCCCAGCAGTTGGGAGGCTGAGGCAGGAAGATCACTGCAAGTTGGAGACCAGCCTAGACTACAAAATAAGCTCAAGGCCAGCCTGAACTGCACAGCAAGACAATGTCTCAAAAAAAGACAAGGGAAAAAAAAAAAAAATCAGGGCATGTCTCTGATTTTACTTTTTCTAATTTCCTGATTATCTTAGCTTATAGTCATCTTTCTTCCTGTTGAGTTTCTACTGCAATAATTTATGACATATCATAATATGGTACTTCATAATATATAACACTGATTTACCTAAGAAGAGATACTCACACTCTCAAATTTCACCAAACAGAATTGAGCTTCTTGTTGAGGTGCGTCTTAACAGCATTTTGCAAACTCACCCATTTAGAGAGCTAGTCTGACTAGGCCCTATGGTTACAACTCTAAGAATTTGCTACTGGAGCAATCAGAATAATTTTTCCTACTACAAATGTATTTTATAAACTGGTATTTATTATTCATTGACAGAACAGATATGGTCTATATTTTAAGCAATTATCTACAAAAATTAAAGGGAAATAAGTCTGTATGCTACTTACCGAAGGTAAATAAAACATTCTTTTAAAATTATGTACTATAATATTATACATCACTCAAAAATCTATTAAATGAACCGTTGTATTGCACTTTTAAAATTTAAAAAATAAAACATTATTCTGAAGAATAACAGACTATCTGGAAACTTTTGATAATAGTATTATACTTCTTATCTCTATAAAACTTTAAATGGTAAAAACAAAAACATTCCTGTTTTTACAATGGGAAATCCATGGGATATTTTTAAATCTACAGTTATTTTTACCTCCAACTGTAAGTTAAAAACTCAACCCCTTCAAAAAAATACATATTAGTAATATTTACCTTCCATATAATCTTTTCCTTTAAATGCCAAGTTGCTTTTGAAGCTATACATGAAAAGCTATTTTTTTGCCGGGCATGGTGGTGCATGCCTGTAATCCCAGCACTCGGGAGACTGAGGCAGGAGGACTGTCATGGGTTCGAGACCAGAAGGCCAGCCTGAGCAACATAGCAAGACCCTGTCTCAAAAAGACAAAAAAAAAAAAAAAGCTGTTTTTTTCTTATTTTCATTGTTTGATTCAACAGAGGTCCTTCTGCTTTAAATATTTTGGAGGTATATAGCAGAGGAAGATAAAAATAAATGAAATATTTTAAATGAAAATTATTTCAAAACAATTGTTTCTTAGTTTCCTTCAATTTTTTTGTATGGGATATTGGCTGCAGTATTCAATCTTCTTGATGATATAATATTTGATACAAAAGAATATATGTAACCTCTCTATCCTACCTCTAAGTGGGCAGGCTATGCAACTAGTGTTCACAGGTAGATCTTTATACATCTGGAAGCAAAATGGTTCTTTACACAAGGTCCAGGCTAATAGCTACTTAAGGAGGTCATTAGCATTTCAAATAGCTCACATAAAGTACTTTCGCACTTTCCCTAATCTTTCCCTTTATAAAGCCTGGTGCCAAGCTTTAAAAGTGAGGAATTGAGCAGTTTTGAAATTCCAAATTAACCACAGAGGGAAAACAACCTTTACTTTTTCTATGTCTCATTCTTTTATCTTCTTATACTCTGGGGATGCTAAAGTGTCATATCTTTTTCAGAGTGTGCCAAAAAATTGTCATAAATGCTTTTCTGAAAATATTTGTTTTTTTAAAAAAGTTTGTTTTCCTTAAGGTATTTTTACACTTGGGCAGCAAGTTTTGAGCATGCCCTAGAAAGAACTGTAAATAACCAGTTAAGGGATGCAGTGGAATGATACGAGAAGAAAAGTTGGAGAAGTAAGCAAGGATCAGTTTAGAAAGACAGCTCCGTGCTTAAGGGAAAGAAGTACTTTGACCTCAGTTCAAAGTATGCTGGCCTCTCACCACCTAAGGAAACTCTGAACATGAGTTAGCTTTTTCTAAATCATTGTTAAGTAAGAGCAATACTTAGCTCTTCGGGTTGTTTCGGGACTCCCTGAGAGAATGTTTAGCCCAGAATTCACTGGTATTATTTTTCAGCCTAGGCAGTTAAGTTAAAGTTCAAAGGACAGCAAGGGATCACTAAGGAATTCTGAACAGAGAAAAACAGACATGACTGTCCTGTAAATAAAGTATTATACCGAATCAAACTCGAAGATCAGTTAGGGGCTGTTTCAGCAATCTAAGAGAAAAATCCTAGTGTGGCCTACACTAAAGAGATAAGAAAAGAATGGACAGATTCTTGAAATAGTATAGATTTTAAAATGTTAAGATTCTGTGGCTAACTGGGGGTGAAGGAAAAAAATCAGAATGATGCCCAAGTTTGTGAGCTGGATGAATACTGGTCTCAAGTACTGAAGAAAAAAGAAAGTGAGCACTCAGAAACATTAACATACACAGGATATTAATTACAGCTATGGGACTGGAGATTAACAAGGCAACTACAGAGCAAGAACAGTTAATAATCCTATGAAACTCCAGTACTGAATAGCTGTAGAGAGGAAACATTTGCATAGGACACAAAGACCACAAAAAGGAGGAAGCACAGGCAGTGTCATGAAATTCATGGAAAGAATTTCCAAAAGGAAAAACTGTCAAGAGTACTAAGTGTTACTGAGGAATCAAGTACAGGACTTCATCCACAAGGGGGAAGGGATGTAGGCGGCTGTACCTGGGAGTGGGAAATATGTACAAAGGGGAGTAGATGGAGCTGCTTTCCTACCAAAACACTGCTAACCACAGAACTGCTCCAAGCTCACTGTTTCCACTGGCATCCAAACACAGAAGGCCAAACTCATTCAAATCGGCTGGTTCACAGACATGAGTTCACAAATAAGCACTTCCTAAGTCCCAAACAAATAAGCTACCTCCTAAAACATTTACCTTCTTGCATGTAAGAAGCCATACGAGGAACAACACTTCCAAACAGCTAAAATTCTCCTACTACAGAGAACAAAAAGACCTTTTGAACACTAAGCCTCTGGTCCTATGTTCTTTCAAGTTTTATCAACTTATTGCCATTACATTTTTTCCTTACATTATTAAAAGTAAAAACATCACAACCGTCCCCTGAACTGCCCAACAGTAAAGACTTTGTATGCAACATTCCACATCCCCTCCATCGTTTTTTTTTCCATTCCAAAAGAATAAAACACTGCTATCACTATTTCTATCTTTCTCCAACATCTAGGTCAATTTAAGAGTTATCTTCTCCTTGTAGAAAATTGATTTTCACTCTCCCTCTGCAACCAAAGAGCTAAAACGATTCTCCCTAGTTCTGTCGATCAGAGACCAACACAGTAGATACAACACAGAAACCATTAAAGATCATCATTTCTCAAAGATTCAGTGGTCCTGAGTACAAACAAAAAATCTTCACCTCAGATACCCATTAAAATATAATCAACAGCCAAACTTGAAATGACTTTTATAAATTATACATCCAATTATCTTCTCTACCTGGTAGCAGTAAAAATTACTTTTGTTATGAAAATCAAATACTTTTCTTAAATTCAAAAAGAAAATATTTATGACATAATTATTTAAAATTTTAAAGTTTTTCTCTACTGTTCTAAATGTTAATGAAATGTAAAGTGTGGAAAAATATTTTCCAACCATAAAAACAAAATATGTGGGGCTAGAGGTTTAGCTCAGCAGCACAG
The DNA here is from genome assembly GCF_000276665.1 of Chinchilla lanigera. Lineage (NCBI taxonomy): Eukaryota > Metazoa > Chordata > Mammalia > Rodentia > Chinchillidae > Chinchilla > Chinchilla lanigera. The sequence goes on along the minus strand of NW_004955533.1, from coordinate 838,501 downwards.
TGCAAGGTCATGAGTTCGATTCCCAGTACCGGAAAACAAAACAAAATAAACAAACAAAAAAACCCCAAAATATGCATTTAAAAAAACTTTCCCCACAAATCAAAGACAAATATTACCTCTGAAAGCAAAGATACTGTTATCCATAAATTTAAATGAAAGTTATAGAAAATAAGTTAACTGCCGGGCGTGGTGGTGCACTCCTGTAACCCCAGCACTTGGCAGGCTGAGGCAGGAAGATCACTGCAAGTTTGAGGCCAGCCTGGGCTACAAAGTGAGCTCAAGGTCAGCCTGAACTGCATAGAGAGACCCTGTCTCAAAAAGATTAAAAAAAAAGAAAAGAAAAAGAAAAAGAAAATAAGTTAACATATTTAAAGTGTAAAATAAGGCAGACTATTGAATTCAAGACTACACATACTCAACTACTGTCTGCATCAGTGAGTTATATTACCATGTATTAATTAAACTGGCATTTTTGTCTTCAATTGTGCTTCAAAACAAGTTTATTCTGCAACATTAGTAAGCCAGTTCATACCAGAACAGTTGCAGCCTGTTTCATTTAGCAGACTAGTCAGTAAGGGTGTACTTAACTAGCAGTCACTGCCAAACAAAGAATGTTTTTAAAGACAAACAGAACATGTCCTGCACCACTTTGTGTTTGTAGTTTTTACCTCTGAATAAAAACTTGTAACATATTATAAAAGTATGACATGCCATTTTAAAACCTAGAAGTATACACACAAATTCTGTTTCTAAAATGTATTTTTAAAAACCCCCAAATTCAGAAATGTAGTGACAGGGGCTGGGGATTTGGTTCAGCAGCACAGCGCCTGCCTGGCAAGCACAAGGTTGTGAGTTCGATTCCTGGTACCAGAAGAAAAACAAAAACAGAAATGTAGTGACAAAGGCAATTCATATATGTTCATATTAGGTAGGTGAAAGTTCTACTCTTGCCCTCTCTAAAAATGTTTCTGATATAGTTTTTAGAAGAAAACCTTTCTTCTGGTATGTGCTTACCAGAAGAAAGCACATATAGTACTAAGGAGAGCTAACATGAACAACAAAGCCACTATAATATATTAAGACCTGTACTTGCTGGTTCCAATACATAATGAATTAAATACCCAATAAATATACATAATAGTTCACTTAAGTGGATAAAATTTTTCTTAATTTCCTTCAGCAAATTTTAATATCCAAAAAATGGATTTAGATTCATTTGTAACTTGAAAAGTGAAGTTTAAAATAGGCTGTTTAGGCTAACACTAGTCAACAACTCAGAGAGCTCTTGAGGCACAATGTAGCACAAAATTTAAGGGCCTACCCACTGGAGAAATTCTGAAGCACATCCTGCTGGTGACATAAAAATTTGTTTAACGTTTTGGAAAAGCAATTGGGCCAGTGAGTATTCATATCCTTTGATCTAGGTAAGCCTACTCCAGGGATTTTTTCCAAAAGGAGTCTTTTTTTAAAATGGAAATACTGTAAAGATACACACAGAAATATGTTCAATGCAATGCCATCTAAAATGATAAAAAATCAGGAACAGTCTAAAAGTAGAACAAACAAAAGACTAGGTTAATTAAGGTCAAATCAACCTAAGGAAAGTATACGGCTACCAGAATTAAATCAATTTTAATGAGAGGATACTGTTTAATGAAAACAAAACATATCTGCACTAATTCAAAAGTATTATACAAGAACATAAGATATAGAAGATAGAAAAAATTTAGACTACCATACAATGATATAGTGAGTGTATCGGTAACTTACTGATTTTATTATAGTGTAGCTTAAGCAATAGATATAGCTGAAAAACATTAAGAACCTTTGCAAGATTTGGAAGAAGCCACACAGGAAATACAGGCATACTGAAGAAAATGCTCAGCTGGTATTTGGACTGAGTATGGAAATGAACTTTTATACCTTAATTTCTATGGGAGCAAAGGGCAACAACACATAGAAAAGAGTTTGTACAAAGAAAAATTATGATACTGACACACACTACAACTATTTCATAAGTAAAAAATGTTAATGGAGTATTAGATACTTTTTTTACAAGTTTTGGAAGCCTACCTCCAGCTTTTAAAAATGTAAATCCTTCCATTTCCTGTTTCAAAAGGCTATTACTTATCTTCACCTTTGAAACAGTTTGAGGAAAGCAGTTTTCCTTCGCTCTACATAATATAAAGCATTCTCTTTAAAAAACAAAGCTAGAATTATGACCATATGAAAAATATTACTAAATTTTAAATATACAAGAGTTAAAGGAGTGGGATAATAATAGGGGCATGAAAGGAAATTAAACACTTGGCATTTCAATTCTTATAAAAGAACGATTAGTTAAACCTGCCACATTTATCTGCCTTTTAGCAACTTAACATCCTAGGTTTAAGGAAACAGACCTCCTCAAGATGTCATTTATAAAAACTGACAAATGACTGCTCCAACAGCCAATCCAAGAGAATGGCCTGTTAGGCATATGATACAGAGTCAAAGGTTGGTAATGACACTCAAATTCTTAACTAAAAATAATGATTAAGAGAAAGTCAAGTTTGATTCTCTGAACACCTATTTCCTGTCCAAACAGTCCTTTTGTTCTGCTTCCCTGTTTAATTTTAATGTTCAGTTTGCAGCAGAAAACAGAAACAATGACAAAACCTAATATACACAGAAGCATAAAGGAGCAAAAGTATGAAATAGAGGATCATTAAAGGGTTAGAACAAAAATCCTACCAACAAAACCTCCACAATTTTCTGTTTGCTTCACCTCAGATTAACTTCACTTGAAGCTGTACTCCAAAGCAACCAAACCTGAATACCAAGCTCCACCTTCTCTAATTCTAGTGGCCGAAGAGTAAAATCTCCTCCCTGTTAGTGAAACTGATAATTGTGATTGGATAAGGCTAATATCCATTATTTAAAGAACTTTTCCTTGCTAGCAGGTTAGGTTAAACACTCTAAAACCCCCTGGATAAGCTGGTTTCTTAAAGAAACAGTAGCTAACATTTCAGTTTTCCCATTTATACTCTTTGCTTTCTCTTTTGTCTAGTTGAAAAATTAAGTAACATAGATGAAAATAGCACAGGACCTTTAATTTGAAGTTTAGTGAAAAACTTTAAAATGCATTCTTTTAACCTAAATCATCTGATACTTTTAAAGAACCACAAAAGAAAGAATCATTTTAACAGCATTTACCCTTTGAAAATGTTGACACAGCTACAAAAAAATCCATCACAAAATTTTGTTAGGAGGTACAGTATTAGATTTTCTCTAAGACTTAAAGAGAGAACCACAAGTGAAAATATACAGCGTTAAAGTACTGAATGTGAAAGATTCACTTTTAAGCTTTTCAATTCACTGACACATTCTCAGTATCACAACACAGTACATTTTCAGTGACATCAAAGATTGATATTTCTACTTAAAGCTGAGGGGAATAATGAGCAGAAATATTACTTCTATATTTAGCACATTTAACAGCCTGACATTGTATGTTTTGCCAACGTTACTCTTTTGGCATTGCAAACGGGGCTCTAAAAGGGAAGAACAACTTATTCAGGTATAAAGTTTGTTTTTATTTATTTACTTTGTTTTTTGCTGGGCTGGGGATCAACTCAGAGCCTCATACATACAAGGCAAGCATGCCATTTAGTTATATTTCAAGTCCCAGGTATAAAGTTCAGGAAGGTTAATTTTTAAAATTGTTTTTAAAAGTATGGGAAAACTACTGTGTACCCCATTCAAGGTGGAAAGGGCACCCTAAGGTGCAGTCAAAAGGTATATTCCTCTAAAACACTCCATAAGCTACTTAAGTAATATTTTTACTATGGAAATTCTAAAGTGATATTAGACAGGTGCTTTGATTTTTTTAAACAAAAAAGATCCTCTTTACATTATACATAACTAAGTTTGCTACATTTTACGTTATGTTTATATTTTTATTAGAACTACATGATTTTTACTTTTCTTAATTTTTAGAAAACATTTTATTTCTTTTTACTTTTTGTTGTGCTAGGGATTGAACCCAGGCCTTGTACAAACTAGGGAAGTACTCCACTACTACGCTCCAACCCCAGCCCGCAAACTGCTTCCATTTCACAGCTTGGCCCACCAAACTCTTGACATTAATCATTATCTGACTGATTCAACTGATTTAAGGTGTATAATTTAACCTTTCTGCTATAATTCATAAAATAAATATAAAATTAAAATATAAAATTAAAGGAAGTGATTTCTTCTTAAAATATGCTTTCAATAAATTTATGTATTAAAGAAAATTTAACACTTTCAAAATTCAAAACCTTGTGACCATTGTTTTTCTCAGAGAAAACTCCTATTAGAACACAAAGCCAACAAAATTGTTTCAAACACAAAAAGAAGTCTTTGTATCAAATTGAAAATTCACATAATTGCAACTAGACATGAATATGAGACAAAACCATGCTGAAGCCCAAACAGCTGCATAATCTATTATGCCCTTAAGTGGGCAAATTGAAAGAGCCAATTCAAGGAGGTCTAGTCCCAAGATCCTTTGCAAGGATTCACTGCTTTGAATGTCTAGCACTTCATGAGTCAAGTTCAGGTTTTCCTCCCACTGTGTGGAATACTCCTCTTGCAAAGAGCGGTACAAGAAGCAAAAGAGGTACAAGAGCAATCAGAAGAAAGAATTTAAATTTTCAGTTAATTTTCAGTAAGACTCGAAGTTAACACTGCAGAAGGCCAAAGCTTTTTAAAGATTATAGAAAGAGATGGCAAATATTTTAATCTTAAACTTTGAGGGGCATAAGATTAATTATGGGAACCAAATACACCTTGGTATGATGCCAATTTTTCACTTAAAATTTAATTACTTGCATGAAACACACTAACCTACATTAATATAACACCAAGACCACTCTCTCAAGCTATAAGAGAAAAGTGAGATACAGACTTAGCAATTCCAGATTATTCAAAGATCTCCAAGGTTATGATAATTATCATTTTAGGTAGCACACAGTTAAAATCAAGGGTATTTTATCCTATTTCTAAAGCAACCATAGAAGAAAACAGCAAAAATAAATAAAAATAAGCATATGAAATCATGAACCATATAACACATTATAGGAAGACAATATTGCTTCACAGGGACAAGGAACTCGCACAAGACCCCAGGACTCCCTGATGGCGGATGACAATACCACTTTTGGAACATAAAGCAAAAGATGTACTGTATATTCTTTATGGGAGCCCAGGTATTTCCCCAAACACATAAGGAAAAAACAATTTAGAAGAGAAAAAGTCTCTAAACAACTTGTTCCCATTTTTTTTTTTAAGACAGGGTCTCACTATGTAGTTCAAAGCTAGTCTTGAACTCACTATGTAACCCAGGCTGGCCTCGAACTTGATAGGCTGGTCTCAGCCTCCCAAGTGATAGAATTACAAGGTGTGCACCACCATGCCTAGTCATTTTTACTTTTGATTTAAAAGTCACTGCGAATAATGCCTAGACTATTAGGAAAACTTTTGGTAGAATACATATAGAGCAAGGCAAAAACTTATAACGTTACAGAACTAAGAATAGCTCAGACTGTTCTTCCTATAACAGAATAAATCCTGGGCATTCTCTTTGGATCCAATTGGTGGTTTACACACTATTGATAAAAGGATCACCCTGAAATCAGCTAAATGTGACTGGGATCAATAAGAATAAAGTCTGAAAACCACAATCCAAGAGGTAAAAATAACTTTCAAAAAATTTTCCTTGGTAAACAAATATTGCCTACAAAATGAGTTTTGAGCTTGCAACTCCTAGTGTACATCTTTGAACTCATTATAGGAAAAGAACACAAGGTATATATGGGTTGTTGGGGAAGATAGTAGGTAAGGAGTCCATTCAGCAAAACACTGAACACAAGCTCAGTGAGACTTTAAAACGCAACACAGAGATAAGAAAACATAAACCAAACTGATAGGAAAGAACAAGGAACAGTAAATCGCTTTGTTTTAGGTCTGAAGTGACAAACAAGGTTAACAATAAATGCAAATTAGAAAGAAACAGAACACAGCAGTAAGACAAAAGTATGAAGGAAAAGCATTGGTAATCTTCAAGTATTAAAATTTAATGGTCATTGCTGGACGTGGTGGTGCACGCCTGTAATCCCAGCACTTAGGAGGCTGAGGCAGGAGGATGAGTTCGAGGCCAGCCTGGGCTACAAAGTGAGGCCAGCCTGAACTGCATAGTGAGACCCTGACTCAAAAAGACCAAACAAACAAACCAAAGATTTAATGGTCATAAACTTTCAATGACATCTAAAGTAAAACTGCTACACAGAAAATGAACAGGAAATACACTGGCAGATTTTTATTTCCTCCTTTCTCCTTAGTTGCCTAAGAATTTTTTACACTGCTTATCAAAAGGAAAGCTTCTTTCTTTTTTTTTTTTTTTTTTTTTGTTTTGGTTTTTATCCGGTACTGGGAATTGAACTCACGACCTTGCGCTTGCCAGGCAGGCGCTGTGCCACTGAGCCAAACCCCCAGCCCTGAAAGCCTCTTTCTTGACAATTTTTAGACAACATAATAGCAAAGAAAGCTAACAATTCTAAAAATTAGAAGTTGATAGGTAATTGTTGCTTGTCAATTAAACAATGATATTCAATGTCAACAGAGTCACTTTATTCTCTCACCATTTTGTGCTGGGTACTTCTACCTACATTGAATACCAACAAAAGGCATACAGTCTCTACCCCTGTGAAAACTTCTGGCCTAGAATCAGATAATCACAGCAGAAACGTACTGGAAGCCACATGGATTTTTTGCTTTTCTAGTAGTCACCTTAAAATAAATAGGTATGTATTTTATTTAATTCAATATATCTAAAATATATCATTTCTGCAATATATAGTCACTATTTTTAAAATTGAGATTTTGTTTTATTTTGTACTAAAGTCCATATTTTATATTTATTGCACACCTCAATTCAGACTTGCCCAATTTCAATAGCCAGATTTATTTTAAGTTAATAAAGTACTGTACAGTAGACATTAGCCACATGACTATAATTTTGGATTATAGGAATAATTTTGATAATCAGAGAAGACTTCCTATCTCTCCTGCCCAATACAACAGCCAGTAGCCACAGCTAACAAGCACCTAATAAAAGCAAGTGACCAATAAAAATGAGGAACTGAGTTTCTGATGTTATTTAATTTTAACTCATTGAACAGAGGTAAGTGGCTAGTAGCTACCAGACTGGAAAATATATCTATTGCCAGGCATGGTGGCGCACACCTGTAATCCCAGAACTTGGGAGGCTGAAGCAGGAGGATCGTTGAGAGCTCAAGACCATCCTGGGCTACAAGTGAGCTCAAGGCCAGCCTGAACTGCGAGACCCTGTCTCAAAAAGATAAATAAATACATAAATAAAACACTCCAACAGATTGGGAAAGCAGAACAAGCTTCTAAACACACCTTAGTACCACCAACTTCACATTAATTCTCAGAAGCATTCTCAGAACACTCAACGCCTGTTTCTTGCTAGCACTTGTTAGAATCTGCAGTATTTTTCTTCTTTGTGAGCTGCCTGTCTTGTCGTAGAAACTGTAAACTCCTTGCAGACAAAGGATTCACCTTGTTCACAGTTGTGTCCTCAGCACTTTGTGCAGTGTCTAGCAAGGAGCAGGTGCGCAAACTGTTAACAGAATGAAAACTGCAACCACAGGGACTTTTATAAACACACTCATAACAAACTGGGTGTAGCTCTGTGGTACTGAGCTCGCCTAGCAGGAATGGGGCCTGGGTCCCATCTCTAGCAACTACAAATGGAGGGTAAGGAGAGGTGCAACAGTACCAGACCTGTACTGCACAAACAAAAAAGAGCCAAGTGTGTGTGTGTTTAGAATAGGATAAAGGTAGTTTTATTTCAAGGCAACAAGAGAAAGATTATTTTTTATCTTTTATTTTTTTTAAGTTGTTTTTTTTTAAATGTGATGTTGGAAAGGAATTTTATTCATCAGGCTTCTTTGGTTACAAACAAGTCCAATTAGACTTGCATTTTATTTGTTTGTTTTTGTGGTGCTGGGGAATGAACCCAGGACCTTGTGCATGCAAGGAGAGAACTCTACCACTGAGCCACATCCTCAGCCCTGAAAGATTATTTTTTAAATAGGAGAGGCTGGAGATTTAGCTGAGCGGCACAGCACCTGCCTGACAAGTGCAAGGTTGTGAGTTCAATTCCTGGTACTGAAAGAAAAACAAAACCAAAAAAAAAAAAATAAAGAGCAACATAAACTGCTTAATTATTAAAGTATAATAAGTTATTTTCACTTCACATATTATGTAAAATCAGCCCCAGAAAAAAGACAGATGGATGTGGAAAATAACCATAAAAGAACTAGAAGAAGACAGTTATGTGAGTAGAATCTTTTAAATACAAAATCAAAGTAAAAGCCATAAAAAGAAAGAATTAAAATGTCTTAAAACTCAAAGAAGCTAGGAAAGGAAGGAAAGAATGCAATCAAATAAAGGGCAAATGAAGAGTAAGGAAAACTCCTTACAATATTTAGCTGAAGGGTCCTGCCCTATACAGGGTAAATAAAAAGTATATCACACATATAAACCACCCCAAAATGGGCAAAAGCAAATTAGAGTATGTCCAGTACCTCTATTTCTAGTTATTGTCATGATTAAAGAAACTGGAGATATTGTCATGATTAAGGGCTGGAGATATAGCTCAGTGGCAGTGGCGTAAGTGCCTATCTGGCAAGCGCAAAGTCATGAGTTCGATCCCCGGTACTGCCAAAAAAAAACCAAACAAACAAACATATTAAATCCTATGAAAAGGCAAGACACACAGGAAATATGTATTCTCTCACGTATTTGTTGTTATTTTGCCATACTGAACCCAGGGCCTCATGCATGCTTGGCAAGTGTTCTACCACTGAGCTATACCCCTAGCCCTTTTTAAATTTTACAGGATCTCACTAACTGTAAATCTCTAACTGAGATCCTGTAACAGGATCTCACTAACTTGGTCAGGCTGGCCTCAAACTTGTGATCCTCCTTTCTCAGCCTCCAAATAGGTGGAATTATAAGCATACACTACCATGCCTGGCTTCTCTCAAATGTTATGCTATAATACTGACCAAAGGTTTTTTGAGATGGAAGAGTGTGTAGTTGAGGAGGTGGATTAGGTGTCCCAGTATGTTGCTGCGGTTAGTCTAAAACTCCTGGGCTCAAGGGATCCTCCTCCTCAGCTTCTGAATAGTTGAGACTACAGATACCTGGCATTGGTCACATTTTTAAGGACAGGGTTTGATTATACTTATGAAAAGGATTTTATAACTGCTCATAACGGCTGGGTGTGATGGCACACACCTGTAATCTCAGCACTTGAGAGGCTGAGGCAGGAGGATCGTTGTGAGTTCGAGACCGGCCTGGGCTACAAAGTGAGCTCAAGCCCAGCCTGAACTGCATAACAAGACCCTGTCCCAAAAAAAAAACACAATAAAAAAGTACTTTTGTAAGATGACATGTTATGTACTCTTTAAAATTCCTATTTTTTAGTACCTTTGGATCTAGTACACATGAGGCAATCCCTGCCCTGATGTAGTTTACACACAAACAAGGTTTACAGAAAATAACCAAATAAAGAAACATGGTTAAGCGTGGTGGCGCATGCCTGTAATCTCAGAACTTGGGGGGGCTGCGACAGGAGAATCGTTGCAAGTTCGAGACCAGCCTGAACTGCACAGTCAGACCCTGTCTCAAAAAGGCAAAAAACAAGCAAGGCAAGGTATGCAGTAGTAACTTTACATCAGACTCTTGAAAGTTCCTCACTTACACCTGGGATTAGTGTTCAGCTAGCAGAGCTCATAGCTCGGAACTTATCCTCTTTATGGGAGGCCATTGCTGGCTCCTCTCGGTAGAAATCTTTGTTGACTATATTCGTAATAATCCTGCTGATACTATTTGGCCCATGCATACTTAACTGTTTCTTTGGCTTTGTCTCCTCCAGATTTAAAGCTATATGCCTACCCAAGATGAAAACACCTGGTGTTTATCGAGGGCCTTTAGACAGACCCCCTGAAGAGTATCTGACTGCCAGTCAACAACTACGACCCCTTTAAGCCTGAAGAAGCCAGAGCGGTCATCGCCCAGTGCTCCCTCACAGCAGCTGGGGTTATTTCTTCAGAGGGGGCAATGTTATAGGCAGCTGAGTTAGACAGAAATATTATAGGCAGTCAGACAGGGCCAGGCCCTCGAAGGTGCCAATATGGAAGACAAGATACCTTACAAATGGAGACGTGGTACTTGCTTCAGGCCAGATCTCAAGACCAAAGACTAAACAAATACACCCACATACCTCCCTAGGGATGGACATCAGGGATTGATATTCTAAATAGGTAGTGATCACCTTGACGAGCCCTTGACCCAACCTCTTACAGTAAAAGCCCCTGTTCTGTATTCATGCCCGCTTGCTATGTGACTTGCTTCCCCATTTGATCCCAATTTAATCAATTTTACCTGAACAAATCTTACAGGCTGATCATAGTTTTGTCCATTTTTCCCTTACCTTGGACTGGCCTCACCTCGTGGTTTTGCTCTATGAAAGTCCCTAGAAAAGACAGAGTCTGGGGTAATCCACTCGGGCCCCCCTTCTGTCCCTCTGTTGGACAGAAGCTTTCTTTCTCTCCATAAATATATCCTGCTCTTAACCTCCGTTGTTCCTAAAATTCATTCTTCGATTTTAGAGGACATGAACTCGTCCCAGATATCATTCAGGTTGGGAGTTTTTATTTTCCTGTTATCAATAGGTCTTCAGACAAGTCCAGCCATTTGTTTCCAGGTTTGTTCTTATCCAGAAAGTCTTCTCACTTTACCCCGTGCACTATGAACCATCCCCACCCATACAGCCTTTCTCAGACTCCTGCTTGGATACTTTACATTAGCCTCACTGAGTCTCTCTTAATTTCCAGTACTGTTTAATTTGCTTCATTTACCTTATTCTACTTTTATGTAATTTCTAACCTTTATCTCTGTAATAATTTATTACACTTACTTGAGGGCTATCATGCAATTGTTTATCCTTACATATCAATTAGGTAATTATTACATATTAAATTGAATTTTATTATATCTTACTTTTATATGAATATTATACTGCAAAGCAATTGTGGTTCTCGTTTTTCATTAAAAATTTTTAATGCAAAAGGCAAAAAAAAGACAAAGAAAAAATTTCAGATGACAGTTTCTATAAAGAAGGTAACTGGTCAATGAGTGACATCTCTGAAGGACTGACATCTGCGCAGAAATACGGTGCTCTCTAAAGAAGGAACAATTTTAAGGAAATAAGCTTTGTATGCTACAGTGAGCTCAAAGAAGCCTGAATTACACAGCAAGACCCTGTCTCAAACAAACAAACAAATCTCAAAAGGACTTGATTCAGGGAGAACGGTAGGTGTGGTATCTGTGAAGCGGCTCGGTCTAAACTGTCTTGCAACAGCTCTGCCCGACTTAGTTACCTCTAGTCACAGTGATTACCAAGCACTTCCAACACAGCTAGTCCTGAACTGAGGCGTGCCGAAGGATATACATCAGATTAAAGAAAGTAAAATATCCCATTATTAATCTCTTATATTGATTACATGTTGAAAATAATCATGTTTTGGGTAAGACGAAACATATTGCACCTGTTTCTCTTTCTTCACAATGGGACTATCAAAAAACTTGAAATTACTAAGTGACTCCTATTTGTGGCTTGCAATTTTTCCACCTTTTGTCTTTTTGAGACAGGGTCTAGCTATGTAGTTCAGGCTGGCCTCAAACTTGCAGCAGTTCTCCTGCCTCAGCCACATTAAGTGCTGGGATTACAGGTGTGAGCTACCACAACTGACTGCATCATATTTTTACTGGCATCACTGGTTGAGGGTATATAAACCAATAAAAAAACCTGAATTTTATTTTGTATACTGAAATCTACTGAAAAGCCAGATGTGGTGGCACACATATGTAATTCCAGCTATTCAGGAGGCTAAAGCAGGAGGATGGCAGCTGGGCGTGGTGGTGCACACCTGTAATCCCAGCACTCAGGAGGCTGAGACAGGAGGATCGTTGTGAGTTCGAGGCCAGCCTGGGATACAAAGTGAGCTTAAGGTCAGCCTGAGCTGCATAGTGAGACCCTGTCTCAAAAAAAGACTGAAAAAAAAAAAAAAAATAACAACCAGAGGATATAAAAAATGCACACACAAAGACCAATGGTATACCTGACAAAATGTTAACAAAGATTAACTATGTTGATGTTAAGGGTGGCCTTTTTGTCTTTAACTTTTTTCTTTTGGTAATAAGACTTGAACCCAGGGCCTTAGAACTGAGCTACCTCACCTTTTTTACTTGTTTTGCAACAAGGTCTCCCTAAGTTGTTAAGTAGCCCAGGCTGGGCTCAAACTTGTGATCCTCCTGCTCAGCCTCTCACAGCTCAGGAGATACAGGTGTGTTCCCCCACACCCAGTAAAGGTGGCTTTTCTTTAAATCTTTCTATTCCTTCTCAAAGTCTGGGGGAAAAATACACACACTGCTACTGCCCTCATAATCAAGCAAAGAATGAGTTTCTTTAAAGCAGGCTAGTGAGGGCTGGGGATTTAGCTCAGTGGCACAGCGCCTGCCTGGCAAGCACAAGGTCATGAGTTCGATTCCCGGTACGAGAGAAACCACCCCCCCCAAAAAAAAATTTAAAAAAAAAAAAAAAGAAAGAAACAAATATTCTTTAGGGCTGGGGATTTAGCTCAGCGACAAAGCACCTGCCTGGAAAGCACAAGGTCATGAGTTCGATTCCTGGTCCTGGAAGAAAAACAAACAAACAAACAAAAAATAAAGCAGGCTAGTGACACCCCACCAAAATAAAGCATCCCAGTAGTTGTCTCCAGGCTACATATACAAGAGTGCTCTACTCTCATACTTTCACACAAACACGTGTTCAAAGCTGTACATACAGTCATACTGCATATTGCCTCGCTCACGAACACACAAACACACATGCGCGCGCGCACACACGCCATCTTCAGAAAATTAAGGAATATTGTGCCCTCATTTGTTATTGCATGCTATTAGCATGATGAAACAGTTCACAAGCTAAAAACGAAACAAAGCAAAAAACTCCTTAAACATGTTAACAAATCTTAAAATACCTATCACACGCCTACGTCTTTCTCCACAAGACACACGATGCAACTGCACAAAGTAGCACCTTAGTTCTAATGCTTTCTTTTAAAATCTGCCGTCTGACAGGTTCTTCTGTTAACTAAAGTTAGAACAATGTACACTTAGGACAGGTTTCTTTCACAAGAACTCACTTAAAGCAAAGATGTGTTATATGCTCAAGTGTTTTCCTGTACCTAAAACAACCCAGCTCCTTTTCCTGCCTTCCTTAATTCCTTTCTTGCCTTTTTCCCTTCTTCCTCCCTCCTTCCTTCTTCCCCCTTCTTTCCTCTCCTTCCCTCCCTCCCCACCAGGTCCAGACAAACTTACTATTTTTGCCCTGAAAAAAGATACCAAATTGTGCCAGACTTTTTACAATATAATTTCCAAGGATGAGATTCATTATGTAAAGATTAACAGGAATCTTGGTTTCTCATGCAAATGTTCAACAATGAGGAACTAATCACTATAGCAATGAATTTCCTCCACTTAAACAAAATAGAGAATCCCAAAGTTTCTCATGCATTTTATAAGTGTGTCAATTTATTTTACTTCTAATGACCCACTATGTTCTAAGGCAATCTACATGAAGTATCTAGAGAAGTTCTCACACAGAAATGTTCACAGCACACCCACGAAAAGCACAGCTAAAACCTACCGACTATATACCCATGACCTAGGAAGAGAAAGTATAAAACAATGAAATGAACCACGACCACAGTATTTTTCAAATATCTCGATCATCTCCATCTGCCACTGTCCTCCCTTACACTCCCTTCCTGTTTTATCTTTTTACACACTGTGTTATGTATTCTTTTGTAGTATTAAAAATATTCTTGGTTACTCTTATATTTTTTATTGAAATTATTATTATTATTATTTTGGTTTTTTTTTGAGACAGGGTCTCGCTATGCAGTTCAGGCTGGCCTTGAGCTCACTCTATAGCCCAGGCTGGTCTCGAACTCGCAACAATCCTCCTGCCTCAGCCTCCCGAGTGCTGGGATTACAGGCATGCGCCACCACGCCCGGCCTCTGAAATTATAATTGACATACAACAAACTGCACAGATTTAAAGTGTACAATGTGATAAGTCTGGACATCTGCATACATACAGGAAACTGTTAGCACGACAATAAATCTTACCAACCCCTACGTCCCTCTCCGTGTACAGCTGATTTCCACCTTCGTACACACGCTTTCAAACTGTAACAGAAAAAGTTTAGGACAACCTGTTTTGGAGACTTAAATGTTCACCTTTTTGCAAAATATTTTCCCTGCTCAGCAAGTGCACTGAAGCCGGCGAATTACTTCCTAACCACCCCTAAAAGGGGACGGCATCTTACATTTAAAAAAATCAAAACACAACTCTGGTTTGAAAGAGGAAGCTGACCTCGGCGCCCGCAGCACGGAAAGCACCTCGGCGGCCGTCCCAGCGCCGAGCGGCGCTTCCCCGCAGGTCCCGCGCGGGGCCCCCTCGCCGCCACCGCG
>NW_004955533.1:809293-823220 GCF_000276665.1 Chinchilla lanigera | reverse complement strand
GCCCGACCCGGCTTCCGCGGGGCGCCGTCCGGCTGCGCGGCCAGCGACGGCCGAGGCGGGGTGTGGGGCCCTCGGGCGGGAGAGGACCTTCTCCTGCGCAGCCCGTCTGTATTTTAAATTTGGGGGCTTTGTTAGTCGTGGGGGTTCTGCATGATTTTTGATTTTTTCAAATCTCTAACACTGAGTAGAGTTCTGTGCCCTATAAATACATGCGCGTGCACGAGTGAGCCACCGCACCCGGTTGGCCAGCAGGTGTGCGTGTCCCTTGCCGGAAGAGGATGGAAACAACTGTTGAGTTGCCTGCCGGAGTCGCTCAGCCGAGGCCCGTCAGTCTGCCTAGGAAGCGGGCTGCTTGTCTTCTGCCTGGGTTCTTGTCCCAGAGCCTCGTAGCAGAAATCTCCATTGTTGAAGCCTGGGACAGAGTCTGGCCTTCAGCTTTCAAAGCGAGAGGACCCGAGCCCCCGTCCTTAAATCACCAATTACATATTTTTGTGGGTTGCAGGTTTCAGGGTTTATTTCCTAACATCTCTGTGTATTGGACCATAAAAGTTTCCAAAGTAGTAGGGAAATTCAAACAGCAAGGAAACTTACGATACCAACTGGAGTGTTGTGATAAGGATTTGGCTTATAGTAATTGTAGTAATTGCAAATGATTGTAATTTTGCTGTGTAAATAATTTCCCTAGTACTTTGTTACTAAATTAAAATAAAGTCCACAGTACAAAAACCTCTCGCAGTTTTTATCACAACACATTTTATGTAGCAAAGAGGACTATGCAGAAGGCAAAACTCTTCTTGATTGAAAAAAAAAAGTTGCTTTTCTACCATGTCCAAAATGGAGTAGGTGTTTGCCGGCGTGGTGGCGCACACCTGTAATATCAGCCTTACAGAGGCTGAGGCAGGAGGATCGTTTCGAGTTTGAGACCAGCCTGGGCTACAAAGTGAGCTCAAGGGGAGCCTGAACTGCAGAGTGAAACCCTGTCTCAAAAAGACAAAAAAAAAAAAGAGTAGGTGTGATGGTGCATGCCTATAATCCTAGCATTTGGAAGGCTGAGGCAGGAGGATTCCAAGTTTGAGACCATCTTGGACTACAGAGTGAAATAGTCTCAAACAAAAAGCAAAAAATAAAATTTAGCCAATTAACACTCATATTCTTTGATTTATCTATGCTTTTTAAGTCTATTGTACTTGAAAACACTGTCTAAAAGATATTTATTGGCTAGTAAAAGCTAACACTCCTTGATTAATTATTCTCCTTCGGGCCCTACAGTAAGCATTTATATTATTTATTTGATGAAGGTGTCTCAGTTCACATATAAATATAGTCACATGATTTTTGACAAAAGTGTAAAAGTAATTGCCATGTAGATGCAACAGTTTTTCAACAACAAATGGTGCTGGAATAATTGGACATCCATATGGGGAAAAATATACCTAGATGTAGACATTATATCTTTTACAAAAATTAACTTAAACTGGATTACAGACCTAAATGTACAACAAAGCTATAAAACTTTTAAAGGAAAATCCAGAGCTGGACATGGTGGCGCACACCTGTAATCCTAGCACTTGGGAGGCTGAGGCAAGAGGATCGTTGTGAGTTCTAGACCAGCGTGGGCTATAAAGTGAACTCAAGGCCAGCCTGAACTGCATAACAAGACCCTGTCTCAAAAAGACAGAAAAAAAAAGGAAAATCCATTTCTTGGGTTTGCTGATGGGTTTTTAGATATAACGCAAAAGTATAATCTGTATGCAAAAAATACACGTTAGACTTGATTAAAATAAACTTTTAAACTGAGTATGATGGCCCATGCCTGTAATCTCAGCACTCTAGGAGGCTGAGGCAAGGAGGAGTGCATATTGGACCTTAGACTAGATAATTTAACATTCCGAGGTCCTACCTCAAAATAAAAAACAATTTTTCAAGAGAACTGGGATTGTAGCTCAGTGTGAAGGCCCTGGATTCAGTCCTTGCAGTCACAAAATAATAACAACCTTGGCTGCCTGAAGGACGCTAACAGTGAAAATGGGAGGGTAAGGCACAACTAGGAGAAAATATAAGCAAAGTACATCTTGATAAGGATTCATATCCAAAATATGAAAAAAAAGTCTTAAAAATTCAATAGGAAAACAAGCAATGAAAAAAATCAAGCAACTGATTTCTTTTTTTTTTTAAGACAAAGTCTTATTCTGTAGCCCAGGCTGGCCTTGAACTTGTGATCTTCCTGCCTCAGTTTTGGAGAGCTAGGATTACAGGTGTGTACCACCATGCTCAGTATAATTGTTTTTTAAATGGGCAAAATATCAGAACAGACACTTCAGCAAAGAATATATAGAGATAGTAAATAAGTATATGCAAAGATATCCAACATCATTTGTCAATAGAGAAATTCAAATTAAAACCAAAATTTAGGTACCACTGTGCACTTGTTAGGATGGCTAGAATAATCCATATGGGATGGGTTGCATTTGAGCTGGAGACATCCTTATATGCTCATATTTAATGTGAGCTGCAGATGGGTATATAGGAATATTTGTGTACATGCGTATATGCATGTATTTATTAGCAAATACGTATCTTCTCCCTCTGTCACCCGAGAGGACCCAGAAGCGGTCACATCCTAGGAAAAACCGGCACATCTGGCACCTGGAGCTTGCCTTGTGATACTGATCCAATAAAAGAAGCTAGGACTCCTAGGACAACCTAGGACACTAGGGTGCCCCTAGGCTGCCCCTGGGACTGGGGCAGAGAGTATACAAGCCTATCCTGTCCTACCTGGGAGCACTCAAAGCAGCAGGAAACCCTGGTGCAGCAGGGCCGTTGCAGAGGAACTCAAGGCCAACTGAGAGAGCTCCCAGTACCCAAGGTGGAGCAGTTTCAGTAACAAGGTTAGTACAGCAGTACTGGATTATAATCCAAAGTATAAAGTAAATGCCCGTGAGTCCATGGTGACATACATGAATGACTGAATAAATAAATAAATATACCAAATAGTTACTCCCAAGTAGAATCCCAAAAGGTTTACATGGATATTTTGCCTTCCAGGAGGTGGCACAGAATTCCAGTCCCGTATGGAATATACATGGTGACCCCCTTTCAACAAGTATACCTGAGGAAGGGTGTGACCCCTGCCTCAGCCCAGTGAGCAGGGTCACCACCTCCAGGGGCGAGACCAGCCACCGCCTGTGCCACGGTGCCGGGAGCTGAGGCACTTTACCTCTGCACTCCTGCTCCCCCGAATCCACAGCGAGTAACCCTGAGAAAGGCCTCCGGTTCAGTCCTCGTCAGGAGGGCAGCTGCTGTCACCGCCACTGTTCCTCGCAGCTTTACGTCCTCTGGGCCGAGGGAAGCCTGAGGAGCTGGCACAGTCTAGAGGAGACCAGGCCGTGTGACGGAGGCTGGTAGTGTGAATCCTGGGTAGGACCTGGGGTCAGGTAAAGGACATTAAGTAGAAACCAAAGAAATCTGAATAAGGTGGAGGTTTCAGTTCATAGTGTGTCAGTATCTGCTCACCAGCTGAGAACCTCACCACGTTTGTCACGGGGGAACGGGCCCTGGGTTAAATGGGAACTTGGTACAATTTTTATATTTCTTCCGTAAATCCGAAACTATTCTGAAATACACTTTAAAATATAAACTACTGTAAAATAAAAATTTTGTTTAACAAAGTACTCCACTTATTTTCTGGGTTTTTTTTTGTTTTGTTTTTTTTCCGGTACCGGAATTGAACTCACGACCTTGTGCTTGCCAGGCAGGCGCTGTGCCGCTGAGCTAAACCCCAGCCCCTCCACTTACTTTCTGAAGCAACCCTCAGGCGCCCCTTTGGCCCAGCCTCCCTCCGTGAGCTGTGTGGGCGACCCCTGTCACGGCTGAGGGGTGACGGACCGCAGGGCCGGTCTGTGCGCGCACGCGGGCCCTCTGCCCCAGGGCAGGCGGGCTCCTGGCTGGGCTGGGCACACCGCGCTGCTGGCCCGCAGACAGGGTCCCGGGGCGCCTTCTCTTGCCCCTTGGGTGCTTTCGCGCTGGCTCCAGACCCTGTGCCTGGAGGCCGAACTCGTGGGCTTCCTGGAGGAGCCGCGGAGGACTTGGGCTCCAGGAGTGGGAACTGGCCGGGAGCCGGGCGTGGAGCGCGTGGGGCTGCGGCCCGGGGCCCAGCTGCAGGGCCACAGAATCTGGGCCACGATCCCGCCAGAGCCTCTCCCGGCCAGCCGCTTCCCCAGGCCACAGCAGCAGCTGCCTGCCTGCCCCTTATCACCCCAGCGCAGCCTGGGCAGGCACTTATCAGTGGACCTGGCAGCCTCCCAGCGCCCAGGGTGCCAGGCAAACACGTCCCCGCCCCGTGGGCCCTCAGTAAACACTTGTCAAGCGAAGCAGCCAACCAACGAATGGCAACGTGGGCTGTTGCCATGACAGTGCAGCCTAGTGGGCAGAGCAGCGGGCAGGCGGGCGGCCTGGACTGTGGCTTCTTAAACCTGGCGGGGGAGAGGCAGTTTGTGTAGTTCCCGTCCTGTAAAGCGGGCAAAATAGTATCTTCTTCACTAAGTCGACTGAACGGACAACAGATTATGCCAAGTGCTTAGCACAGTGTCGGACACAAAAATAAATGCTCATAAACAGCAGTTATGTTATGTAGTTAGTTACGTAGTCCACTCATGACTAAAATTAGACAGGCTTTTGCAATAGATAAATGAGTAAGGACACAGATGGACAATCAGCAAGCAACCAGAAGTGACTGGCTGCACATGCACGAGGCCTGGTTTATTCCCTGGTACTACCAAAAAAAAAAAAAAAAATATTGACAAGCTAAGTTAAGATAGCAGTGAGATACCGTGTCTTACCTTCAAAGCTAGAAAGTTGTTTCACTAAATATATGAAAAAAATGTTCAACATCACTGGTCATTCAAGAGATGCAAATGAAAACACCACTGAGATTCCATCTCACGCCAGAAAGAACGGATGTTATCAAGACATCAAACAATGACAAATGCTGAGGGGCTGTGGGGAAAAGGAGCCCCTCTCCACGGCTGGCGGGAGTGTGGACTGGTGCGACCGCTGTGGGAATCAGCGTGGAGAAGGGCTTCTTTGTCTGGAATGCATTGAGGACACTGATTTGTTTATTATTTGTTAGAGTTTCTTAAGGCTTCATTATACAGCCCAGATTGACCTTGAGTTTACGATCCTCCTGTCTCAGCCTCTTGAGTGCTGCGATTACAGGTGTGTCTTGGGTTATATGTGGAGAAGAATAATCCTTTAATTATCCTTGCTAAACCATTTGGCATCCACCCATTTGTACTAGCTATGCCCTTGGTTCTCGCTCAATAAAAGGTGACGGAAATTGATGTTTGGGGCTGCAGTCCAAGAGGCTCTACGCCCCCCTGATCCCACACTTTTGCTTCTCTTGTTTTTCTTGTCTCTCTTACTTTTTCTTTTCATCCACGGGTAGGTACCTCATTCTGGGGACCTGTTCAAGATGGATGAGTTATCCGACAAATCAGTGTGGAGATTCCTCAGTAAACTAGGGCTAGAGGTTCCATTCAACTCAGCTATTCCACTTTTTGGTGTCTTCCTGAAAGAATTAAAAACATCATACTACAGCGATATATGCACACCCATGTTTATAGCAGCACAGCTTATAATAGTTAAATTTTGGAAATTTGGAAATAGCCCGAATGCCCATGAACCAATGAATGGATAAAGAAGATGTGAGGGTGTGTGTGTGTGTGTGTGTGTGTGTGTGTATCTTAAGTGAGATAAATCAAACACACATGTGTAACTGTTGCATTGTTTCTCTGGTGTGAGAAACCAAAAGTGTAAATAAGAACCAAAATGTATAATAGGTAATGGGAAATGGGAAGAAAATACTAAAATAGGAAGGGGAGCAAGGGAGGGGAGGGGGGAAGGGAAAGAAGGGACAAGAACATAGAAGGACAAAATGGAAAGAAAGCTTTTGTAAATGAGGGGAAGAGGAGCTAAAGGGAGGTGAGGGGCCTGGGGCAGAAAGACAATCACGATATACCATGTAGAGGTACAAGTTCCCTATGATGAATGGGATTATTATGTATATCTGAAATGGACCCACAAAATTAAGAATAATGATGATAAGAAATAACATTTAAACCTTAGGACAGAATAAAACGGGAACAGAAGCCAGGCGTGGTGGTGCACACCTGTAAGCCCAGCACTCAGGAGGCTGAGGCAGGAGGATTGCTGTAAGTTCAAGGTCATTCTGAACTACATAGACAGACCTGTCTCAAAAACAAAACGCAACACCACAAAAAACCAGGAATAACATTTTTTTCAAAAATACCAGAATGCAATAGTTTTCAAACTTTAGGGCCAGGGATATAGCTCAGTGGCACAAGCGCCTGCTGGCAGGCACAAGGTCCTGAGTCTGATTCCTGGTACCAAAAACGAAAAAAAAAATTGATTAAAATTTACAGGTGGGGGCTGGGGATTTAGCTCAGCGGCAAAAGCGCCTGCCGGGCAAGCGCAAGGTCGTGAGTTCGGTTCCCGGTACCGGAGAAAAACCAAAAAAAAAAAAAAAAAATTTACAGGTGGATGCACCTCTAACCTAATAATTATGCTTATAGTAGTCTTAGAACCATTTTGGGGGAAATTTTTGTTTTGTTTCGTTTTGTTTTGTTTTCCCAGTACAGAGAACTAAATCCAGAACCTTTGCATCGAGCTACATCCCCACACCATTTATTTATTGTGTTTGTTAGCTTGTTTGTCTAGGGTTTTTTTTTTTGTTTGTTTTTGTTTTTGTTTTTCTCCGGTACCGGGAACCGAACTCATGACCTTGCGCTTGCCAGGCAGGCGCTTTTGCCACTGAGCTAAATCCCCAGCCCCAGCTTGTTTGTCTAATTATTTATTATTCTGAGACAAGGTCTCACAAAGTAGCCCAGGCTAGGCTTGAACTAGTGATCCTCCTGCCTCAGCCTCCCAGAGTCCTGGATTTACAGGCCTGTGCCACTATGCCCAGCTGAAACTTTATTTTCAAAACATGTGGCTGATGGGTTTGGCTTGAGGATGCTGCAGTGTCTTAGGTAGATGTCGCCAGTGTGGATGATGCCCTGGCCTTGACCACTCCTGGAGACAGTGCAGTGAAGGAGCTCTAAGAGGCTCATGAGAGTCTCCCACGTGTGCCCCAGGGCTGCAGGGCTGCAGGAGAGAGGCTGAGGGCTGAGGAAAGGCTGCCTCCTTCCCCACCCTGAGCCCCACACACGCTGGGCGCATCTCACCCCTCAGAGCCCTGGTGCTGGAAGACCATGGTCCCCGCATCCGACAGGGGATGGTGGCCCGGCAGTGCTGTGGGCAAGGGTGGTGACATACAGCTTCCCGGGTGGAAGCCTCATCTGCAGGTCTTGTGAGGAGGCGGCATGGAGTTCCAGGGCTGCCGGGTCGGCTGGCCCACTTCAGGGCTGACCTGAAGGTTCTCAAATCCGGTATGGGTCAGAATGCCCTGGAGAGCTCGTGTCCAGGAGGCTCAGGCTCTTTGCAGTGGAAACGGGCCTGGGCTTCTGTGTGCTGACCCAGTGTTTCTGGCTCCAGCAGAGGACTGAGACCCCGGCTGAGGCCTTGCGTCTCCATGTGGCCTGTGGACAGGAGGCATCGGCATCATCCGACAACTGTTCCAGGACCTGGGGCTGGGGATTTAGCTCAGCGGCAAAGCGCCTGCCTGGCAAGTGCAAGGTCGTGAGTTTGGTTCCTGGTACCGGAGAAAAACCAAAACCAAAAAAACAAAAAACAAAAAACAAAAAACAAAAAAAAAACTGTTCCAGGACCTGTGGGGTGACAAGACCCCCGGGGATTCTTATGCGCCTTGCAGTTTGAGAAACATGAGGGGTGGGTCCCTGACCCAGAAGTGGCCAGAACAAGGCTCCTCCCAGCTGAGTTGACTGACAGCAAAGAGTCCAGTCAGAACAGCGCCCCATGAGGGGAAAGAGGCTCCAGTGAGGGAAGGAATGGCCTGTTTCTGCTGAGTCTGGAGCAGCAAAGAATACAGGGGCAACAGGCCCCGTCCACAGCTGGAGGCCTGCGCTAGTGAGCCCAGGGCTCTGCCAGCTGTCTGTGCACTTTGCCCAGCTTCCTGCCCCGAACCAGTGACTGCCTGAGTCCACACCCCTCTAACTGTGCTCTTCCTTAGCCCCAAACCAACCTTGGCTCCATGGGCCGGGGATATAGCTCAGCGGCACAAGCGCCAGCCTGGCAAGTGCAAGGTCCTGAGTTCGATTCCTGGTACCAAAAAAAAAAAAAAAGGAAAAAGCTCCTGTAACAAATTCAGCAGCTCTGCTCTGCAGATCCTGGTGTCTGGCCTGGCCTTCCTGGTATTTGCTCCAGGGGACTCTTCTGGAGAGCCCACCTGGGTCTGGGGTCCCACTCTAGCCCTGGAGGCTGGGGATAGACAGCATATCTGGAAGGCACTTTCTGGGTTGCATTAACCAGCACTCCCCAAATCCTACAGCACTGCTGCCTCAGACAGGTCACTGCCCTGTCCCTGGGGTGCCTGTGTCCTGCCCATAACTTCACTGAGAGCTCCTTGGTCATTGTCCTGACTCCCCTGTTGGGATTCTGATGCTAGAACCTGGAATGTTCATGTTCTGGGGGAAAAATGTGACCCCACCCCAGCGGTACCCTCTGGGTAAACCCACTAGAATCCGGGATTCCAACATCAGGATGCAACCGGCACAAGGAGCTACTTCTTGCAGAGATGCATCTGTAGGGGAAACATCCCAGCAATGGGCAGGACCTCACCAGCAACCAAACGCTGGGAAAGGAGCAAGCTGTCCTCCTGGGTAGATTTAAGTGAAAGCTTCAGGCACAGCAAGAGATTTTCCCACCAGGACCAGTGGCTTGGTGAGCCCAACAGCTCCTCCCAGCAGGACCCCTTGCTCCTCCTGCACCCAGCGCATGGAAGGCTGTGTTGAACAAGTTGATAGGGGAGAGGAGGAGAAATTGGCTCTTTCTGTGGTCCCGGTCCTCACCCTCTCACCTGACCCTGAGGGTGCAGCTGGGTGGGGTGGGACTAGAACCAACAGGAGATGCCAGCTGGAGCTGTAGGAAAGTCAGGTGCAGACTTCCCAGAGAGGTCACAGCATGGGCAATGGAGCAGACAACACAAGGTGGAGGATCCCGGCCCTGGGTCGTGGGTGACCCGTCTGGCAGGGTCAGGCAAGCCACTTCCAGGTGGGAGCTAGCATGGTGCTCTCAGACCTTGACCAAAGGGGCTTGGATGTCGTGAAGAGTCTCTGTGGGCGGGACCCTACGAGAGGGCCGGATTGCAGGCAACACGGGTTCTCCAAGCTGGTCCCCAGGGTCTCAGCACTTGGGCAACTACATGGCCACAGACGACACTTAGAGAAGGAGGGCATGTGGCCTGGGACAGAGATTTAATCTTGTTTTTTGTTTTGTTTTGTTTTGTTTTGTCTTTTTTTTGAGACAGGGTCTCGCTATGCAGTTCAGGCTGGTCTTGAGCTCACTTTGTAGTCCATCATGTCTCAAACTCATGATGATCCTCCTGCCTCAGCCTCCTGAGTGTTGGGATTACAGGTGTGCGCCACCACACCTGCCTAGAGATTTAATCTAAGCCCTACTGGCTAGAGAGGCCGGACTGCCCATCCCTCATCCCTTGCTCCCTGCTGGAGACAGCAATGACCCAGTGCCCAGGGCTCTGCTCTCCTGGAGCGCAGAGCTGCTCTGCTTGCCAGGACTGACTTGGCAGCCAGGGTGTGGCTGAGTCAGCATACAGGAGGGCTGGTGGCCTGGATCTTGGATCTGGGGCTGGCAAGGTGCCCAGCAGACATGCGGGCCCTTCCATACAGCAGTTACCCTGTCCAGGCCACCTGTCCCCAGAGCAAGTGTGGACAGAGTGTAATCACCTGTCCTGGCTTGCCCGGAGCTGGCTCAGTCTTAACACTGCCCCTGGAAACCCCCCTTGTCTCAGCAATGGGGCGGAGGTTCGTTGCAACTCAGGGTGAGGAGTGGCCAAGAGCAACGTGAGTCATTGCAGGAGCCACAACAAAGCCCACAGGCTGGATCCGTCCCTCCACGCTGCCAGCTTGGTATGTGTTCCTAGCTGCTCTGAAGGACCACACAGCTGGGTGTTTAGGAAACAATTAATTAGTGGCATCTCTGACCCAAATACCTCCAACTCTAACTCCTTAGTCACTCTCATGCATGAGGAAATGGATTCAAGGAAAACATTTAAGATCAAATAATGCCTAACTCTGGCTTGAGTGTCTGCTCCCCAGGGTGCCCTGGGCACCTGTTCGGTTATCACTCTGGAGTGTGGACGTTTGTCACTTGGTCGTCTCCTCCTGACAGTCTCCCTCACAGCCCTGAGCCTGGTGAACTAGTGTCTAGTGTATAATAGTGCTGGATGAAGATTCAGTGTAGCTTTGCAGAAACGAGGAGGCGAAAGGGTGAAATGAAAGGGTGGAACTGATCGTTTTGAAGTCTGACTGGGAGGACTAGCACAGACACAGTAGGAAGTCCGGTTTCAAGGGGCAAACAGGAAGCATTCAGACAACGCACCACCATCCACACAGCCCTGTGCGGTTGGGTTTCCTGGCCAGGGTCCGGTTTGTTTATGGGGCTTCCTTCCAGCTGGCCTCATCACGGGGTCCAGGCCGCTCTCGGCAGCACACGCGTGCTGGCTCCCGCTGGTGCAGGCACCAGGCTGAGCAATGGTTGGCTTCGTGGGCCAAGAGGAGCAGGAGTCTCTCAAGGGGTGTGTTCCAGGGGAGTTCAGCTCACATGGGGACACACACACACACAAACACGCGCACGCATGCACTGCAACAAAGGCAGTCAAGTACCGGTGTGGGGCCATGGTGGGGCCTGACAGGAGGAAGCCAGGCCCTTTGGAGCAGCCAGAGCATGCCATACCCTGGCCGCTTTTGCCCTGCCCACCCCTGCACCGGATCCTCACTCCCTTGCGGGCCCTGCATTTGGAGTGCCACTGGCTTGTGTGTGCCACACTTGGCCGCTGGCCCTCGCGCGCGCGTGTGGGCTGATACAGCGGCTGACTCCTGTTTTACTCATCCTCGCCCTGCCCTCTGCTGCCCCACTGACTTTGATGCTTGGTGTTTGCCTTCTGTGATACTAACACATTAAATATTTATATGCAGTGCCTCTGTGGACGGCAGTGAGCTGGCGTGAGGCCCTGTTGATAAGCAAAATGAGCACCTGGACATCAGCGTGGGAGGAAGGAGATGACTGGAGGTGAGCGAACCTCAAATATTCGTTCATCTTCTCCCCAACAAACTACTGAAACCTCCATTACATGCCAGACTTGTTGCTAGGTCCTGGAAATCCCACAATAAAAAGCTGGCTCTCCCACCACATAAGGCTTCAGGTTCCGTCCCCCTAGGTCAAGTTATCTCCTTCTGCCTTTAATGTTGGCTCAAAGCTCACCAGTCAGGGACAGCTTCCTAGGCCTCTTCACTGAGGTAGGGCCTCATCATGATGCTCTCACAATAGTCTATGATTTTCTTTCATGGCGCCTGTGATTATGATATATTTATTGGTGGGACTATTTCATAGGTGTTGGTGTCCCTAGCTTCTCTGTCAAGGGTCATTTATTATAGTCTTTACACTGTCTAGCACATGGCAATGCAGTTAATGATGCAAATTAAATGGATGGACAGATGGATGGACGGACGGAAGGATGGATGGATGGGTGGACAGACAAGAACTGAGGCAGGTGCCAATTAAGAGACTGACCCAGTAGTCGGGGCAGGGATGAGATGAAGAGGGGGAACAGCCACAGCAGAAGAAGAGGAAGGGCCATGGAGGAGACTGCCGGAAGACGTCTGCTGATTTGGCTGTGGCCTGGCCGGCCTCGAGGGTGAAGCACAGAAAGGAGACAGTGCCCGCCGCCCCGGCTGCGAGCAAGGAAGTTGGAAATGCAAAACAGATTGAGTTCAGAGGTCTGGGACAAAGAAGGCGACCTGCTGAATTTGGGGTCTCAGTTGAGGCAACGAAGTAGAAATTTTAAATTATTTTTGGCTACTATGGTCGCACGATGATACTATTGCCTGCCCTAAGAAACAAATGCCACCATTTCAGTGGTTTACTATGACAGAATTTTTACCTTTATTTTGTTTTGTTTGTGTCCCCATGACAGTCTAGTGCAGGTGTCTGAGGTCACTTTGGTGACCTCATGACAGTGATTGACACCTCATCCCTCCATCCATCCCACCTCGGCCCCAAAGTGCGCGTAGTGTCTAGACTTGTGGTCGCGAACCTTTGGTGCACGTGCTGCAGCGGGCTGTTTGCTGTCCTGAAAGCTCTAAGAGGGTCACCATCACTGGCCGAGACCATGAAGCCCAAACTTCGAGCCTCACACTGCTGTGCCCACATCCCTTCTTACCCAGACGGACACCCAGGCCCGGCAAAAGTGGTGGACACGTGACTGGGATGCCCACACGCCTTCTAACTTAGAGGAGGGGTACAGGTCACACTTCCCAGATTCCCTTGCAGCTAGCAACGAGATCCGAATTACTTTCTACCAGCCAGATGTAGTCACATGAGATGTTGGCTTTTGTACAGATTGAAATGTGGCAGGGCTTGTGGTGGAGGCCGTGTGAACTGGAGGCTGCCAGTGGCTTCCTGAATCTGGAGATGGCTCCCTGGTGGTGACTGGCATGGTAGCTTCCTGCTTCCGAAGCGTCCTGATCACACAGATGTGGGAGGTCCAGCGCCACGCAGGTCTGTGTTGTGGTTTGGGAGCACTTCTGGGAGGTTCCTGCCTGTGTTTGTTTCCTTAGCGCTTCCAGGGATTCTGTGATCTGTCTTTAACCCCTAATAAACACCCTCCTGTTTATACTAGCTGGGGTGGGTTCTGTGGTTGCAGCCGAGAACGCTGACCAACACCTACGTCTGGGAGGAACACCTCTGCTTGCACCTGGGCTCTTTCTCGGCAACTTCCAGGCCCTTGGGTGTGAACGGCCAGGGCCTGTCCTTGCCGCGGGTATTGAGAAGTACCTGTCTTCCTCCTGACCTGGGAGCCGGGCCTGCTGGAGTTATGCCAACCTCCAGGGAGGGGGCTGTCACTCTTCCAGATGTCTCTGGTGGAAAGGAAACTGGGGAGATGTGGAGTGCCCCTTGTGGAAGGAGAGTGGACAGCTGCACATTTCTCAGTCACCCAGGCCCAGGGGCTGCTTCTCTGCTTCCAAGTCCTATGGTTGTGTGTGTGTGTGTGTGTGTGTGTGTGTGTGTGTGTGCATGCGCACACACAAATGAAGGAAAACTTCTCTGGGGAGTTCGTATAAATTTAATACAGTAAAACCTTGGTTTGCAAGCACAATTCTTTCCAGAAACATGCTTGTAATCCAAGGCACTTGTATATCAAAGCAAATATTTCCCCATAAGAAATGATGGAAGCTCTGATGAGTCTCTCCACAACCCCAAAACATTCATATAAAAATGATCACAATACTGCAATATAATACAAAATAATAAAGGAAATACAAACTAAAGAAAGTGAACAAATTAACCTGCACTTACCTTTGAAAACCTTCGTGGCTGGTGTGAGAGAGAGGAGACAGGAGGGTCATCGTGTGGGAGGACTTTCACTACCCCTGAGGCGATCGCTGCTATCTATTGGATCAATGGAATCTTTTTCTTTTTATGCAGCTTTAACAAGGAACCTATTCCATGACGCTTGCTTTTGAGGATTTCGCAGAAATGTGACACCGCGCTGTCATTAAACAGATTCAGCGCTTGCACTGCTATAGCCTTGTTTGGGTGGTGTTTTCTACAAAATTTTGCACTGTTTTCCTTACTTATCTCACTTAAAGTGAGGGATTTGTCCACCTTTCTGTCCTCCTCTGCAGAGGAGATCTCTGTAACCTCTTCCTGTTGGGAGACAATCACCCATAATCCTACAAAGAAAGGTGGGGGGGGAGGGAGAGGGCAGAGGGGA
>NW_004955533.1:801989-809193 GCF_000276665.1 Chinchilla lanigera | reverse complement strand
ACCATCGGCTCAGCTGTGGTATGCGATGTTTGGCACCGCCTGCTACTCACTGCACGACATCGCTCATTTTATCGAGTTAAAATGTGTTAGAAATGTTTACTCATCTTGCAGAACACTCGCGGAGCAAGTTACTCGCAAAGCAAGGTTTGACTGTAGTTGGTTTTGCCCTCTCTGTAGCCTTGACTCTGATTCTGTCCTCTAAGCTCGGACACCTAGGCCTTACTGGCCCTGCAGGTGCCACCCCCTGAGGGTGACTGAATGCAGAGCCGGCGAACCAAAGCCCCCCCCCTCCCTCCCCCGCACTTCCTTCCTCTGTTCCCTCATTGGTCCAGGGCCGGTCTCCTCCCACAGCAACGCCACCCGACTAGGAAAACCCGGAACTGCAATTGAAGGGTTTCTGGGGCCCAGTACCCAGGGACTCCTACACTCCGAGATCTTTATCCAAATGAGCAAAACCCTATATCCACACAAAAACCTACACATAAGTGTTTATAGTAGCTTTATTTATCAAACCCAAATTTGGAAGCAACCAAGATATCTTTGAATAGGATAGATGGATAAATAAAGGTAGATGGTAGATGGATAAATAAAGTGGTATATTTGGATAATTTGACACTTTAGCAATGAAAAGAAGTGAGCTACTGCTGGGCATGGCAGCGCACACCTGTAATCCCAACACTGGGGAGGCTGAGGCAGGAGGACAGCCATGAATTCAAGGCCAGTGTGGACTACCTAACAAGACCTTGTCTTGAAAAACTGAAATGGACTATCAAGTCATGAAACGACAAGGAGGAATCTTAAATAGAATTAAGGGAAAGAAGTCAGTCTGAAAAGTCTACTTCCGACGACACGAAACTTTGAAAACTCTAGGTCAGTGTTTGCCAGGGGTGGCGGGAGTAGAGAGGATGAACGAGTGGGGAGCAGGGGGCTGTTAGGGCAGTGAAGTACCCCAGCACCACAGCAGTGAGGGTGCCTCAGAAGGAGGAGCACCAGGGCCTCGCTGCTGTGAGCTGTGGACTCTGGTGAAACGCTGTCTCCATGACGTGGACTCAGCAATCATAACACACGGATCACCCGCGAGACCCGTGCAGCCCTGCCGGTGCCCTTGTGAACCAACGCCTGGGTGTGGGAGGTGGTGAGGGGGCGGCTGTGTGTGTGAGGTCAAGGGGCAAACTGGACATCTCTGAGTCTTGCGCTCAGTTTTGCTGTGAACTTAAAACAGCTCTGACCAAGTCTATTTTAAAAAGAAACAACTGACTCCCTTTCTGTCCCCAATTATCTTATCTCCTGCTACCCAGGCGTAAAGAACTGGTTTTTTTCTGTTGCTAAAGAAAGAAGCTTATTGTTTTTACAGAGCAACTTTATTGAGTTGAAATTTACATACATAAA
This sequence comes from Chinchilla lanigera, assembly GCF_000276665.1. Classification (NCBI taxonomy): domain Eukaryota; kingdom Metazoa; phylum Chordata; class Mammalia; order Rodentia; family Chinchillidae; genus Chinchilla; species Chinchilla lanigera. The sequence continues at coordinate 807,804 of NW_004955533.1, read as the reverse complement.
ATACACCCATTTTAAGTACATCATTTGACGTGGGGGTTTTTTGGGTGGCGTTCAGCTCAGAGAATTTTTACACACATAAAACCCCTGTGTAACCACAAGCCAGCACCATCCACATACAGAATATTTCCATCACTCCAAGAAGTGCCCTCCTGGCCCTTTGCAGTCAATTTGAATAGCCTGGTTCCGGGAAGCCCTTTCTGTGCCCTTATAGGATTAGTTTTGCCTGTTTAACGAGCTCCTATAAACAGAATTATGCAGTATGGAACTTTTGTGTCTCACTTCTTGGGATAATATTTTAAAAATATATCCTTGTTGTTGCGTGATGAGCAGCTGGCCCCTTTTCCCTGCCGGCTAGGGCTCCGTGCGTGGACACGGCACTTTGTTTACCCACCTCTGGTGGCTTCGGGCTATTGTGAACAAAGTCACTGCAACTTGAGTACATTTCCTTATACAGGCGTATTTTTATTTCTCATGACTAGAATAGTGACAATAGAATTGTAAGGTGTGTGGTAAGTTTATACTTAACTTTATGAGAAATCACTAGATCTTTCCCAAAGCGACTGGACATTTTACACCGGCCCACAGCGCCCGGGAGTACGCATAGTATTGTTGGTGTGTTATTTCTACCGCTCCAGAGGGTGTTGAGATAACCTGCCTGTGTGGTTTTAGTTTACATTTTCATCTCAACAGTGGATATGGAACCCTGCAATTTGCTTATATACCATATACACATATCAATTATGAAAAAGCCTATTTAAATCTTTTGCCTATTTTAAGAAGTTGGATTGTTTGTCTTCCTGTTATTACTGAGTTATACATTCTGGATACAGGAATATTTTGCCAGATACACATATTGTGATTTTTTTCCCCCACAATCCATATCTCATCTTCTCAATTTCTTAAATGTCCTTGGAATATTTTAACTTCAGTGAAGCTCAATTTATTAAAAAGTATTTTTGTGATACTAAGGATGGAATCCAGGTCCTTTCACATAGTGGTATTCCTGGTTCTTTTTTTTTTGTCTTTTTGAGACAGGGTCTCACTATGCAGTTCAGGCTGAACTTGAGCTCACTTTGTAGCCCAGGCTGGCCTCGAACTTGCAACGATCCTCCTGCCTCAGCCTTCTGAGTGCTGGGATTACAGGTACCTGGTTCATTTTTTAAAAGCAATTTTAAAATTTTGAGACAGGGTCTGGTTAAGTTGCCTCAGCCAGCCTTGAATCCACTTCAGCCTCCAGAGTAGCCGGGATTGCAGGTATGCACCACTATACCCTTTTTCTCTTATGGTTTACGAGGTGGGCTGGCTTTTTGGTCATGTGATCAGGTTCTTCCTGATAGGAACTCTGTGGCCTTAGTAAGGTCAGATGAGAGAATGAAGACTTTTGGTCTTCAGAGATAAAGAAACATACATTTGGAGCATCCTAGACAGGAAGAAAAAAATTAGGTGGGAGTTTGCAAAGCCCAGGACCCTGAGCTAGGACAGTTGATAACAATATTGGTAGCTAGTGTTTATTGATTGCTTATCATGTTGCAGTTCCCCTTGTAGTATTTTCAAATGCGTTAACTCATGCGATCCTCAAAACCACCCTGTGGAATCAGTACCATTATTGTCCCTATGTTACACACAGGGAAACTGAGTCATAGGGAGACGCCAAGCTTCCAGGTGGCAAAGCCAAGCTCTGACTTCCACAGTGCAGCTCAGGGCTCTTGCCCACAATGCTTTGCTGAGTCTGGCCCAGCAAGGCCGCCGGCTGACTGGTACTGGGCAAGGCCAGAGCTGTGCCGCAGGGGGTCTCACCAGAGTGACAGCCGGCCCTCCCTCAGGGGACTAAGCCGGCCCTCTGCGGCTGAACAGAAATACGGCAGAGGCCTTTGCCCACCTCCAAGTTCTCCTGGGGCCTGATGTCTGTCCTGGTGTTGTCCTTTCCAGGGTTCCTTTCTGTCCCTGTTGGGGTCCTCTGCACCCTGCTGTCTGCCGCCACCCTGTTGTGCATTTCCTGTCTCCAGCTCCACTCCGCCTTCCCCTCCGCGTTGGTCCATTAGCCTTGTTTCCACTCCCCCCCCCCGCCCCCATTGGACAGGCCTCCTGGGACCCCACCCCACCCTCCGCACCCCACAGGCTGAGGAACGGGCAGCCAGAGGCCAGCAGACAGGCTCTGTGCCACCTGGCCACTCTTTTGTTAAAACCCCACACACAGTGAACAGAGTTCAAAAGATCGTGAAAGGAGGCAAAATGTTTTTCGCCTGACTTTTTTCTTTTGCAGTGCTGGAGACTGAACGCAGGCTCTGGTGATGCGAAGCTGCAGCCTGAGCCCCTCAGTTAATTTTTTAAGCCATGAGAAAAACCTGTCCCTTTTGAGACGACTCTCCCTCAGAGTGTCAAGGTAGCCTCTGCTGTCTTCTCCCTCACAGAAAGACCAGGTGTGTGTGTGTTTGCACATGCATCGTTGACAATAACAGAGAAGAAACTACAAAATTGGAACTGGAACATTACTGTGTACAATTAAAACATTGTTCTTTCCAAAGATCTGAGGTTAAAGAAAAGACTTTAAGAGGGCAAAAGCCCAGGGCTCAAAATGAGAGATAAGCCGTGTCAAATATTAATGAAGCCAAAGGTTTGACGGAGTTTGATACTAAGGTGAACTTTTCGCTGAACTCACTTCTAGTGAGGTTGAAGCGAGACCCCTAGGCCACAATAATCCATCTGTTTTTGGAGCGTTTGTCCTTAATGGGAGATCTTTAACTCTCAAATGTGGGCAACCTTTTTACTTTAATAGTTCTGAATTATATTCTTCCCACTGCAAGGTAATTATGCATGGCTGAGTTTCACTTGGGGCCACTTACTGAAGCGTATTAGTGCATCCCATTAGGGAAACCCAGCTTTGGAACCATGGCCACGGTTGCCTCTGGCTTCTCCTGTGTCGTGTTTGGGTGTGCAGCAACGAACTCCAGCTAAAGGGAGCGGATGGGGGCGGCGAAGAGCCCGCAGTCCAGCTGGGTGTGCTGCTTGGGCATCTCCTGCGGGAGCCGGAGCAAGGGTAATGCCCTGCGGATGGGCTGGCCTCTGCAGTAGTGCGGTGAACTCACTTCTGCACAGAGCAACATACATCTCTATACATAAGAACAGGGCTCAATGTACCCTGGTCGCAGCAACATCCTGATTTTCCAGAGCAGAGATGAGATGGGTGGCAGAAGATGTGGTCAGACATAAAACATAGCCAGGCGGTGGCACCCACCTGTAATTCCAGCACTCAGGAGGCTGAGGCTGGAGGATGACCAAGAATTCAGGAGGCATTTCAAGGCCAGCCTGAACTGCATAGTGAGACTCTGTCTCAAAAAAAGACATAATTTGTATTCTCTTGTTCAGCTACAGTGTAAATATCTTGGTTATTTTATTGAGTCAAGATAAATATTTCGACCAGAGATAAATTCTGTGAATTATCTTGCCCCGGAGAGCCTGCCGGAAATGTGAAGAGTTCTCAGCAGGGAAATACATAGGAGTGGAGTGGGGTGGGGTCGGGGGCTCCACCTGGAAACCAGGCAGTACTCCACTGGTCCAGAAGGGCTGAAGGCCCAAGAGATTCAGGTGTCCACGCTGTGGGGGCCCGGACCTGGCCTGCCTTGGGGCTGAAGACCCTGACCTCCCTGATCATCCCTCATCTTGGAGCCTGGAGCAGAGAGGAGTCTCCCGGGGGGGCTCAGAGCACCTCAGGGGGAGGGGACGGACGGAAGGAGAGAGGCAGGGCAGGTGTGGACCTGCTCCAGGCTGGTCCGGCTTCCCCAGCTGCCTCCCAGCTAATTGGAACGCTGTTTATTTACATTTCGTTTTGTTACTCACTTCACAAGGGCAGGAGGAAGTTTCCTAAGACATTCAGCCAGTCCAAGAGCTCTGCTGTGAAGAACTGGGCTGCAAAGGTGTGGACGGGCAGAGGGGAGGAGGAGGCGCCCTGGACGCCTTCCCTGGCGTCTGGGGAGGACTGGCTGCCCTTCGGCACCATCACCCCAAAGGCCTGTTCGAATCTCTGGAGCCTCTGGGAACGGTCTGACCCTTCTGCACGGCCTCGCAGCCGGAACCTGCTCCCCTTCTCCTGCTCACCGTCTGTGTGCTGGATCCCTGGTGACAGCCATGTGCTGCAGGTGTGGCACCCACGGCCTCCGACGTCCAAGGAACCTCCCCCGCAGGGGCTCCCAGGCGCGCGGGAGGGCAGCGAAGAAGCCCCGACTGGCAGTGGCCCCTCTCCCAGCGCTGTCTCAGTGGCTGGGAGGAAGCCCCGCACAGCCGAGGAGTTTCACCGGGAAAGCACGTGGTGTCCAGCAGCGGCTCGCGGACCGAGGCCCACATCCCTATGATATTACCCCACACGCTTCCCAGTTACAGGGGAAGGTAGAGAGATACCGTCTCCACAGGACAAGGAGTGCTGTGCGCAAAGGGCCCCCCACCAGGTGCACACCTCTGCGCTCACCAGGACCCGGGCCGGAGCCTGAGCCAGTCACCTGTGGGGAGCTCTTCCCGGGCCCTGTGCCCAGCCCCACCGGGCCCTGGGGCTCCGCCCGCACAGCTGCCTGGGTTGTGCGCATCGGATCCCTGCTGTGGCTCCGCCACGCCACCATCTGCCACCTGAGCTTCTCCGTGTCGCTCCCTGCCTCGGTAGCTCGCTCACTGTTGCTGAGCAGGAGCCCGCGCGCATGTGCACGCCGCTGTGTTATTCAGGGTTCTGCCGATGGGCACCAGAGCGGTTTCTGTCTGGGACCGTCAGGAGGCTTGGTGTGCACGCGCATGGTCAAGACTCCAGGGCAAAGGCCAAGTGCGGAATGGCAAGTCCCGTGCGGGAAGAGGGCTGGGAGAGCCTGATCGCACCCTGCCCTCCCCACCCTGCACGGGAAACGCCGTGTCTGTGCCCGGCGGGCGGCGCGGCAGGGCCCCCACCCACCGACCCCTGCGGAGGGAGCCTGCAGCTCTGCGCTTAGCCCCGCGCGTGAGGGTGCGGTGGGCCGCGCTCCCCTGCAGCCTCCGCGGTTGTGCCTCTCCTCCCAGGGACAAAACCCTTCCTTATTTCTCCTGGCTCTGCAGCCTACTTGCTTTTGAGACAGGCTGGCGCCCTCAGGTTTGATCTGCTCCCCTCGGGCTGTGGCTCACAGAACCTCCACGTAGCCATAACTCTCTAGGTGTTAAAAATGTCATTTGGGGTCATTATGATTATTTTTAGTACACAAAATAACATGAATATGCCACAAATCTTATAAAAAGGCACACTCTCATTGTAAATGCATCTCTTAATGCGAGAGCTGAGACTTTATAAATCATTCCCTTTATATGAGCATTTCTTTTTGCCAGAGTTCAATGTCAACTTTCTTTATATATTTTTATGACCATAAACACGGACACACTTTTAAAAAATTAGGTAGAGGGGCTGGGAATTTAGCTCAGGGGCACAGCGCCTTCCTGGCAAGAGCGAAGTTTTGAGTTCGATTCATGGTACCGGAGAAAAGAAACCAAAGAAGAAAAAAAGAACTTAAGTAGATGGGGATGGAAGTTTTATTTTATATAAATGTTATTTAATTAGTGATTTGCCATAAAGCCACATAGCTACCTACGATCACACTGCTCTGAGCGAGTGATTCGTGGGCGTTGTGGGACGGGGCCCGGTCACGTTCCCGGTGTGCCGCCTCCACTCCCTGCGCCTGCGGGACGGACCGCGCCGGCGGGGCCGAGGTGTGAACAGGGCGCGGGAAGGTAGGGAAGGCCGCAGCTCGGGCCCTGACGCTTCCTTCGCGGCCCGGGGCATCCAGGAAAGGGAACAGCAAAGCCGCGCGGG
>NW_004955533.1:799700-801193 GCF_000276665.1 Chinchilla lanigera | reverse complement strand
GGCGAGGCCCCCGGGCGACCGAGACCCCGGCGCTCCAGAGCCGCGCCCGCGCCCAGGCGGCGTCCTCTGCGCCCCTCCGCCACCTTTTCCTTAGAAACGCGGCAGGCGGGGCCGAGGAGAGGGGCGTGGGGACAGAAGGAGCTGGAAAGCCCCAGTCTGCTGCTGGAGCGCGGCGCTGTCCGAGCGGCCAGCTCCCCGGGCCGGGCACAGGATGCGCGGACTCGGGCCGGGGCTTTCCTTTGGAAGTCACCGCGCGGTGCACGGGCTGCCCTTCTAGGGCCCTGGAAAACAGGCTGCGGTGATGCCCAATCCCAAAGGGGCTTGTACGCTTTGCAAAAGTTTGATCGTGAAGAAATCTAACACACGATACAGCGAGTGTGTGAAGTCCCACGTGCCTCTCTTGAACTTCCGATATTTTGCCTGTTCTAAGCCTGGCCCCTCTTCTGCTTGGCTGGCTCCCTGCAGGAGCGTGGGCGCTCCTCCGGGCGCTCACAGCTGGGCCTTTCTTCCCGGAGCCCAGCTAATGTCTCTTGCAGTTTTATCCTGAGAGGGCAAAACATTCCCATGAGGAAGTGGCTTTGTGAGGGAAGAAATGTGTCTCCTTGGTGAGACGTGGTCCTTGAGACAGCACTGTGCCCCCGTGCTCGGACACGGGACTCGGACCTCTTCCCTGGACGATGACGCTGGCCGGGCGGAAGTGACACGGACAGGGCCGGGGCCGCTGGTCTGGAGTGAGCCCCTCACCCCCTGCCCGGGCAGTATCTTGGGGGCAGGGGCTCTGCCCACAGGGCCCTGCAAAGCACCGCGGTCACATGTGCTCTAGGCCCCAAGTATTTAACTGCCACAGGCCTAAGGACACTGGGGCAGACGCAGGGAGCAGGGCTGGGGGGACCTGTGCTTCTGAGGGCTGGTGGGCCCAGGCCCGAGCGACCCTTCAATGCTTTCCGGGTGGGCGCTCCTCAAAACACGTTTATTGTTGCTATCACTGACCAGTCACAGACCCGCAGTGAGACCACCGGCGAGGACCCGCAGGTGAGGTGGCAGGAAGCAGGTGGCCCAGGGACAGCGTGCCCATTGCAGAGTGTGAGCCCCGTGACAGTCACACAGTAAGGCATCCGCAGGGGCGTCCCTGTTTTGCATATGCAGCACTCGGGTTACATTTTATCTGTCAAACAGGTGCCTCATCCTTCCTCCTTAGTTTGAGGGTTGATCAGAGCACCTGTGGGTCCTCCCTCTGACCCGCACGATTGCTGACAGCGAGGCTGGGAGCCGTCACCTGCGTCGGCCTGCAGCGCCAGATGCTGTCACTCCGAGGTGGACCAAGCAGGGCACTTCAGCTTGTCACACTGGGTTGGCTCTGGGCGGTTTTAGAGATACCAATAATGCACAGTTTTCCTGTTACTGTCAGTTCATGGTTAGCGCTTAAGACGTTTAAAGTAATAGTGTGTTTGTGTGAGACAAAGACAGTCAGAGGAACTCACCAAAAAACAGCA
>NW_004955533.1:761107-799460 GCF_000276665.1 Chinchilla lanigera | reverse complement strand
GGAAGATAAAAGAATTATCTGTTGAACCAGATGTTATTTTCATCCTGTTACATTGCTATTTTCTTCTCCAAAAAGTTGGCCTTTCCTTCCAATGAAATATTCTTCATAAAGCCAAATAGGCACGATCTAATAATTCTGCTCCTAGGCACACACACTCAAAAACACAGAGAGCGGAGACCTGCGCAGACGCTTGCACTCCGGTGTTCACAGCAGCACTGTCCACAGAGGTCAAGACACAGGCGTTAACGGGGTGGGGCGCGAGCTTACAGTCCCAGCTGCTCAGGAGGCTCAGGAGCGCTGCTTCCTGGCTGAATAGCACTTGTCCTTCTGTTGTTTGCTTTCGTTGTGAAGGAGGTCCTAGTGCTTTCTCACCTCTGCTAGCAGTTTCACTGGCAAGTGTAACCCCAGGCCTTAGCCCAGCTTTCCTGAGGGTGGGTGCAGAGCTCCAGAACATACCCCAGGGCCATTCTCCATGTAATAGTTGATGCGTTGTGTCCCCTTGAGAATTGAGAAGTTTAGAAGCTTAACTAAGTGACTCAGCAGGGGGCCAGGGTCCTCGCTTTGTAAACATCCTGAGCCTGAGCAAGAGGAGGGCACTGAGACCCTGTGAGTGTGGAAACCACCCCAGGGGGTGGTAGCCTGCTTACAATATGAGGGAGGAAAAGATGCTTGCTTTCCCCCGACCTTTTGCTCTTACTGTTTTTCCTGTCTTCTGCCTCTTTAAACTGCTGCCCCTGTGCCAGGCACCCTGCCTCGGAGCCAGCTAATTACAGGCTGAAAACTCTAGAAATTGAGCTAAATAAACCTTTCTTTCCTTAATTTTGGGTGTTAGGTATTTTGTCTCAGCAACAAGAAAAAAGTAACCGAGACAGAATTTGGTACCAGAGAAGAGGGGTCATTGCTGTGACTATACCTGACCATGTTTGAAGACTGTCAGCTGAAAGAGTAGAGCTGGAAAGCCTTACACTGTTCTGTATGGGAGATTGTGGTCAGAGCTTGGAAGACCAGACAACTAGTAAAGACCAGGCTCGGGAGGTTTATGCTGGGAAGAAGGACTGCATGGGCTGTTGGACTCCAGACCATGTGTGTTATGACTTGGCACAAAGTTTGTCTGCATTCTGCTCCTGTCCAGAGGCTTCGCTTAGACTGAGATTAACAGCATTGGACTAATTAATCTGGCAAAAGAAATTTCAAGGCGGTCAAATGTTGAAGTGGTGACGTGGCTACTGTTGGGGACTTTTAGTCAGACCTGTGTTAAGAATCAAGAGCGAAGAGCCCAGCAGGATGACTTAAAATGTTGTGAGTTTGGTCAGAAAGGAAGCTCCAGTAAAGCTGTGGACTACAAAGACAGAGCTGAGGTGATGATCTTGATTGCTGAGAAGAAACAGGAGAAAACAAAAGATAGCTTGAGAGCATCACAAGAAGCAGCAAATCTCTGCTCTTTGCAGCCTCAAAACTGCAAAAGTGAAAGACTTTGCTTTGGTGTTTTTTTTTGGTACTGGGAATCAAACTCCTGACCTCATGCTTGCCAGGCAGGCACTGTGCCCCTGGGTTAAATCCCCAGTGAAAGACTTTGCTTTAAGGAAAAAGCCACAGAGTGACAGCATAGAAAATTTGTTCCTCATAACTGAATTCAGAGTGCTTAGCAATCCAGGCACTCAACCTCTACAGCCAAGAAAGGAAAGCCTGGCACTGCTCCAGCTGGCAGCAGACCTTGGCATCATCCATGTGTCCTTGGTTTTAGGCACATGCAGAGTGCAAGAGTTAAGGAGGCCTCTGCCCAGATTTCAGAAGGCCTGGGAGGCCAGGCAGTGTGCCGCTGAGAGGGCGGTGTTTGAAGCTGTGAGGGTGAAGCCAGAGGTGCAGTGGAGTCCTCAGAAGTTTGGAAAATCCAAGAACACGGATCATCTAAGGAAAGCTGCACGGAGGGAACAAAGTGGGCCCAAGAGAGAAGCCGTGGGAGCTACAACCACTGGAAGTGCCACAGGGGTGGAGTAACTAAAGCTTTTGGTGCTCACAATATGCACAGATTGCTTCCGATGCTGGACGTAGAACTACAGGACTTAATGTTTGCCCTGCTGGATGTTGGACTTGCTTTGGTCCCAGTCCTTGGTATCCCCGTGTTTGTAACTTTTGAATTGAAAAGGTTTATCTTGTGCCACTGAATGTTGCAAGTGTTTAACTTTTCATTTGTAGAGGGCTTGCAGCTAGGAGTTTACCTTACATCTCAGAGGAGACTTGGGACTTCGACTTTTTCGCAATGCCAAAACCGTTCGGACTTTGGCAACTCTTAGAGATGGACTGAATGCCTTTGCATAAAGGGATGTGAATGCATCTGTGGGGCAGAATGTTACGGTTCTAATGTAATATGATGTTGAGAAACTTAATACTGGTTCTTTTTAAATATTGGTTCTTAAGGATTGTTAAATCTGTTTTAAAATGTTCAAGCTGTGAAATGTTAAGAATAAGCACGTCTTTGTATCTGGAGACTGACTTGAAGAAGTGTGTCTGGTTGCCCAGTTGACAAGGGGTGATTGTAATGGTTGATATGTTGTGTCAACTTGAGAACAGAGAAGTTTAGAAGCTTAACTAAGTGACTCAGCAGGGGGCTAGTGTCTTCACTTTGTAAACACCCTGAGCCTGTACAAGAGGAGGGCGTGGAGATGGTGTGAGTGCTACATGCGTCCTGGGGGCGGGTAGCCTGGTTACAATATAAGGGAGGAAAAGAGGCCTGCTCCCCCCACCCCACCTTTTGCTTTTGCTGCTTTTCCTGCCTTCTGCCTCCTTGAAGTGTTGCCCCTGTGCCAGGCCACCCTGCCTTGGAGCCAGCTGATTATGGATGGAAACCTCCACAAACTGAGCTAAATAAACCTTTCCTTCCTTAATTTTGGGTGTTGGGTATTTTGTCTCAGCAATGAGAGAAAAGTAACTGAGACAGTCCCCTCCGTTTTGTGTGGCATCATTTCAGTGGCAGCACAGAGGAAGGCCTCCTCTTACACAAGCCACCAAGGAGATGCACGGTGCCCACACCACCCAGGAAGCTGCAGAAATACGTGCTGCTGCAGCCTGTCCCTGTTCGCCAAAGCACCTCACCACAGGTCTGGCCCGGCACCATTGCTTGCCGTGGTGAAGCCGGAGCATGGATATAAAATCTCTGCATAGGCTTCAGGGCTTCCAGTGCTGGGAAGCCTGTCTCTCTGCTCTACCTGCTGCTTGGTATGGCGAGGGGTAGGAAAGGTGGAGCACACCTGTGATTTCTGTAGCTTCTCTGTGGTCTGTCTCCCATACGTGGGGCAGCAAGAGTACTTTCAACAGACTCTGGAGCCCCTGGAAGATCTTGTTTATACCCTCCCCTGACAGGCTGGGCCCATCTGAGGGAGGGAGGTGGCCACTGCTGGAGGAGGTTAGGTGATGGGGCAGGAGAGGGGAAACACAGGTGACAGGGCAAGAAGGAAGCAGAGACACCGGGCACCAGGCGCTGCCCTTTCCAGGCGAGAGGTGACAGTGCTTTGGACTGGGCTTGGTCGCTGTGGCAGGGGTTACGAGTGCTAGACTTGGGTGTGTTCTGAAGCCAGAGTTGGCAGGAGGTGCTGATGACTGACATGGGATGTGAGCTAAACAGAGACGACAAGAAGCGTCCTGATGTTAGACAGGGCGCAGGGCGACGATGTTCATGCGAAGGGGAGCGCGGGAGGGGTAGGTGGGGGACATCAGCAGCTCAGTGTGGACCTGTTAAGGCGTCGGTGTCTGTTAGAGAGGTCAGGTGGCGGTTGTGCAGACGAGCCTGGAGCCTGGGGCAAAGGCATGCGGGGGGTACAGGTCAGGCCAGGAAGAAGCCCTAGAATCCAGCACTGCTGAACCCAACTACCCCACCCCGCCTGCACCCGCCGCACGTGGAGTGGAGTAGGAGTCCGGGCCCTGTTCTGACGCTCGCCCTCCCCACTGGCGGCTGCCTCCTCAGTGCAGTGCTCAGGGAGAGCGGAGTGGGAGATGAAAGCATCAGAAGCCAAGCAGAGGAGACAAATGGCGTGTACCGAGGGGGCCGGGAGACAGGAACTGTTGTCTCTCTCTTTTTTGGTTACGGGGAATCAGAAGTCAAACGCAGGACCTTGCACTTGCCAGGCAGGCATTGTGCTGCAACCCCCAGCACTATCTTTTACTCTTAATGAGAGCAGTTCCAAAATGTTTCCCTTACCAGTGGAGATGCTCTGGCGAGGAAGAACTTTTGGCCTAGTGGCATGTGGAAATGACTGCGGGGGAAGTCCTAGGCAGCAAGGGGGACACCATGTCTTACTGCTGGGGCAGAGGAGCGGGGAGGGAACGCCAAGGGCTTCCCACTGGAGCCACAAGGTGCCATGCCTCTGGGAATGTGCAGGTCTCTCAGCAGGAGAGGGACGTTGGGGAATCACACCCCTGCATCATGACACATTGGTATTTTTCTCAGGGACTATTGATCCTTTTAAAGAACTTTCTCAGTAAACCCAAAGTCAGTTGTCCTGGAGGAACCGAACTGGGGAAAATACATGTGTTTGAAGCTGTTTAGTCAGAGGTGACAAAAGGAAGAGTTTCCTGGAAGAGCTCTGAGACATTTCAGCGCTTGAGTATAGAACAGAAAGTGTGAGGACTCTACCCACCTGTCATCTCCTCCTTTCTACTCGTGGGCTTCATTTGCCTTACCAGCTTCCTTCCCAAAGTGAGAAACAGCCCCTGAAGCTCTTGGACTTTGTGTCCAGAACTTGTGCACCGGGAGGAGAGAATTATCGCTGCTGTGTCTTATTCCTCTTTGTGCCGCTATAATAAAAGAGCTGGTACTGGGTAGTGTATAAAAAAAAGGAGTTGCTTGGGTGGGATTCTGGCCACAGGATGGCCAAAACAGCGTGGTGTTAGCTCCTGGCCAGGCCCCTGCTATGTCACAACATGGCTAAGGAGCAGAAGAGGCCCTGACCCTGTGTGAAAGGCACGTATGCTCCAGCAAGGAAGCCGGAGACTGGGGAGGGGTCCGGTTGCTCTTGTGGGAACCAGCTCACTAGTGCAAAGCCGACTCCCTCTCCTGAGAGGGCATCGCTCACCCACCAGGTGGAGAGCGCCACAACCTGAGTCCTTCCTGCTGCGCCCCGCCTCCTCCGAACCTGCTGCATTGAGGACCGAGCTCCCAGAATAGAAACGAGCCACGTCCAAACCAAGGCACGAAGTTAAAACCCTCGAGGAAGGACCCTGATTAGCCCTGTTTGGGTCAGACACCTACTTCGGGACCAGTGAAAGATAATCACGATGTTGAAGTTTGTTTTTTAGCAAATCTGATACCCCAGATAGGAACCGTACAGTTACAACTAGTGAGTGGAAAGTTTATCAGAAAAAGAGAGGTGCTGTTTCTAACAAGGGGGAGGCTATTGCAGACAAGCAGTAGACACCCCACACAGTAACCAGATCAGGGAAGACCTCTTGTTTTCTTTGCCTGGGGAGGGACCTCTTGGCAGTTGGCACGGTGATTTGGATTATTCAGCAAATAACCACTGCTCTCACTGGAAGATTAGCCTGGGATTTACTCCCTCCAAAAGGGTGTCAGTGGTCAGCTCAGGAGGAGGCCTGAAATGCGCCTCTGTCGTGAGACTTGTGCTCCTGGGCCTTTGCCATCTCGACGAGGACAGTCTGTCCCTGGAAGCCACCAGTGCCTCAGGAACGGGAGGCTCATAGAGCAGAGCCAGCGAGCTGACCCACAGATCCCGGCTCGGCGCAGGTCTGTCCCAGCTGGGCTGCAAACTGGTGGGCATGGTATTGAATGGCTACCGGCAGAGGGTGCTGGGACTTGGGGGGTTTTAGTAGGCAGAGTTATAGTAACATAATCAACTGATATTTATGACATCGTATGATGTCTGAATACTTATGTTCATAAAGTTGTATATGCAAATATTCCTGGCAGCTTTATTCATAATAGCCCCAAATTGTGAACAAACCAGGTGTCCATCAACAGGAGAAGGGACAACAAAAGATGGTAGGTGCATCCGCAACACAGAATACTTTTTCCAATTACAGAGAGGAACTCATTGCTGATGTATACAGAAGTGTGAATGAACATCAAAATCAGTATGCCAGGTAAAAGAAAGTGGACACACAAGGGTGCATACTGCTTGGTTTCATTTATATGAAATTCCAGGATGGGAAACTCTGCTACTCCTATAATGACAGGCTGAGGCCAGTGGTGGAAAAGGTTGACTGACTGTAGAAGGGCAATGACAAAATATTCTGGGGTGGCGGAAATTTTTATTTTTTAGAGGGATGAATTTTTTTTTGTTTTAGAAATTACACATCAATTAAATCAAAATTGATTTAAGAAAAATCACTGGTTTTTTTTTTGTTGTTGTTGTTTTGTTTTTTTTTCTGGTCTTTTTGAGGCAGGGTCTCTACGCAGTTCAGGCTGGCCTTGAGCTCACTATGTAGCCTAGGCTGGTCTTGACCTCGTAATGATCCTCATGCCTCAGCCTCCCAAGTGCTGGGATTACAGGTATGTGCCACCACACCCGGCTTACTCACTGTTATTTTTAACTCCAGTTTCCTTGGGAACAAATCCACTAAATAGTCCTGTGTGAATGTCCTTTCTACAATGGAGATCTAAGCATGCTACTTTCATGCTTAAAATCAGTCAAATCTTTCTGGGTTTTGGTCAATTCCAAACCCTGGCCCAGTGCACACAGCCTGTAGGCCCTGAGTTCCGCTCACCTCCAGCAACTCACCCCCCAGAAGTCTCTGTGTCAGCCCATCAGAAGCGGAGTTCTTGAGACACACCTTTGTGAATTTACAGTGCTGTGCTCCCTGCCCAGACTTTTGTGCATCTGTGAGAACTGCCTCCAAGACACCTCCTCCTCCAGGCAGGCCTCCCATCTCCTCTGGGTGGGATCTTCCGGTCTTTCAGGATCCCAGCATTTCACATCTGTAGTTGGACTTCACTGCCTTGTTTGACACCCGGGACGCTGTGAATGCAACACAGCCCTGTTGGACCCCTGCAGCCCAGCTCAAGCCTGGCAAGGGGCCAGGTCAGGGCAGTCCGTCGGGGAGTTGGCTGTGTGCACTTCACTCCCTGGTGTGTGTAGGTCTTGACTTTTGTAGAGGACTGCCCCTTGGGGCCCAGTTCCACTTTCTGTCCTTGACTACTTCTGCTTCTTGGGCTTGGCTGAACTTTTTCTCCCACTCAGGGCAGTGGAAAGTCCACGGCCCCCATCACTTAAATGTCCTATTTAAATAGGCTTCCTCCTGTACTTCCCCCAAGATGACATTTGGGGAGAGAAGAGCATTTATTTTGCACTGTTCAGTGAAGTTTAATAGAAAAACTAGCAGTTTCGACCACAATCTCCATCTGACTATGAAGCAAGGCTTTAGTAAAATACCCAGTGTTATGGCAATAATGATGCCACTCTGCCAGTAACCACTCAGCAGCATGGCCCTGGTTTGCAGGTGGACTGGGACGATCTGCGATGAGTGCGGAGCTGTGGGTCAGCTCGCTTGCTGCTCTGCTGCACGAATCCCCGTTCTTGGGGGCGCTGGTGGCCTCCATGGGGCAGACTTTCCTCATGGAGATGGCAAAGGCACAGGGGCACAAATCCCACCACATTTGCCATGAGCTTCGCTATAGAGAGCCCTTCCCAGGCCTCCTCAGAGCCCAGGAAGTTTATGTTTGTGATCCCATGAAAAGGTATTGGAATTTTAGCGAATTAATTCTGATCTTCCACTTCCAGTGCAACCCATGGCGAGAATAAAGACACTAAGGCATATTTGTAGTTATGGGGAGCCGAGGGGTCCCAAGTCCAGCCATGATGATGGCCATCTAGAACAAAGGCCCTGACCCAGGACCGAGCCCAGATTTTATTCATTTGTGAAGAAGGGAGTGGCTCGAGGATGCATGACCGTCCTCCCCTCAGAGCACTGAGCCTGGCGCCCGCTCAGACAGCAGGCTCTGCAGTGTGAGGCGCCTATTGGACTTGGAAGAGGCATGCCAGGCGGAGGCACGGGTGACCGGGGCGCTGACTCAGCACAGGGAGCCCCTGACGTGCCTGGGCTCCGTGTCACAGGCAGTGGGGAGCCCTTGGAGGGCTGTGAGCTACGAGCGGAGGTGTAATGGACGGTCACGTAAGATGCAGAGAGAAAGGCAGGACCGTTCTAGCCACACAGCTGCAGGCATGGTGTGCGGGAAGGACAGTTAGGGACGCTGCTGCCTGTTTCTCTCAGATGGTTGATCCTCTGCAGGACTATCCGAAAATCCAACCTCTCTGCCGCCTCCCTTGCTGTGTTCCCCGTTTCCCATCCTTTGCCCTTTTGTCTCCCCTGTGGCTGCGACGTCCTGTGTGAAAGCATCCAACCCCACCAGCCCAGCTCGGGGACCCTCTCTCCTCCCCTGCCTCTCGGCACGTTCTTCATTGGAGTTGCTCTTCGCTCTTCCCAAGGAAACAGGACTGTTAGGGGGAGGTCCTGCTTCAGGCTGCCCTTCCGGGACTTCCTGGACACTGCCCTTCCAGAATGACCTCGAGCTTCTGCCGGGGACATGTCGCTCTGGGCCTCCAGCTTTTCTGGACGGGGTGGGAGGGTTCATTTGCCTCCAGGGGTTTTCTGACCACCTTGGCCCTGCGGGTCCAATGGAGTTGACGGGGACACACGGGTGGCTTCTCTGCACCTTCCTGCTCCCCTTCATGTTCTGATTGAAGACTGTTTTTCTCTAGAAAGCGTTGGCCCTGGCCAGAGCCTTGGAATAGGGGAGCAGTCAGGCTAAGTTCAGGGAGCTAAAGAGCCAGCTGGAGGTGGGGGTTCCCTTGAGCCACATCCTCTGAATTGGTGAAAACTTCACCTTCTATCTTTGGGGAAGGTGAAGTGACATCAGTAGTTTCCCCAGGTCACTGACCTGTCCTGGAGATTGTGTTTCAAAGGGCTGTCATTTGCCAGGCCCTGGGTTCCTCCTGTCCTCACTAGAGTTCACCCTTGGCAGATGTCCTCTCAGTTTCACGGTCTGGCAGAAAGAGCCCCAGCGGCATGAGTCATTTGTGTGAAACCGGCACACCAGGGAGCAGATCCACACACGTCAGGCCGGGGAAAGTGTGTGATCACTGTCGTAAGCCCGAGTCATGTGGATATCATCTGTTACAACGTGGGTGACTGGAACATGCGTGTGTACGTGTGGCAGCTTGCACAAGCACAATGAACGCATACGAGGTGGTAGTTCACATAGAGGAGGCATGATCAAACGATAGTGAATATTTAAGTTTAAAAATTATTACACTGAAAGACGCATTGCCATTAATGCCCCTCAGAACACTCATCTTGCTTTGAGCACACTTATCCCACCATTCCCGCCACTTTCTGAAGTAGTGCTGGAAGTCCTCTTTCAGAGCTGCTGCCGTGGTTGCCCTGATGTCCTGAATCAGCTCACAGTGTTTACTTTTCTTGACCATTTTGACTTTGGGGAAGTGTCAGAAGTTGCACAGTGCTAGGTCCAGGGAGCAAAGTAGGTGATGACACAGTGTGATGTTTTTGCTTGACAGAGTTGCTTTACCAGAAGTGGTGTGTGACAGGAAGCATTGTCATGTGGGAGGATGAAACGACTTGCCTATTTCGAAGACCATTTTCCATGTACATGATTTCTTAAATGTTCTAATGAGCCCTTGCAGTATTCAGAGTTCACCATGGTGCTCCTGGGTACAAACTCAGCTTGCATAATTTCATCAAGGTCAAAAAACCACAATCACCATGACCTTGATGTTGGATCATCTTGATGTGCTTTTCTCACGTGAGGAGAACTGAGTGGTTTGCATTGAGAATGCTGATGCTTGGTCTCAAGATCATAAATAACCACAGGCCTAAGTTTCAGCTCCCTTGATGACATTTCTTAAAAAGCTGGGATCTGAAGTAGTATAATCTCACCTCTGCAGTGAAATTGACAGAATCTCAAGTCAATGCATTGTTTTGATTTACAGCACACTTTAAAACACACCTTCTCCCCCCTGCAGCTCACACCTGACTGACCATGCTGGACAGGTGGAACTTGCCCCACGTCACTGCTAGGGTTCCATGCACTGCTTCTGTATTAAGATCCCTGCTTTTTTTTTTTTTTTTTTGTCTTTTTTGAGACAGGGTCTCACTATGCAGTTCAGGTTGTCCTTGAACTCACTTTGTAGCTTAGGCTCATCCTGAACTTGCAATGATCTTCCTGCCTCAGCCTCCCGAGTGCTGGGATTCCAGGTGCGCACTACCATGCCTGGCTTAAAATCCTTGCCTTTTCACTGGATGGTACTCAGCAGCAGTGTGCACTGTATATTTTGATCATGTAATAGTCGTCATGATGATGAATACAAAGCACATTAGAAGTGGAAGAAATTCCTAATCACTATTAGGCTGATACAAACTCTTCCTCCCATTATTCCATAACAGACACTCACCAGGACTTCCTGACTTCATCCTTGGAGTGTAAACTTCTGGACAAAACAAGCACGTAGCAAACCTTGGCCAGCCCATAGGCGCTTGCATGTGTGTGTGTGTATGTGTGTGTGCATGTGTGTATAGAAACTGGACCCAGGGCCTGTGAAGTATGTGCTCTGCCCCTGAGACATGTCCCCAGCCTCCCATACTGAGTGTGGACAGACAGGAGAAATCATTTTCAACCTGCCCCCTTGGCACACAACACAGCAGGGTCACGTGTGCATTTCCCAGAACCTCAGAACCGTTCCATGGTCTCAAACTGTGCTCAGGCCTTGGTGTGGAATCAGGGAATGTCTCTACATTTGAAGCTATTACAGTAATCTCTTTTAGTTATTCCCTTCTGCAGATCCTTGGACTGTCTACAATATTGTAAAATTTCTTCCAGACTGAACATTCTTTTGAGGGAAATAATTCTTTTCTTCAGGGTTTGGAATCAAACCTAGAGCTTCATGTGTGCTAGGCAAGTGCCTTACCACTGAGTTACATCCCCAGCACGAGCATTTTTCTCTCCAGCACCCCATGCAGTGCCGGGACAGTACACAGTAGCGCCTTAGTGCACTGTTTATGGAATTGTCATATTTTTTTTTCTGGTACCGGGAATCGAACTCACGACCTTGTGCTTGCCAGGCAGGCGCTGTGCCGCTGAGCTAAATCCCCAGCTGTGTGTGGAATAATGGACACACAGACGGCTTCCAGGTCCCGCCAACGTGGTCAGCCTGCTCAACGTGGATTTAGGGTGTACTCAATTTCAGGCGAAATTCTACTTATAGACTGAGCAGTGCAGAGCACGGGAACCAGCTCTTACAGCCTGCAAGAGCCCAGACGGACTGAGAGGCCTGGAGGAAGGACACACCCGCGCCTCACACTCCCCAGGTCAGCTATTGGCCCCGAGCCCCACACCCCCTCTACCCTCCACCCCAGCCCTTTGCACTTTATATAATAAAATAATTACTTGGGTTTTTTGTGGGTGGGGAGACTTTGTCTTTCTCTCTCTCCCACCTACCTTTGAAAAGCAGTTATTTGGAAACTTCCCAAAGTACATTAACACAAACCACAATATTTGAGAATTTTTAAAGCAACTCCTTCTCAGATTCAGATCAGAAATATGAAGCCCTAAATATAGTTGGACCTGGATGGATATACGCACATTTTATGTATTCAGCAAAGATCAACTGCTTGCCTTCCTGGGGTCCAAGCTGGAGCACTGACTGGGTGGAGAGAGAAAAAAGATAGTCCCCCACCTTGGAAGACTGAACTGCAACCCTTAAGCCATGGGCTTCTATTTTTTCATGAATGCTCAGCATCATGTGAACGTAACAGGGAAAGAAAGCCCAATTGTCCCATCTACTTGGTGGTTTTTATGATGCCGAGGGATCGAGGTGGGGAGCAGCCTGCAGACAGAGAGGTGCAGTCTGGGAGGACTTTCCCATGGGAACTCAGACGTAGACTGCCACAGACCTGTAAGCCCGTTCTTCCTTGTGGATACTGCGCTGATCTGGGCACTCCCGGAAGTCGATCTGGGTACTCCCGGAAGTGAATGACCGGGAGGTAGGTAGGTATGTGAGAGGTAAGAGTTGGAGGAAGGCGAGGCGGGGAGCTGTCAGAGGCTATGCTGTGCAGACTGACCGTGTGACGGACAGGGAAGGCAGGCGGGGAGAGCCTTCCAGGGCTGTGCAGAGCCCAAAGGTTTCTACAAGCACAGGGCCCCTGAAGCAGTCATTTGTAAGGGAGGTTGGCTTGTAGGACGGTCTTAGTGTTCCTGCCCCGCTGTCGCCGGCTGGGACTGGTCGGTGGGGCGCATGGCCTCGGCACATCCTCAGGGGTAGAGCTGAAGGGGAGCGACAGAAACACCCTCTCCCTTCCTCCTTAAACCTCTGGCGACAGGAAATACAAGTTGTATATTAATTTTTTTTCCGTTTGCAGTTGTTCATACACAGTGATGCAAAGAATCAAAGTCACTCCAGCTAGGGGTAGCAGGGGAGAAAGTAAGTCTGAATTTTCCAGGGACTGCGAATCCTCCCCTCCAGCCACTGCCTCTTCATAGCGCAGCTTCCAGGCGGGAAATGGATCCCCACCTCCCCCGAGGACTTGGAAGCTGCGGTAATTGCTGTGTACTCAGGGGAGGAGACTCCAAACCTGCCCGAAGTCCCCAACAGTCCCCTGAGCCACTCTTCGCTATCTCTGCCAGGCACTGCTCAGAACCGCTGCCAAGGAGAGATAAAACGACAGATCTACTGTTCACTTAAGCTGCGCACTTAGGAACTGACGCTCTTACTGGGTAAAGCAGGACCCGGAGCCAGATTCCTCATTAGTCAGTAAAAACACATTGGGGAGCTAGCTCTGCCTGAGCGTCTGCGTTCCTGGAGACGTGGCGATTGATCGTCTCTTCATTTCAACTCATTTTGGAGGTCAGTGTAGATCACCTATCAGGGGAGCCTGGCGCAGGCCCAGAGTGAGCAGGAAGACAGATTCGGCTGGGACCCTCTCAGGGCCTCCCACTCGAAGGCCAGTGCTCTTTCCAGTCCCACAGATATTTGATCCATACATTGGACAGTTTACCTGATTGAAGAATATGAATTAAGGCTTGAGGTCTGACTTTGTTTTCTGTCAGGAATTCCGGAGTAAGTAGGAGGTGTTTTCAACCCCAACCTTTGAGGGGCCCCACGCTCTTCCAGTCTCCATTCCAGTTTTCCATTAGTGTGGCTTATCCTCTACTCCTCTGCTGTACCAAAGACCTTTTTTGGAAGGTGAAATTCACTAACATACAATTACCATTTTAGAGCCTAGTGTGGTGGTGAACACCTGTAATCCTGAGCTCAGGAGGCTGAGGCAGGAGGATCGCCATGAGTTCAAGGCAAGCCTGGGCTACATAGTGAGACCTTATCTCAAAAGAGCCAAAAAAAACCCCACAAAAAATAAAATAAAATTACCACTTTAAAGTGAACAACTCAATGGCACTTTGTGTGTAAGTCTCTGAGTTTCTGTCTTCACTTCTTGGGATATGCTGGAGGGAGGAGAGACACCCCCTTCTACTTCCCCTTCATCCTTATGTGAGCTTTAATTGGGTCACGGAACACAATTAAGACAAGACCTGATTAACAAGAGAAACACAGAAAAGTTGAGTTGATACTGAGCGTGGTGACGCACGCCTGTAATCCCAGCCCTTGGGAGGCTGAGGCAGGAGGAGTGTTTTGAGTTTGAGGTCAGCCTGGGCTACAAAGTGAGCTCAAGACCAGCCTGAACTGTGTAGTGTGAGACCCCGTCTCAAAAAAAGATTTAAAAAAAAGTTGTGTTGATTTTACACATACATAGGGCTTTTTCTAAGAGTGAAGTCATGTTGGGTGTGGTGGTGCACGCCTGTAATCCCAGCACTATGGAGGCTGAGTCAGAAGGATCACTGGGATTTCAAGGCCAGCCTGAACTGCCTGGCAAGCCCTGTTTCAAAAAACTTTTTTTAAAAAAATAAAAAGATGGAAGTCCAAATAAACGAACAAGGCAAGATGCTTTTATATTTTGTAGAAAAAGAGTAATAAATCTGTGCAGGACAAATGGTATCGGGACCAGGGTAGTAAATCTAAGGGTGTCCCTGAGAGATAACGGGGGTGGGTGTTAGAAGCTCCTGGAAGTTAAGGCGACTTCAGAGCTTGTTTACTCAGGCACACTGCAGGCAGTTCCCCAGGGATTTCAGCTTGAAACCACCGTCTGCCAACGTGGTCCACTTCGGAGGGCACATCTGCGCCCCTTCAGGGCTTACGAACGGACCGGCCAGGGTGCGGTAATTCCGTCTGGAACTTTTTGTCAGGAGTGGCACCGCTTTACATTCCCACCTGCAGTGTGTGAGGATCCCGATTCCTCCCATCCTTGCATTTACGACTTTCAACCTGCGTTGATCACAGGATGAGGAAGTGACCTCTGAAGCATTTTTTCCTCTTTCACATTGTAAACTTTCTCTTTCACATGCAGCCTACGTAACAACGTGGGTGGAAGGATCCTGAACCATGATGCAAACAGAAAATCCACCGGTCAGGCTATCACCATGGGTCACATCCTGCTCAGCTCTACTGCCGGCAGCCTCAGTCTGCCCGCACAGGCCCCGGGCAAGCCGGCTCCAGGCTGCCCTCCCCAGCCCAAGATGATTGACCAGGAGTTCAGGTACACGCAAACTCTGGCCCAGGAGTACCTGCTGCACGTCCTGCAGGTGCCGCAGTGCGGGGCCAGCCCCAGCAGGACGTCCAGAGTGCTACAGGGTGTGGCTTTCTCAGTGCAGAAAGAAGTGGAGGAGAGCCTGAAGCCGTGGTTGGACAGATGCGATGTGGCGTCCGTCAACGCTGCCAGGGCGATATTCACCCAGGTGATGGAGAAGGAGTTCGAGGACGGCATCATTAACTGGGGGCGGATTGTGACCATATTTGCTTTTGGGGGAGTCATCCTCAAGAAACTTCCGCGAGAGCCGCTGGCCCCAGATGTGGACACTTACAGGGAGATTTCTCACTTTGTGGCTGAGTTCGTAGTGAACCACACGGGAGACTGGATCCGGCAGAACGGAGGCTGGGTATGTGGCCTGGACACTGTCCTCGTCTTTCCTCCTTTCCTCTATTTTTTAACGTGAAATAGGAATTGAGAGTTTCCTTGCCAAGTCAAACGGGGATAAGACACTTACTTAAGCATTTTATTTTCTTTGGTTTGTCTGAAAATTTAAAACCTCCTTTCTGGCTCCTCTGCAATGAATCCTTGATCGTAGGAGCTGGCAAACGTTCCTGTTGCCAGCTTTTCTTCCCAGCACTGTGAACTGCTGCCGTGAGGTCTGGGAACCCACGAAGCAGCTCCCTGGAGCAGGTCAGGGCAGCTGCTGAGCGCTGAGCTGCGCAGTCTGGCATGATGATGCGGATTAGGACAGACCGAGTTGGTATTAGACGCTGTTCCGCGTAGGTATTTATTACGCTGCAAAATGTGGGTGTATTTTTTTTTGCAGGTTCATTACTTGCAGGCTGATTTTTTCTTTCAGCTTTCCTGTAATAACAAATTCTGGGCTGTTAAAGCTTGTTCATTAGCCAGATGTGGTGCTGCATGTCTGTACTCCTAGCACTCGGGAGGCTGAGACAGGAGGATTGTTGCGAGTTTGAGATCAGCCTTGGCAACAAAGTGAGCTCAAGGCCAGCCTGAACTGCATAGTGAGACTCTGTCTTAAAAAGACATAAAAAAAAAGCCTATTGATTAACAAAAACCACAAAACAATGTACTGTGTCACTAACAGGAGCCTTTTAAAAAAGAAATTTTAAATACAAATTCAGTTTATTATCAATGCCTCAAAAAGCCAAAAATGTGAAGGGGCCTCTGTTGGGCTGGCAGTGGAAGAAGTTCAGAGCTGGAGCTGGTGTATGTGCTTTCCTTTCTGCCCCAGTATGTGCTTTCCTTTCTGCCCCACTTAGCTCTAGCTAGCTCTCACTTCTCCCAAGTTGTTACTTGTCATTTTGCGTGCAAAACATGCTGACTGAAGCCCGGCATGGTGGCGCACACCTGTAATCCCAGCATTCGGGAGGCTTGAGGCAGGAGGATTGTTGTGAGTTCCAGGCCAGCCTGAACTTCATGGTGAGACTGTCTCAAAAAAGACCAAAAAAAAAAAAGAAAAAAGAAACATGCTGACTGAATCTCCAAAGAAAACTCGCAGAAGTGTAGCGCTTTATGTTTTCTTCTTTGTGACACAGGTTCTGCTATTCTGCAAGGTCTCAAGCTGCTGGGCTCGAGTGATCCTCCTGCTTCAGCTTCTAGGGTAGCTGGGAATACAGGGCCATGCCACCAGTCCCAGCTAACAGATTTTCCTCCTTTTGTGTGTGTAGGGTGCGGGTGTTGAACCTAGAACCTTTTGCTAAGCACGCACTCTGCCCCTGAACTACGTCTTCAGCCCTGTAGTACTTTGTTAAGAATTTATTTATTTGTAAAAGCAGTACATGGTACTTATTTTGCAACTTCTTTTTCAATCAAAGCCACTTAAAAGAGTCTCTTGAGTCCGTCACGCCTTCTGTTTTGTGTAAATGCCATGGAATAGCAGCCTTTCTAGCTGATGGGTGTTTAGGTGATTTCCAGACTTTGCGATCACAAACTGTCTCCGCGCAACCCTCCCTTGTGTGTGCACATGTGCGCGTGCGTCTTTTCTGGGGCAGATGTTGGATCACAGGACTGTTGGGTCATGGCGTGTGTCTTCGGGACCCTTGTCCTCCAGCCTGGCCCCACCGAGTCACGCTGCCTCAGCAGCTTGTTAGAGCAGCCAACATCTCCCGCTGCTGCGCCGCCAGTGGGCTAATGGAGACCCTTCTCACTTAACCACTGAGCTCAGCACCTGCAGCTCCCTTGTTGATGAACTGGTCGCTAAGTGAGGACTTGTACATAGTACATTATAATATTCAGAGCAAAGAACTGGTCTGGGAAACTCCAGCGTGATGGCTTTGCTTTCATTTGCATAACTCTTACATGCAGTACTGTGAGGTATAACAGAATATAAAACCACAGTACTGTACTGTGCAGTACAATCAGCAGAAGTTACAGTCTGGTATAAAGAAGGTGTACTGTACACAGATAAGGCATTGAAGCCCTATAAACACAGGTACAGCACTGTACAAAGGAAAAGATGCGCCGTAAATCCGAATAATCGTTAAACAGGAAAAGTCTGTATCAGGTTGCAGCAATCTTTTGTAATTTCTCCAACTTGTTGTTTATCTTGTACTGATTCTTGTTTCCTTCAATACTAGTAGCAGGGTTATACATCTTTCCATATTGAATATCTTTTCATCTGATTTTTAAGCACTTGTAATGCTTATTTAGGGAATTACCTGTTCATAGCTTTTGCCCATTTTTGCATCATTTTGGTTTTTTCTTATTGATTTATAAGGATTCTTTGAATACTGTGGATAAAAATTATTTCTGTATATAGCAGATTTCTTCTAGCTTGTTGATTATCTTTCAAAACTATAGCTGTCTTCAGTTGTTATGAATATTTCGATACAAAAAAAGTCTGATGCAAGCCAGGTATCCATGCCTATAATCCAAGCTCCTTGGGAGGCTGAGGCAGGAGAATCTCAAGTTCAAAGCCACCCTGGGAAACATAGTGAAGACTCTTCTCAAAAATAAAAAATAAAAAGTGCTGCAGATGGATGTAGCTCAGCGCTAAGGCCCTGAGTTTGGTCTCCAGTACCGCCGTAAAAAGGGGAAACAGATGTATTAACCTTCTACTTTGTGCCACTTCCCTTTGAGGAACTTCTTGC
Organism: Chinchilla lanigera; assembly: GCF_000276665.1. Classification (NCBI taxonomy): domain Eukaryota; kingdom Metazoa; phylum Chordata; class Mammalia; order Rodentia; family Chinchillidae; genus Chinchilla; species Chinchilla lanigera. Next base: position 781,743 of record NW_004955533.1, on the reverse strand, counting down.
CTAATGATGCGCCTTATTAGAACCCACTTCGTTCTCAGTCACCTAGAACACAGGAGGAGTGGGGGCGTGAAGTGGTCTCCTGCCCTGTCCAGACTGCAGTCTCCTGCGGGGAGTCCCGGGGTGAGCGTGGCGTGGCCGGTGTGGGGATGTGAGCGCTCGCCCTGCAGCACACACACTCATCCTTCCTGTCCTGTGGGTTTCAGGCTCCTCCCAGCTGAGGCTCGAGGCTCGGTGGGGCCAGAGTCAGGCTTCGAGACCTTGGGTCCAAGCAGTCACAGGGCTGTGTAGCTCACTGGAGACACTGATTCTGCTAATTCAGCATCAGTGTACACAGCTGTGGCAAAGTGATAGTTCTGCACGTTAGTAGTTTGGTATTTATTTTCATTTTGAAACCAAGTCTTGCTAAGTTGCTAAGTTGCCGAGGCTGGACTCACACTTGCAGTCCTCCTGCCTCAGCCTCTCAGAGTGCTGGATGACAGGCACATGCCACCATGCCGGATGGGTGAGTTTATTTTTGAATGATTCGTTTTATGGGAAATGCATGATCGCACGCCACTGCTGCTAGAGTCAGTGGCGCACAGGAAGAGAGGGGCATTGCACAACGTTATCACCAACTTCTCCTTCTCATCCTCCTGAAAAATTCTCCAAAACCACTCCGCATAACACCCGACACTGTAACCTAAGCCCGTCTTTACAGTGTTTGCGCCTGGAGACTTAGTGCAGACTTCTGGGCGGGGAAGGCGGTGTGGGAGCCCAGTGTAGACCCCGAGAGTCAAGTCTGATTCAGACAGATCTGGGTTCGTTTCCAGGCCTGGCGCTGGTCTCTGTGTGACTTGGAGGAATTGTATCGCTTCCCTACGCCTGCTCCTCTTTGGCAAAGCGGGAGGGTGTCACATCCTACTTCCCGGACTCGTCAAGGATCCAGTCAGTGACTAGGTCAAAGCACCTGGCACAGTTCTGCAACCGCACACTCCACACAAGTGTGGGGAGGTGCTCACAGCCAATAGTGGTGTCGCCTAGCTTCCGCTGAGAGCGTCTGACTAATATATTTAGGCTCCATAAATTATGTGACCAACTAAGCTAGATGTTAGTCGCCGCGTAAGATAGATGCGTGGGAGAGAGAAAGGCCAGCATGGCCAAGCAGGGCTCACGGTTTCTCTCCTTCGTTATTATCAGCTTGAGCTTCTATCCCCTTCTTTCCTTCTTCGGTTTGAGACTCTTATTTCTCTTTTCCTTCCTCTTCCTCATTTCCTACTATTTTCTCCTGCCCCCCCCCGACCTGCTGGAAGTGCTAAAGAGGAAGGGGCTCTCGGAGGCTCAGATGAAAGGACTAGTGCCCTGCTTGGAGGACGGCTCTTGAAAGCCACTAGAATGTGCTGTGGTAGTTGTAGTCCCAGCTACTGGGGAGGCTGAGGCAGAAGGATTGCTTGAACCCTGGGGTTGGAGGACAGCATGGACAACATAGTGAGACACATGTCAAAGGAGAAAAGGAGGAAGGGGGAGAGAGGGAGAGAGTGTGCCTGAGATGAAGCGCACGCCTCTCCTCCCTTGGGGTCGTGCTTCCGTTTGCCCCCTCCCTCTGGGGTGCAGCGTCCTCCTGGGCCTGTGCTGTGGGTGGGAGGAACACGTGGCCCCTGGCTCCTGCAGGGGAGTCGGGTCTTCTGAGCGCATCTCTGACCCGGGGCTTGGCGAGGGCCTCTTGTGTGGAAGACGACCAGCACACCGGGGTCATGGGGAGACTGAGCGCTGGAGCGGGAGACTGGCTCTCGGTTCTGGCTTCCTGGAGGGGTAGTCTTGGGGACGCTGCTGAGGTTCCCTGTGACTCAGAACCCGTCCACAATGTGGATGGTGTGTGATACGGCATCATAACATGCCCATGGCAGTCAGTGAGGACCACGACACCTACCTCAGAAGGGGGCGAGAGGCCAGAGCGCGCTTCTGTGAAAGTGCTTTGTGAACCGTCAAGGGCTTCACAACCGTGGGGTTATGTGGGAAATTCCGAAAGGTCTAAATATGTAATTTAAAAAATTCTCTAAATGGCAAAAGAAAGCCCCTTTGAAAGTAGGGATGTACAGAGCGGTGCTTTCCAAGTAAGCAGAACATTAGAGCGAGGGTCACAGGAGGGAGGCTGAGAGGTTCTCTCCCCTTCCTCCCTCCCTCCCTCCTTTCCTATTCCCTTCCAGCCTTCCTTCCTTCCTTCCTTCCTCCTTTCCTATTTCCTATTTCCTCCCTCCCTCCCTCCTCCTTTCTTCTTTCCTCCCCTCCTGCTGTAATAACAGCCGGGACAATGGAGCCCAGGGGAGTGGGCAGGCTGGGCGTCCAGACCCATGTAGATGACAGATGAACCAGTGATGGGGGAGCCTGTTAGAGACAGTTCCCAAACTGCAACTCCAAACATACCTATTTACTGCAAAACACCAGCACCACAATGAAGCCTGAAAACCGAGGTTTTAGTTTAGAAAAAGTGACTCATACATTAACATCTTTCGTCTTAAAAACAAGCAACAGGCGTGCCCTAGGCTCGCCACCACGGAAGCCGTTCACTTTGGCAAAGGCATCTGCAAAAGGTAGAAAGGCCTGGCGGTGAGGTGATGCGATCTCAAATACTGACATATATCCTTTGGCTGAACACGTTTGGGGGCCGAATTCTTATCTCTCAAATTTCAACTCGAGATTTAAGATCACCTACTGAATGTCAAGGAGAAGCGGAGTCCAGGTGAGGCAGAAGTGGGCGACACTGACACAAGAGTCAGAAAAGCCTTCCACTGCGGCCCGGGGGCGGCACCCTGGCTCTGGGACCAGCCTTGGCTTCAGACCCCGGCCCCTCCAGCGCCCGGCCCCTCTGACTCCCGCGGCCCAGATGTGGCGCCAGGCTGTCCTCCTCCCCATGGCCCGTGTCCACAGCCTGCTGTCGCTTTCTCTGCCCCTGCCCTGCTCTGCTGTGATTGTTTTCCACACAGTAGGCAGAATGATAGTTTAAAAAATAGGAATCACATCGTGTCCTAGCACTGGGAACAAAATACAAAGTCCCCACCTCTGCACTCTGAGCCCTGCCTCATCTGGCTTCCAAGCACTGCCCAGGGCTCATTTTCTACGCTCTAGCACCCTGCATAAAGCGCTGCATGCTCCGCCCCAGGGCCTTTGCACTTGCTCCCTCCCCTGTCTGGAACAATCTTCCCCTGGAGGTCTGCGGGCTCTCTGCTTCCTCACTCAGCTCTCTGCCCAAGGCTGCCTCCTCCAGGCCTTCCTCCATGGTGGCTGGCGCACTGCCTCTGTCCCCATGCCTGCGCCCCCCCGCACCACAGCCTTCCCCTGAGCTGTCACAGTTCACGTGTGTCTGCTAGGCTGGTGGTCATCTGCTCCGTGGTGGTCACCGCAGGCCAGCTGGGGCCGGGAGCCCACGTGTCTCCACCCTGGGCCTGGGGAGCAGGCGGCGGGGGTGAAGAGCCCTCAGAGGAGCGTGGGGCTGCTGTCTGCAGCAATGGGAGTGACGGGTCTTTGAGCCATTCCGGGTTGGCGTCCTCTGTCCGCTGCTGCTGTAGCAGAGCACTGCAGCTGCGGCACGTGATAAGGGAAAGAGCTCTTATTTCTGGAGGCTGGAACGCCAGGTCGGGTGCCTCTGGCCGCTGTGCAATGCGGAGGGGCGCGTGGCGTGGGGAGGGAAGGGGAGGAGAAGGGGCGGGCACTGGGCTCCCCTTTATAACTGACCTCTCCCGCTGACCGTCTTAATCTATTCGTGTGAGCACAGCCTCCACCCCACCGGCTCGCTCTTTCTGTTTTTTTGGAACTGGGGCTTGAAGCCGGAGCCTCCTGCATGCAAGGCACGTGCTCAACCACAGAGACATCCCCAGCCCTTGATAGTTTCTATTGTGAGACAAGGCCTCACTAAGTACCTCAGGCTGGCTCCAACTTTCAGTCTTCCTGCCTCAGCCTCCTGAGTGTCTGGGCTTACAGGTGTGTGCCGCCACACCTGGGTCAGACATAGGTGTTCAAAATATAGGCCAGCCCCATGAGCCATACACTGTTTCAAATTAATTTATAACCTATAGTTATAAAACATTGTCATCAAAAATGGCTTCCAGCCCCATGCCCTCCGTTACTTTAACGAATGAAGGAACTGTGACAATAAGACCCTAAGACTATCAGCTCTTCAGAGCCTGCCCTGGGCTGGAATGGGGGTTCTGTCCAGGGTGTACATTTCCAAGCAAGCACCAGAGGGACTGGAACAGCGTGAAAGTAACGTTATGAAATGTCCCTCTGGAAAACACTGGCGATGGGGCTGGGGATGTAGCTCAGCGGCATAAGCGCTTGCCTGGCAAGTCTGAGGTCATGAGTTCGATTCCTGGTACCAAAAAAAAAAAGAGAGAGCAAACACTGGCAAGTCCCACAGCCAGATAGCTCATAGCATGACTAAAAGCAGAAAGGGAACCCACGTGGTCTGGTGACCTTCGGAAGAGAGTGGAGCTGTCCCTCCGCGGCAGGGAGAGTGGAGAGCGGGCCATGCCCGCTGGGGAGGGCTTGCGGGCAGATTGCCCAAGAAAGCCCTCGGGCTACGTGCGCAGAGCGGGTTCGCATCCAGCAGGGCAGACAGCGCCCTTGCTCCTCTCCCCTCCCGCCTGGGGAAACACCCAGGGTTTTCCACGCACTTGGCGTGGCAGACACTTCCTTCCTCCCCTTCCTAGAATCTCCTTAGCCCCATGTCTGCCCAGGGCGATGATTTCTTCTTTCTGTGACGGTGGCCGAGGTCTGCTACGCTGGGGTGGCTAGCATGTCGTCGTTCTAATATGCATCCACCGTCTGAAGAAAGAGTCAGGCAAGGAAACGAAGCACACGATTCAGTTGTATGAAGATGAAAAGGCTGAAACTCCTAGTAAAAGAGCAAGAGTAGGACAGTTATTACACACACCGTAAGAGTTCATTTCAGTGTAAGAGAAAGTCCTCCACCCTTTTAACAGTTAAAAAGGAGAACACAAATCATTACAAGTATGCGGAAAACATTACTAGCAGCTAAGGAGATTGGCATTTCAACACAGTGTTGGTTTTTTTTTAAGACTGATTAAGTTAGGCCCCCCCCCCCTCTTTTTTCGGTCTTTTTGAGACAGGGTGTCGCTATGCAGTTCAGGCTGAGCTTGAGCTCACTTTGTAGCCCAGGCTGGCCTCGAACTTGCAGCGATCCTTCTGCCTCAGCCTCCCAAGTGCTGGGATTACAGGCTTATAGTCGTGCGCCCCGCGCCGGCTTAAATTAGCCCCTTAATGCATAGGAAATGCTCAGCATTATTTGGGTCCGGCTCCCTCTGCAGATAATCGGAGGGCGTGACTCTGCTCCGCAGGTCCTTCTGGAGAGCGGTGTGCGCAGACAGCCTTCCTCTCACGCCCAGCTGTTGTTTAACGCCTGCGCGGAGTCTCAGGGCGGTCAGACTCAGGGCGCGGAGCGTGGGTGGCAGCCTGGCCTCGCGGGGCCTCTTCTCCAGGACAGGGCTGTCATTTTTGCTGATTGCAGCTTTGTGTTCTGTTATCCATCACAACTCTGCGTGTAAGAGTTACCCGAATGAGCCAAAGTCCTCAGGCGGGAGTTTCCTTTGACCGGTTCCTTGTTCTCAGCGGCGTAGTGTGCCTGCTGCACAGTTCCTTGTTTAGCGGCAGACTCATTTAACGACCCGGCACAGGACTGGACTGTCGGTAGGTGAGGAGGGCCCGTGTCCCAGGAGGCAGGAGTGCAGTGGGTGCACTCCCATGGTGCACCGTTACAGCCTTATCGTGAGACCGTTTTCCCGAATACAAGGGTTGGGGGCAGGGACCCCACGGAGCTCAGTGTGGAAGCGTTACTTCTAAGGGTTAAACTGCACACAACCCACATGTCTAACAACCAGCAACTGGCTACGAAAGTTATGTCACATTAAATTAGCGGAATTTTCTGTAGGCCTTAGAAATATTACCTGGCATACGCAAGGCGATGTTGAAAGTATTTATAGTGTAATCACGTGCACCCCAATTGTAATGGTATGTGATGCACCCTGTGAGGGTAGTGGCATTAACCTTTTTGCATTTCAAAGTATTTTTTTTTCAAATATGCTCGTTCCAAAAATATTTCCTTTAACGACGCAGTTTGGAGTTTAAGGCTGTTATGGATGTTCCTTGCTTAACAATCGAGTTGTGTTCCTGCGTCCATGTTGTTAAATGAATCTCCCGCTAAACGAGGAATTGTGTAGCAGGCACGCTATGCCGCTGAGAACAAGGAACCGGTCAAAGGAAACTCCCGCCTGAGGACTTTGGCTCGTCCGGGTAATGTTCACACGCGGGGCTGATGGGTAACGGGACGGGAGGCTGCAGCCCTGCACAGCACAATCAGCAGACATGACAGCTCTGTGCGGTGGAAGAAGCCACTGAAAGGCCACGCTGCCACCCACACTGCGCGTCCTGCGTCCCAGTGCAGGCCCTAAGCCCAAGCAGCGGGTCAAAGACTGAGCAGTCTTTAAACGGATGGGTCGTCAAACAAGCAACGTCCGTCAGTAATAACATGTGTACAGATAAGGATGCATTTTCCTGCCAGTGATTCAGGAGTATGCAGAGGGTGCTCAGGTCTGCCGGTTTCCGGGAGCAGCAGGCTTTGGTTAAATCGAGCGACTCGGGTCCCAGGGAAGCCTAACGCACGCCGCATGCTGTGGTTTGCGTCCCCTGCCGACCGCACGCTGAGGGGTAACTGCCACTGTGGCGGTGGTAAGCGGAGTGGGAGCCGCTGTGGTGTTTCCGTGCCGCGGGGCGGACCACAAATTCAGGCCGGTCTGGGCAACCTAGCAAGGCCCTGTCTCAAAATAAGATGAAACAGGCTGGGGAGGTAACCTAGTGCTCCCTGGGCTCAGTCTCCAGCACTAAAAACAAACAAAAACTGTACCTGGTCTCACAGAGAGTGAATCGTAATAGAAACAATCCACTTTTTCATAGGTTCAAATGGCTGGGTCTGATTGGATTCGTTCTGCCTCCTCGTACTTATCAGTACAATAGTTTATAAATCTAAGTGAATTTTAAGTGCTAGACACTTGAAAGATGGAGATTAGGCCCTCCACCCTCTCAGCCTGTGTCTGCTGCAGCTACCCGCTTTCCCTGAAAGTAAGACCTAGCTGGAAAATAATCAGCCCTGAGAACTAGAGATCGGAAATGCAGCCCAGGCAGCTTCTCCTGCCTCTGAGCCCCTTGCTTGGTGGCCGCTGGGGGTCACTGTGGCCATGGGGTAGCTGAGAGCAGTCTAGTTAGGGTTAGGATGGGAGTACAAAGTGCTCCCTGGACTTCGGAATAGTATTTTAGGGACATTAAATATAATATATTAGCTACATCTTAAAATTATTTTTGCCTATTTCTTTTTCCCTTTTAACACGAGGCCGTGGACAAGGAAAGCCACGCGTGAAGCTCCGGCGTGCCTCTGTGGGACCCTGCGTGTGTGCGGTCTGGCTCTGGAGGTGAACAGGAAGAGGGAGGGTCAGCAGCACAGCACAGAGAAGGCTGACTCCTCGTACTGCACCGTGAACGTGTCTGCGCTTTCTTTATTCCAGAAAGCCTCCTTGTCACTAATTTAAAATTAAATTTATTCTCTCTTAGGAAAACGGCTTTGTGAGGAAGTTTGAGCCCAAATTTGGCTGGCTGACCTTCGTGGGAGTTCTGGGACAGATCTGTGAGATGCTGTCCCTCCTGAAGCAATTCTACTGATCGAAAGGACTCTGACTGTTGAGAGAGCTACTGCCACACAGGCCCTTCCTCCTCAAAGCCCTCACGATGTTTCCCGACTGTCCAAAGCTACGGACTTCTGTCCCTCTTTTAATAAATTAATTGTCTCTGTATGTGATTTGCGTCTTCATTTTAAGTCTGCCTGGAACTTGAGCAGGAGGACACGGCGTGGCCCCAGTGGGTGTCGGAGTAAGGGCCGGTGCCCAGGAAGGTGGCGTCTCTCCCACCCCTAGAAGTCTGCGCTCTCCCAGGAAGGTGGCGTCTCTCCCACCCCTAGAAGTCTGCACACTCCCAGCATGCCAAGGTCGCTGTGCGCCGCCAGGCCGGACCACATGGCCGAGACCCCTGCCTACCTCCTCCCGGGCTGGGCCCTGTGCACCCACCCCATCCCCGCTGCCCGGAGTCTCACCCCTTCCCACCACCCGCATTTCACTGCCTGGCCTGCTGTCCGGAGCTGATGGATACAGCAACCAGCTGTGCAGTGCTGGGCTCAGGGAATGCAGCCCGAAGTCAAGGCCTCACAAGCAGCCTCCGAAGCGGAGTTCCCGCCTGACCTCTCCTCCCTCCTGCGCCACGCGCACATACACTGGAATTCCTCCCCCCCAAGGCAGGTCATGGAAACCAGGACTCCTCCGCCCCAAAGCCAGACACAAGTCCCGGGAGGGTGACTCTGACCTTCCTCCACCTTTTGGTGTGAGACTTGGCCATGAAGACACTCTCAGGCTTGGCCTACTTGATGGCAAGTCCTAGGACGCCCATCCCGGAGGGGCTGCCTGGCCCCGCAGGGAGGAAAGTGGCACAGAGAGGCTGTTGCCAGGCAGGTGCGGGTGGTTTTGCTCAACTGGGGTGGAAGTCGCTGACTGGCAAAGTCCCCCTCCATTAGCGGCTTGGGCCTTGGGTGCCGTGGCTCTGGCCCTGCGTGGCTCCACACCCCCAGCCTGCCTCATGCATCCTGGGAAAGGATTTCGGGTGGTAGCGGCTGTCCCTGCCCAGTGTAGCTCCTGACAGTGGGGAAGGGCTGGGGCTGAGGCGGTAGGAAGGGTCTGTGGCCCAGGAAGCCGTGGCTTATTATGAAGTCACAGCTGAGATGAACTACTCTGCCATGGGCCAGGGGCTGTGTCTGTGGGAGTGGGGTGAGAATTCACATTTTCTCTTACCTCTTCCTGCCAAGGGCCTTGCTTGCACCGACTGCTTTTGGTGTTAACTTTTTTATTTTTTTTTGCCTTTTTGAGACAGGGTCTCTCTGTGCACTTCAGGTTGGCTTTGAGCTCATTTTGTAGCCCAGGCTGGTTTTGAACTTGCAACAATCCTCCTGCCTCAGCCTCCTGAGTGCTGGGATTATGGGCATGCGCCACTACACCCGGCCTTCGTGTTAACTGTTTTTCTCAGAGCTGAGTGACAGGGATGGACAGTTACGGGCAGATACAACAGGAAGGACGAGACCATTACCTGGAATGTACTTACACAAGAAACCACAAAACCTGGGTTACCCCTGGTTGCCTCTTCAGCCCCATGATGTTGGGAAACCAGTGACTTCTTCTGCTTTGGGGTGAAGCTTGGTATTGAAGCCAGACCTCACTGTGTGTTTTATGAATTTACTTTTAGGAAAAGAAAAGTTCTGTGAGTCTTAGCTCTTTCCCCATTGCATCTGTACAAATTAAATTGGAGCAGACCATAGACCTAAATGGTTGTTGAAACTATACAACTTCTTAGAGAAAATGTAGGAGAAAAGCTTAACGACTGTGAAATAGGCAAAACTTCCTTAGAACATGAAAGGTCTGAATAAGAAAAGAAAGAAAAATGGGGAAAGATTTTAGAATTCATCAAGCCCCATTACTTGGGAGGCTGAGGCAGGAGGATTGACGCGAGTTTGAGGCCAACCTGGACTAAAGAGTTCAAGACCACCTGAACTGCATAGTAAAACCCTGCCTTGAAAAGACAAAAAAGAAAAAAAAACATCAAGAAATTTTAAAATCTATTCTTAAAAAAGACACCATTAAGATCTCTGACTTTCTCTCTCTATATATATATAATATATATATATGATAAGATAGCTATACTATTAATTTCTCTTAGTTCATTGAAAAGAAAGGTTTGTGCTAATATTGTTTGGACAATTAAGTGCCTGCATCTTGTACTCTAAGTAACTAACTTAAAGATAACAATATGCAATGTATTAACCGTTGTTACTCTATTATTTTGTTTTGAAATTTTTTTCTTTAAAATAAAATTTTTTAAAAAATCAACAGAAAAAAGAACTCTGACAGGGAGAATCTGAATTACGTAAATAAATCTATAGAAAACAAAAGTCTTGCTGAAGAGAGGCTGTAGAGTGGGTGACAGTATGGGCCTGTTAGAACCTGAAGAGCTTGTCTGTGAGTTCACACCCACACGCTTACAGCTCAGTGACAGGATGACCTTCACCCTAAGTTCTAAAATGAGCAAAAAAGCAGGGTGTGGTGGCGCACGCCTGTAACCCCAGCACTCGGGAGGATCACCATGAGTTTGAGGCCAGTCTGGGTTACGTAATGAGTTCAGGGTCAGCCTGAACTGCACAGCGAGGCCTTGTCTCAAAACAAACAAACAAAATAAATAAATAAATAAAATGAGCGTAAGACCTGGGCCTCTGCAAAAGCGTGCGTACAAAAGGTCAGTGCACAGGGAAGGAATGCGCCACACCTTCAGTCATGACGGAAATGCAAATTAAAACCACAATCAGAATCAGGCATCCGTGGTCCTGTCTTTTCAGGAGGCTGAGGCAGAAGGATTGCTTGGGCCCAAGAGTTCAAAGCCAGCCTGGGGAACATGATGAAACCCTATCACAAAGAAAAAAACATAAAAAGAACTAAACCAAAACCAAAACCAAAACAAGTGACCACTGTATATCCTCAGAATGGCTAAAATGGGCAAATGTGAAAACAGCCCAACTTTGGGGAAAATTCAGAGAAACTGGGGCACTTACATACTACAGGGACAGTGTAAAACTGTGCAGCTACTTTGGAAAATGACTTGGAAAGTTTTTATAAAGTTGTATATACACTCAGGGTGGGACCCAGAAGTTCTGCCGCCAGGTACTTAATGGCCATAGCAGCTTTATTCATAATAAGCTGGCGACAACCCAAAAGCTCATCAGCAGGTGAGTGGTAGAATGACTTTGGAACATCCATCCCCAGGCTTTTTTTTTTTAAATCATTTTTCATTTTGAGACAGTCCCGGTAAGTTGCTAAATTGCTCAGATTGGGTCTGAATTTAAACCCTCCTGCCTCAGCCTTCCAGAATAGGATTACAGGTATATGCCACCACACCCGGCTCTCTTACCACTGAAAAGGGCTCTGCCAGCGTAGGTGACAGTCCTGCCCACACAGTGCCCCTCGGAGAGTGGTCTCTCTTGTGCCTCCCTGCACGGCAGATGTGGGTGTCGGCCCTTCTGCAGTTCCTTTACGGGAGCATGCCACCTCACCTTCTGTAGACAGCGTTGCCTCTGCCTCTTCACCTGCTTAGTGCTCATGTGTCCAGGTTCGGCTGAGAGGTCGCCGCTGCCAGAGTGCCTTCCCTGAGTACGGTGAAGTTCCCAAAGACACTATTATCGCAATCCCAGGTTTACCTTTGCATGATATTAGGATCCATGTATCTTTCTTTTCCCTTTCTTTTCTCTTTTTTTTTTTTTTTTGAGACAGGATCTCTCTATGTAGTCCAGGCTGGCTTTGAACTCACAGGGATCTTCCTGCCTCAGCCTCCTGAGTGCTGGGACTACACTGCCACCACGCCTGGCTGAGACCAATATATGTTTCCCCAACAGACGGCAGGAACCATGGCTGTGCTGGTTTACTCTTTCACTTCAGAGTCCACCTCAGAGTCTGGCAAGAGCTCAGGCAATATGTGTTTAAGGAACGGAGGTGAACAAGGTCTCTTAGTTTTGGAGGTGACTTAAGAGGCTGGGGAGGGACACAGCGTTCTCAGTGGCGGCACAGGGAGGTATGGTGGGTGCTGGCCAGCTGTTTTCCATCTGCCAGAAACCTTACTTTGGGGGCCGGGGGCTGAAGCTGGGGCCCCACCCAGCTGAGGAGCTTTAGGTACCTGTTTGCTGGGCTCATTTTCACGGCTGCTGTCTGTGGTAGACACCATCCACCTTCTACTGTTGAATAAGTGGGTTTAACACTGGGAAGCTGGGCTGGGGATTTAGCTCAGCGGCAAAAGCGCCTGCCTGGCAAGCGCAAGGTCGTGAGTTCGGTTCCCGGTACCGGAGAAAAACCAAAAAAAAAAACCAAAAACACCGGGGAGCGACTCGGTATCCCCAAGCCATGGAGCTGGCCAAGCGGGTCAGAGGTGGCCGGGACCTCCTAAGCACTTGGAGGGCCAGGCGGGTCCTCACCCTGATGCTCCCCCTCTGGGCCACTTCCGCTGACCACACCACGCCACCTGCTCCCTGTCCTCTGTCCCTGCTCCTTTCACAGGCAGGAGCCTGTGAGGCGAGGTCCAGCTGTGTGGGGACCCTGGGTGGCCAGGCGGGTGTCCTCGTGCCCCCTCGTGTGGAGGGCCATCGGGACGGCTCCCCTTAGAAGATGGTGATTTTCTTCCATTGTGGCTCACCTTCGCCCAACTTCCGTTGTTGCTCTACCCCCTCAGTTGGCTTTAAGCAACGCAGGTGGGTCCGGCCAAGGTGCTAGTGTGTAGCCTCTGAAGCAAAGGGGCAGATCAGTGATGCTCCGCCTACCGCTCCCTGCCACTGAGCATGACCTGGGCTGAGACCTAGGTGCTGGCTGAGATGGAGCCTGGAGAAAGAGGCTGTGGTGCCCCGGGGCAGGAAGGCCAGACCTCAGAGCTGAGACAGCCGCACCAAGACACAGGGTACTTCCTCAGGCTGTGCCGTGCAGATTCCTCCGAACTCACAGCTGCCTGTTACTGGAATCCGGTTCTCTTTTGCACACCTGTCTCTGCATATCGCAGAGGTGCTGTGCCTGCTACCCGCCCCAGCTCACAGCACTCATACACTGCTGCCATTCGCACCGTCACTCAACCCGAGGCCACCCCCCTTCACAAATTAGTAACACCTGGGTCTGCCCCTGGGTCAGGGTCTTTGCCCTTTGTTCTGGTCAGCCACTGTTCCGACTGGACTTAGGACCCCCTTGGCTCCCCACAACTGCAGATATGCCTGTGTCTCTTTATTGTCCATGTGGGTTGCACTGGAAATGGTAGGCTGGAATTTACTTACTAGAGTCCCAGTAACTTCCCCCTGGATTACAAATATCAGCTCCTCTGGACCGAGAGGAGGTCCAGGTCCAGCTCCCTGTGCCTTGTCACTCAGGCCGACTGCCACGAGTTCAGATCTGCAAACCTTCTGCCACGGAGGCAAAGCTGTTTGTCAGGGAGATGTTCTTTAACATCCCGCAGGACATGAAGACAAAGCAGCCTCCTTCTTCACTGCCACAGCTCTCTGGGGTCATTCCTGCTGGAAGGTGCCATGGGCCGCATCAGCCCGATGCGAGGCAGCGTCACCTTCCATGGCGCTGGTGGGTCCTCCGTGCTCTGCCATGTGACCACAGGCTGACTCGCAGGACAGCTGACTGAGGGTCAGGCTATGATTTTTTTTTGCCTTAACAGATAAATCTAAGCCAGCTCATGTGAGAGCCAAACCCACGGCCAGGGTTCCCAGAGACGGTGTGAAATGGAAGGTGGATGGACGGCTGCTCTGTGAGCAGCAGAACGACCCGCATATCGGAAGAGCAGGTGGTGCACACACCCGCTGCAGTTTGACACCACGCCATCCCCGAGGTTCCTTCTTCAATGAGCGCCGCGTCTCCCACTGCCTGCAAGTGCCGCGTCTCCCACTGCCTGCGAGCGCCGCGTCTCCCACTGCCTGCACTCACAAGGCTTCCCCCGGTCGGTGTCCTCCTCTGCTGTCACTGGGAGGCACAGTGGGGGGGCCGAGCTGTGCCCCTGGTCCTGGGCCTCTCCTCAGGGTCGCTCTCCTGCCCCACACAGCGCCCTGGGCACCGCTCACCCAGTTAGCAAGCAGACCGGGCGACCTCTCCATGTGTGCGGCACCACAGGGCACCTTGCTGCTCCTAACTCTGTGGCAGTGAAAGTCAAGGACCTCAAGGTTGTGAGGATGGCTGCAGCCTTCCCCTGTCTTCCTGCCCTGTCTGCTAGCAGCCTGCCTGCATCTTTCCCTCACTGTGACGCCGCCCTGCAAGGCTAAGCCTGCTCTTCCCCAGTACTGGAGACCTCTGGTATTACTCAGTCTTCCTAACATCTTGGTTTCTGCCCCAGATAATACATGGCTCCCAGGGGTAACAGAATGGGGAGACAGGGCTCTCAGTGGCTCTCCCTCCAGGGCTCTCCTGACCACAGAGCTCTCAGTAAACTTCACACCCAGGGTTACACGGACCAGGCAGTACAGTCCTGTCCTGGAAACGCAGGGCTGCTGCTGAACTGCTGCTCTCAGGGATTAGGAGTAAATGCAGAAAGTGCTTTGCATCCAGAGAATCGGGCCTTCCCTAACTGGACAAGGTTGTTTTATCTTTCTGCTTGTCCTTACAGTGCTGGGGACGGAACCCAGGCCTCGAGCGTGGCAGCCAAGACTCCGCCACTGAGCCGCACCCTCAGCCCGGCGCTCCACTGTCAAAGGCTCTGCCCATGGTAGAGAGCGGTGGGGAGCAGAGGCAGATGCAGAGACAGATAGCTCGCAGGGCTCAGCAGACAGACAGACAGCTCGCAGGGCTCAGCACAGACAGACAGACAGACAGCTCGCAGGGCTCAGCAGGCCGTCGGAGCAGCAGCACTGCTCTTCCCCAGCCCTGGCGTGCAGCGGCCGGGCCTCGCTGTTGGCTTCCTTACAGGGCTCTTCTGCTTCCATCTCGCTGCCCTCCAACCAGCTGCTCCCACCAGAGACTTGACTCTGGGGCGCTCCTTGAAGCCGCTCCTCCATGCCCTTTATTCACCCAAATGCAGACAGGATTGCGGCAACTTTCCTCTTCCTCCTCCTCCTCTTCCTCTCACCTCCTCTCAGTACCTGGGATTGAACCCAGGGTTTTCATACTGCGCTGCTTCCCCAGCCCTGTTTGACATTTTTAAAAATTTCAAGACAAGCCCTCAGGCAATAGGTTGCCCAGGTTGCACTCACTTGGGATCATCCTGCTCCAGCCTCCCAGAGGCTGGGATTACATATCGGCACCACCACACCCTTTACTTAACTGTCTTTTAGTTTACCTATTTTTCCTTCTCCTTTACTCCTTTGGCACACTGACGAAAATGAAGTCTTGAGTCTGTAAATGTGAGGATAAGACCGCAGATACAAGTGAGGCCAGCGGTAGCTTTACCGTGGACGAGGGAAACCAGCTCTCGGGAAGACTGGATCCGCCCTCCTCCCTCTCCCCGCTGGCCGCTCTGTCTCACTGTCATGCAGCTTGTGGAACTGGAGGCGAGCGCAGCCGGCGCGCCCTGGCGGCGTGGTCCCGGCTTTTCCCTCAGGGCACCACGTCACGGCTGCGTCCTCTGTCTTGGCGGCAGCTCCCCGGCGTGTCAGCTCAGCCTGGAGGCCGGGCTCCACTTCGGCGGCAGTTTATCACTGCTGGGGACGGTGAGGTCCTCTCTCTTGGCCCCACTGTCGTCAGTAGCCAGAGATGGAATTGGCACGGCTGGGTCTTCGTTGGCTCAGAACAGGCCGTCACTTCCGACTCTGCAGCTGTGTGCCAGCGCCACGCCGGCAGCCTGCAGAGAGCTGCGCGGCACGGCCGCACTGCACTGAGCACGGGCCGAGTGGGGCCAGCACGGGACGAGGGGAGAGCTGGCGGGGGCCTGTGTGGGTGTCTTGAGCTGGGGTCCAGCACACGCATGGAGCAGCTCTGCGAGGCAGGCGGACCCGTTTCCTCTCCTGCAAGAATTCTACAGCAACACCTCCTGCCCGGTCTGTCTGGAGGGACACGGCGCGTCTGTGAGATGGGCTCCTCCCCGCCTGCAGCCGGGAGTGGACTGGGCCTGTCCGCCTGGTGAGACCTCGGCAGCCGCCAGGTCTCTCAGTCCCAGTGGGTTTGTGTTTCTCCACCCCGTACTGGTTAGCCCTACGCTCACACACCACTGTGACCGCTGAGTGTTGGTGAGGGAGAGCGGAGAGCTCGCATCACACCTGCACGTTACGCTTCCTGGTCGTGCCGCACCCGGGGCCTCCCCCGCCCCTCCACCGCGCAGGGCAATGTCCTGTTAGCTCCACAGTTCCTTCTCGCTGAGTAACCACCTTCCCCTCTGTGCTCGGGAAGCACAGGCTTCAGGGACTGGTTTTGTCACTATGCCTTCCACTTTCCACCCCAACTGGCTCATGAATACTTCTCCTCAAAGAAATCATACACATGGTACTTCTAGGGGGGACTCTGGTGCATAGGGGCTTCTCCGCACCAGCACATCTTGGTGACACCGAAACCTGCTGCACGCAGGAGCACACAGAAGGGCAAAACGCAGGGCCAGGGAAGGGCAGAGGAAGTTGGAACCGGCTGCTGCATGCTCCAGAATAAGGAGCCCCTTTCCCAACTCCCCTGAAGGCAGTCTGTAAAGAAGGATGACTGGCTCAGAACGCGCTCTCTGTAAGGAAGCCAGCTTCCACAGCGCTGTGGCTGAGAAGGGGAGCGATGAACGGCGGAGGACATGCAGCGCTGCGCCCGAGGGTGGGGGCGTTCGCGGACCAGCACTTGGGGTCCAGCTGAAGCCTTGAGCTTCCCACCAGAAGATGCTGTCAGTCACACGTTTTCGTAAGTGCACTTACTAACACTGCTTTTATTTTTCTGACCTTGTATTTTGAACACATGTATTTTTACAGAAAAGTTGTAAAAACAGTAGTTCCCATACAGTCCCCACAGAGCTTCCATTAACATCTAATGTAATCGTAGTATGACGACCTCAAGGAAGGACATTAACACTGATAAAGTATTACTAGCAAATCTGCACACCCTATTCAAATGTCAGCAGCTTTCTCACTCATGTTCATTTTCTGGCCGAGTCTCATCCAAGGCAACTGAATTACATGTAGTTGTTGGGTCCCCTCGAATCTGCAGCACTTCCTCTACATCCCTAGGATCCGGAGCCTTGAAGAGCCTGGTCAGGCCTTTGCAGAGCGTCCCTCGCCCTGGGTTCTGTTAGGTCCCTCACACTGTACCCCGCCCAACCAGAAGAGAAAAACTCCGACAGACAACCAGTCTGTTCAAACAGAAAGCCCCTCACTCAGCTCGAGAGGCTAAATCTGTTTATCAGGATGGCTCCCGGGCCCAGTTCTCAGGCTTATAGGATACCCGGTGAGTCTACAGAATGCCACGCTAAGTCAGCAACATGCCGATGTCCTCCCGCACTTCCCTCCCTGAGAGGCACCAGACCCACCAATCACCCCGAGGAGCTTAAATTTTCCTCCTTCGCCAGTGGAATTTCCCCCTCCCATATCTAACATAGTCTATAAAGCAGGCCCCCTTCCTATGTTTGGGGCCAATGGTTTTTTCACCCCTGGCCAGGTTGTACCCAATGTGAAATAAAGACATCGCTGTTTGCTTCAATCCTGCCTGTCCTGGTGGTCTTGGTGGAAACTTGGGGTCCAGCCTCACAGGTTCCATGGCTTCTTGCCGTCAGGCTGAGGCAGCATAGAAATGAAGGTGTGGCCTTTTTGGTGCCTTGTCTGGAAGCACAGGTCTTTCTCGTGGTTATGTTAACACTGGGCACTTGGCCAGGTTGCTTTCTGCCATGTTTCTTCACTATTAAGTATCCTGGGGGGGCGTATTTTGAGTCTGTGAAAATGTCCAGCTCTCATCGTTCTTCTACCCAGTTCTTTTAGCATCCACGAGTACATGATGACTACAGTGTTTGCCTAATGGTGACTTCCTGTTTCTATGATGATTTCCATGTCTGTTAACTGGAATTCTACAATAAGGAAGTATGCTCTTCCTCTCCTGTTTATTCATGCCAGCATGGCCTAAGATAGAAGTCCACTTTATTCTATGGGCTGGAATGTGAGACTCACAGCTCTGCGGCTCAAACTGCCCTTGCACTGGACATCAGGAACGCCATCTTGGCTCCCGGCTCTCTTCCTTCGTGAGAACGCTGCGACACCACAAAACACTCCAGGTTCTTGCTTTTCTTCAACCCCAACTTTACCACCCTTTCTTTAGGAGGGCTGGTTTTTCTTTCTTTTTTTTTTTTTTTTAAATTGGAGAGTAGTATTTAGAAAGCCAGGTCCAGATGCTGGACTTGAGTGTGCTGACGGGGGCATCCCTGGCCCTAAGCTCACTGACAGACAGGTGTGCACACTCTCGTGGAGCCGTGCGTTCACCCTGACACTTCTGCTTCCTACCCTCCAGCCTCCCCTTCCTTATCTGTAACTTGTTTTTCCGAGAGGCACAAGCCCCTCTCTCCTTATTCACGATAAATTTGCTTACGTTGAGGATACAGATGGAGGTTTCACAATGGCTAATTTATACTCCTGTAAAAACAAATGCACTGGCTACAGCACAATATTTGTAGTTAGTTTTTGTCGCTAGCTTTACCATCTACAGTCAAAATACCATTTTCTAGAGTTGTGCACGTGAGCCTTTGCTTTCTGCCCACACGGCAGGGTTTACACTAATCATTTGCCGCCCGCCCCTCAGTTCCCACTGGCGTCGTGTTTTGGCTGGCTGCGTGTACATGAGATGTCCCAGGGTTCTGGCAGTCAGAGCTGAACATTGCTGCAACCCAAGATGTCCGTCCGCAGCGTTACCCCACTTTGACTTGCCGGTTCTTCCAGGCTATTCCCAGCCCTTCCTTGCAGGCACCCAACCTTTGGTTTTGGTTAAATGTTTATAGAATTTAAAAGCCATGAGCACCAGGCGTGGTGGTGCATGCCTGTAATTCCAGCACTTGGGAGGCTGAGGCAGGAGGATTGTTTCCAGCTCAAGGCCAGCCTGCACTGCATAGCGAGACCCTGTCTCAAAATGACAAAAAAAAGTGATGAGCATGTAATTTTCTTTTTATCCTCTTCTCTCATCTTACGGAGTTACAATTCCCCTACTCTTCAATTCACCCCTTGGAGTGGTTTTAGTGTATCTGCAACCAGTGCTGTGTAACCACAATCTAACTCAGGACATTCTTGCTGCCTCAGCAAGAAACCCTGGACCCCACACCTGGTCCCAGCCCCAGGCAGCCACTAACCTTCTTCTATTCCTGTGATTTGCCTGTTCTGGGCATTTTATATAAATGGGATCATAGGACATAGCCTTTGTGTCCGTCCTCTTTCATTTTCACTTAGTATACTACTTTCAAGGTCCATTCATAGCATATATTAATAGCTCATCACTTTTTATGGGTGAATAATATTCAAACATGTGGATATACCACGTTTTTTGGTACATTCATCAGTTGACAAAAATCTGGTTGTTTTCACAACTAGATTGTAAATACTGCTGCTATGAACGTTCATCAATACATTTTTGTGTGACTATGCTTTCAGTTCTCTTCGGTGGAGAAGCAGAAGAGGAATTACACGGTCAGATGGTAACTCTATATTTAACTTTTGAGGAACTGCCCCCATAATTCCCAAATGGCTTCATCGCTTTATAGTCCCATGAGTATGTGTTTAAATTTCTTCGTATCTTTGCCAATGCTCATTTCCTTTTTAAAACATAATTATAGCCATCATAGTGTGTGTGATTCCTCTGTGGTTCTGGCACATATATATTTCTCTAATGACTAATAAGTGAACATCTTTTCAAGTGTTTCTTTGTCAGTTATAAAACTTGTATGAAGAAATACCTACCCGAGTCCTTTGCCCATTTGAAAACTGGATTATTTATCTTTTTATTCCTGAGTTGGAAGTGTTTCTTTACATATTCTGGATACAAGTTTCTTATTATACACATGATTTGCAAATATTTTCTCCCATTCTATCGGTTGCCTGTAGGTGTCCTTTGATACACGATATTTTTAACTTCAATGAAGTCCAACTTACCTATTTTTTTTTTTTTTCTTTTGTTGCTTGTATTTTTGATGCCATTGCCTGGTCTGAGGTGCTGCAGGTTTACGCCTGTTTCCTACTCAGTTTTATTGCTTTGGCTGTGATAGGTCTTGACGTATTTTCAGTTAATTCTTAACTATGGGGTTCGGTAAAGGTCCAACTTTCTTCTTTGGCATGTGGACGCTCAGCTGTCCGGCAGCATCTGGTGAAAAAAAATCTCCATTCTCTACAGAATACTCTCCAGCACTCTTGTCGGGAACAATCCATTCGCAAACCCCTTAAACTTAGAATTCCCGCCCCAGAAACCGCCGCACCGCGGACCAGGCGTCCACAGGCTCGGGCGTTGCCCCTCCTCTGCAGCGGGCGCAGCTCCGGCGTGTCAGTTACTCTGTGTTCTTCTCAGGAAGCCACAGTTTTACATGCCTTAGTTATCACGTCTATCAAGCTTTTCTTTTACTGCCGCTGGGATCTGGGATGCAGGCGCAAAACCATTTTAAGAGGTTAAACAGGAGCTGTCCTGTTTTCTCCAAGTTCTTGCACTGATCCCCAAGCCCCTGGGATTGTTTTTATGTGCGGAGTGCACAATAGGTGCCCTTGAATTTATGTATGTATGTATTTGTCTTTTTTGAGACAGGGTCTCACTGTGCAGTTCAGGCTGGCCTTGAGCTCACTGTAGCCCAGGCTGGTCTGGAACTTGCAACCTCCCGCCTCAGCCTCTCGAGTGCTGGGATTACAGGCGTGCGCCACCACGCCCGGCACTTTGCGCTGCCGGCCGGACAGACTTCCACCGCGCGGCCCACGCACCGCGCTCGGCGTCACATGGGCGCGCACCCTGTGCTCATCGCGGGGCCGAGGAAGCGGGTCGGGGTCGGATCCGGGATCCGGGGTCCGGGGTCGGGGTCGGGGTCCGGGGTCAGGTCCGGGTCCGGGGTCGGGGTCGGGGTCCGGGGTCGGG
>NW_004955533.1:747831-759929 GCF_000276665.1 Chinchilla lanigera | reverse complement strand
GGGAGGGAGGAGAGTGCGGCCCGCGGCGGAGCCCGGCCCGCGGTCTGTCCGTGGAGCGCGGTTTTACGGGCGATGGTGTTGCCCCGCCGGGCCTGCGCTCCGGGCCCGCGCCGTCGGCTCTGCACCTCCGGCGGGGTCTGCGGAACGCGAATGCACGAAGTCCAGGTGGGGACCGTTGTCGGGGGCAGAGCTGCTGACAGCAGTGGAGTTACAGCCGGGAGCTGGCATCAGAGGGGGAGACAGAAAAACGAAAAAACAAAAAACGAGCCCCCCAGCACACCCGTGCTTCTCTGTGTATTTCATCCCATCCGGACGAATAGACACGGAGAGTGAATGTTTCCCAGCTCTGACAGGTACATTTCGTGATCAGCCTGGGTCATGGCCCTGAGTGCAAAGGTCCTGGGTTTAGTCCCAGCACTGAAAAAAAGAAAAGTACCAAGGCGTGAGCTGATGTCTTTAGATCATTAAAAAGTATTCTGTTGGCCTAGCATCTTTTGTAATTTAGAAACGTATCAGAAAAGTAATGTATGGTATGTTGTTAAAATTATTTGAGAATCTACTCTGAAAACGTGGAAGAAAAAAAAAATCCAAGAAAAAAAGACACTGAGCTCAAGAAATAGCCCTGCCACAGAAGCAGGGAAGGAAAGACTCTCAGTGCGCTGGGCTGGGGGCACCAAGACCCAAAGATGCCAGGCTAGAAGGCCTTAAGAAGAGGAAAGGGATATGTTTTTAGAGACAAAATGCAAAGAATGTATTGATAAGATAAAACCGTGCTCTTTGTTTTGAAAAAAAAAACACCACCGAAAAACAACATAAAGGCAATCAAAATCTTGCAATAATACAGAATTAAGTAAGTTTTATATTTAAACTTTGTTCTGTAACCGTAATGAATCTAAAAAACAGTAATTCTGGTTCATTTAAAAAGTTGGAATTCCAGTAAACAGATTTTACAGTATTTTGTTACATAGAGAGTAATCACTGTACAATTCATTTGGTTAAGTTTGATTTCAAATTTAAATATTTGCCTTGTTCTGCTCCATCCCTGTGCCCGCCTTTCTAGAAACTGGTGACTTTATTTGTTGTTTAGATCTCTGGTTATTTCTTTTCCTTTATGGCTTTCTGTAATTTTTATTAATCAAATAAAAATCATCACTTGATCTTTTATGACTCTACCTTTTTTTTTTTCCATCCTTCTATTTTTGTCCTTTTCCCCTACCCCAAAATTTTCTCCTAACTTGTTTTGCATTTTGCTAATCTCAACTTTTTATTTTTGGGAGTGCTGGGGATTGAACCAGGGTCTCGTGCACGCTAGACAAGCACTTGACAACGGAGGTATTACCCGAAGGGTGCTAATTCCAATGTTAACTTCCAGTGATTATTTCTTAAATTTGCAATTGCTTCTTTCTCACAGCTGTCTGTTGCTCTTTTATAGATGCAGCTATCTTTTCTGAGTTTGAGAAAACTTAACTAGAATTAAAAAGCATTTTTTCAGTTCTCTGAGCTACCTCCCTTTTGCGCTGGGCCGTGTTCCACCTTTTCCTCCCTCGCTCCCCTCCTTCTTCCCATTTTGTGTTTTGGATTTCCAGGACTCTTGACCTTTTGCAGTCTTTCGAGGTTGTGGCTCTCAGTGAGAGCTAGTGGAGATTCTTTTGCAGTTACTTTGGCAGGGACCCTGGGGAGGAGTGGATTCTGCCCGACCTGCCTCCATGTTCTCAGAGTGTTGTGATCTGCTGCTTTGTCTATTAATAGTGTGTCATCCACTCTTTGTCTTGTAAGAATTAGCCAACTCTCTGTGCTCTTGCTCTCAGTGCTGTAATGGATTTTCTTTTTTGGGGCTTCTTTACAAATGTCGTGGAAATGAGATTTGGGGAAGGAAGATAAATGTGTATGCTCAGTCTCACACTGAATTTTAACTGTTTCTTACTCCTTATTCAGCTCTTGATTTTTTATATTCTGCTTTAAAGAGAACAAGAAAGACACTTGCTTTCTCTAGTACCTGCTGCCACGAGCCCCAGGCCTGCCCAAGGTGTGAGCTCCGCATTTCCATTTGCCCTGCTTTGTCAGGCTCCTGGCAGCTGTGCTGCTTTTCAAAAGAGGAGTCTCCTTCCTTCCTAGCACCGTCTGATGTGCTCTACGTACTTAATTTCTGTTTCCCTTTTTACTAGGAATAACTGGACTTCCTGTGCCTACATCTTTCTGCCAGTCGTATTTATGAGCTGCTTTTGCAGTGTCTTTTCCTTCTTAGCTTGGAGGACGGGAGAGCAGAGACGGAAAGGGGGGAAAAGGGAGAGGCTGGGTCTGTTCGAGACTGTTGAGTTTACCTGGTAAGCAAAGTGCAGTCCCCTTCTGCCTGAGGAGTGCGTCTTTCTCCAGGATCCACTCCCATCTTAGTGGACATTTCCACATTCAGTTGAACAGAACAGAGCAGGGTGGTAGAGCTGAGAACTATAATGCATGTTTTCTGCCTCCGGGGTCTTTCGGACTGGTTCAGGACATTGCACGTAGGGCACATAAACAACTAGTGATCAACTCATGACAATCAGGAGTTAAGTGGTATAATTAAATGTACAAGAGTTCTACTGCTGAACTTAGGAAAAGCTAGAGCTTGCGTTCGGCTTTAACAGAATTTAGGAGGAGAGAAGCCTGACAGTCTAAGGAATATAGAAGTTTGTAGGAGCCAAGATTTGGAGATAAAAGAAAGGGGAAGACTGTGACTAGAGACTCCTGAACTGGGGAGGCCAGGATCAAGTTGGAGATAGCTGGTCTCTCCTCGGTATGACTTTTCAACGAATTTTCTCTCATGTGTGTGGGCGTGCCAGAGGGGCAAAGGGATCATAGAAGTAATTCTTTGGTTCTGAACAAAAGTCAGGCTTCCACACTTGGTGACCTTGAACCCACAATACCACTCTGCCTTTTTTTTTTCTTGTAAAGTTAAAGAAAGTTGGAGAAGATTGAGAGAGAAGAGAGACTGTTAAGGGGAATCCCTAGTTTGAAGAAGTACAACCGTGGGGATTGTAATTGTGATTTCCCATTTAGGTCCTTGCCCACAGTCAGTATCAGAAGTCCAAAAGAATTTCCATCTTTCTGAGCATGCAAGATGAAATCGAGACAGAAGAGATCATCAAGGACATTTTCCAACAGGGCAAAACCTGTTTCATCCCTCGGTACCAGTTCCAGAGTAATCACATGGATATGGTGAAGTTAGCTTCGCCCGATGAAATTTCTTCACTTCCTAAAACATCCTGGAATATTCATCAGCCTGGTGAGGGTGATGTTCGTGAGGAGGCTTTGTCAACAGGTAAGTGTTTTCATGTTAGAACTGATGTTTCAGATGTTGTCAGGTTATGTTTTTGGACCTCTGGCCCACGTGTTATTTGGGGGTCAGGGGAATTTCTTTTCCTGTAGGGAAGAATTTGTATTTTGCTTATATTCCAAGATACCACATGACCTGGTTTAGGAGGCAGTATTCTCCCTAAGTTGTGAGCTGTAGACTGTAATAGTGAGTTATCAAGGTATTGTTGCCTTCTCACAGGCTCTTGTGTTAACCTTGTGGGTTGAATTACACATTTTCTCTGAGTGATTGCATTTCTCTTGTACACTTGTAATTTATATGCTTATGAGTATATATTTTAGTAATGTTAGTGAGGATTTATATCTCTAGGTCAGACTGCCTTCTAGCCGTATCTGCTTGGATGGCACGTGGCATCTCAAATACAGTGTGTTCCGCTGCACCACACGCCCCTCAGCCCCACTGCGGCGGACCATCTCAGCATGGCCACCAGCCAGCTGATGGTGGCAGAGATCCCAGGTCCCCCTCTGTTCTCCTCTCATCCGCAGACTGTCTGTGGCCAAGTCTAAGCTACCGCTGTTCTTGTGTGGGTTGTGGTGCCAGCTCTGTGTCCCTCTGGCCTTCTCTGGCATCCTTTCCTCCCTCTTAATCCATGATCTGCAGTCATTGAAGTGAGATTTCTAAAGTGCCAGTCTGCCTGCTTCTCCCCCATTTAAAGTCTTGCAGTGACTTCTGCTGTCCTTGGTGAGAGGAACGCCTGTTAAAGGGGCTCACTGGTGTTGGTCCTGTGAATCTTCTCTCCCTGGTGTGGGTCCTGCTTATCATCCTTGCTCACGCCTTGCTGCTGTCCCACACCAGCGGCTTTGAAGCTCTCTGTTCCTCAGTCCTCCTCTGCTTTCTCTACCATGGGATCTTTTTTTTTTTTTTTCTCTGGCCAACAGCTGGTTGGGAGATTTTTTTTTTTTTTTTTTTTTTTTACCATTATTAAGCAGCCAAAGAGCCCAAAACAGAATAAGCTAAGTCTACCATCTGGTTAACTTTCTTTTTTTTTTTTTTTTTGGTTTTGGTTTTTCTCCGGTACCGGGAACCGAACTCACGACCTTGCGCTTGCCAGGCAGGCGCTTTTTTGCCGCTGAGCTAAATCCCCAGCCCCCCATCTGGTAAAGTAATACCTCAAACTGTCTTGGAGGTACATATTTTGACCAAGACTTAAATGGTTGCAGAGAAACCCCGGCATAACTTTATGCAGTCTTCTCTCAATTTCTCGCCTTTGCAGTTCAACATCATAACCTATAAAATCCATGTGATGGGATGGAAAGGGATGACAGGATCAAAGACGCATCTGCTTTGCTGCCTCAACTTCCCGTATGTTTTCCAGTCCTGGAATTTGTATAATATTTAGGCATGAAAAGTACGTTCAGACCTGCCACCTTTCTGTCCTGTATCTGTAGACCTAATGAATGTCAACGTTATGAAGCTCCTATTTTTAGGAGGAAAGGCTGTGTTTTGATACAGTGAGACAATAAGGGAACGTTGCATATCTTGGGAGGTAGCCCAAGCCTAAAGATAAGGAAGTAAGGAGGTAGGTCTTGCCATGGCTTGCACATAATGGAGACACTTCGCTAGACTCTCTGGCTTTAGGGCAGAGGCCAGAGTATGTTCTGGGTTCTGGCTGACTTAGTATGAACACAAGCTTGCTGACTGAAATTCCACTTGATCTCCTCCAGAAACCAGCTCCCCCGTGGCAGCCTTTTCCCTTAAGAACAGTGATGCCCCCTCCCTCCTGTCTTCTCTGGGTGAAGCTCTGTGGTGTCACTGTCTCCCTTCACATGTTGCTCCAGTTTGGTTCAAGCCCAGCAGTGGGAAGAGCAGAGGAGCAGAACCTTAGCTGTGCTTCTTGGATGAGTTAAGCCCAGCTCAAGCCAGTGAGTGAAATCTCTGTGGTTTTAGCAAATCTCTTGGTGGGCAAGAGCATTCAGTAAGTAGTAACTACTATTTTTAAGCAAGGAAGGGAGAATTATTCATTTCATGATAAACTCTTTGCTAGCTGAGTATTTCATGTTTTGATAAATTGCCTCTAAGTGTACTGTATGACAGATACTATTTGAGGCCTGGGAAGACAAGATCCTAGTCTGCCAGGGACTTACACCTAGCTGGGGAGACGGAGAATGTGTGTTACTAGAATGAGCGTACCCGTCTGTGATACATGGCAAATGTAGGTGTCAAGGGAAAGCCCACTGAATATGAAAAACGTCGGAGTTCGAGGATTTGCTTTGAAAGAAGAAAAGTCCACTCCCAAACTGGCTGTTATTTTTCTCCTCTGTGGCGTGTATCCATGCTGTATTTGTGGTCGCAGTAGCTTTTTCCCTCCCGTGTTTTCTGGCACATACTTGCAGTCAGGGTTGTACAGGATAAGGGATTATGCTTTAGTTTCTTCACCTGCGTGCTGGGGGCCAGGTGCCAAATGTTGTTCACAGCAGTGTTTGCGGAAGCAGCTTGCTGTTTATCTCCTGGAATCAGTCTCTGCACAATAGATTTTTACTTACGTGCATCAGCAGCTTAGAATGTGACAGCTTCAGGGCTAAAGCATAAATCTTGCTTCACACTGTTTGAGACAAGCCGATCAGAGCTCAGATGGTCCTCAGTGAAGCCTTTGTAGTCTGTTTATCTTTCTGGTTTGCTAATGCTAGCTCAGCTTAGAAAAGAGTGACTTTTGGTGTCGTTGGTTGCAATTATAAGGTCCTAGGCAAGATTTTCCTATACATTATTCTTAATTTATGTTTGCAGAGAAATAAACCAATGGGTAAGTGAAATAGAGGGGGCTGTCTCTTCACTAAATTTGTCCTCAAAGTGAGGGTTGCATGGGAAATAAGATTAGCCAGAAATCTTTCCATTGAGAGTATATAATCTGATTCAACCAGGCTTAAGCAAAAATGGGATTTTATTGGCTCAGAAACTGCAGACTCCACAGAGCAGTGAGATTTAGATATGGTTGGATTAGATTCATTAGGAGGCAGCACATCACTGTCTGAGTCTGCTTCTGACTGTGTGGCTTCATGTTCTGATCCCACATGGTGGACCGTGCCAGCGCCGGCTTCCTCAGTATCTTTATTGGTAGCAATTTCAGCAGGAAAGAGGAAGACTGTTTTCTAACAGTCCCAGTGAAATTCTGATCCTAACTCTCATTGACCCAAGTGGCCACTGCGAAATTAAATCATTTGTGGTTATGGATATGAAATGAGCTACCCGGCTTAGGCGTAACTGTCACTCTTCTCCAGACATCCGTGCCAAAGTGACTTTAACTCAGCTGGCTTGCACTGCTGCATGGCTGGAAATCTCCTTGCCTAGAAGTCCTGATTCTGTAGCAAGATTCAGGGCAGAGGAAAAGAGGTGTCTGTGAACTTCTTCCCTTCTTTTTTGGGGTGTGGGGCTCTGCCTTTTTCTCACCAGCTTCCCGTAACCCAAGTACTGTCTTCTTTCTCTGCTGGAATCTTGACTGTCCTTTGGGCTCATGGTCAGTGCCACCTCCTTCGGAAGACTTCAGGGTCTTCTCCATCCTCTGTACTTCTCCCTAGGTTAAGGGCCCTCACTATGCTTTGTATTATGTTCCATCTATGTAAGCTAAAGGTTTTTCTTTCGTACTTTCGTACTTGCTTAGATTGGGAGCCCACCACTTCACAGGGAAGCCCACTGCACTTTAGAGCACTTTATCAAAGGTTCTGCAATAGGTCTGTAGTATGTCACTTTCCCCTGCCCTAGCTCCTCGTGTCACTTTCCCCTGCTCTAGCTCCTTATGTCACTTTCCCCTGCCCTAGATCCTCCTGCCCTAGAAGCATGGAAGTAGCCTTCAGGTGTTTTCCTTGGCGAGTTTGGGCTCAGTACAGTACCTTAATGGATGTGAGTTCCTCCTGTATCTTTACTAGCTTCTCGTTCTTTTCAAGAGCTATAGCTCTGGTCGTATGAGTCCTCCAGAGGATGTGTGTTGGAGGCCTGGACCTCAGCCTGTGGCCCTACTGGGAGGTGGTAGAACCTGTGAAGAGTGAGGCCCAGTGGAGTCACTAGGGGTGTGTCCTTGTGGGGACATTGGACCTTGTCTCTCCTTTCTGTCTTCTCCTTCTGTCTCCCTTTTCCCTCCCTCTCTCTCTTTAGTTTCTTGCAGGATCCCTACCCTAAGGTGAACAACTTCGCTCTGCCACGACATGCTGCCTCACTACAAGTCTGAAAGCAGTAGCTCTTCCTGACCGTGGACTGACCTCTGAAACTGTGAGCTGAAGTAAACTTTTCCTCTTTCTGAGTTGATTATCTTAGGCATTTTGTTACAGTAGCAAAAACTGACTAAATCGAAGTCTATACCTAACAATTCTATGTTGAATGAATTACTGATAGTAGCTGCAAAGAAACACAAATAGGACATAACCCATCCATGTTTATTTGGGTGCTAACTAGCTGTAAAACTAGCTTTGTGTTGATTAGTCAGGAGTAAGTGTGCAGAACCACCTCCTTCAGTTGCTCCCCCATTGTCAGCTTCACTTTCTGTGGTTTTAGTTGCCCATGGTCAGCTGTGGTCTGAAAACATTAAATAGAAGATTCCAAAATAAACAGTTCCTAAGTTGTAAACTCTGTGTGCCATTCTGAGTGGTATGATGTCCCTGTGACATTAGGCTGGGCCCTGCCTAGGGCACGTGTCATTCCTTTTTTTTTTTTTTTTTTTTTTTTATTTTAAAGAATAAAAGAAGGATAACATAATAATAGGGGGGACTTAGCAAATTACAGACAAAATGGTAGGAAAGTATCAGTGGTTATCATTTTACATATTATTGTCTACAAAATAGTTTCTCAGGAAAACAAATAGACAAATAATAGTGAGTTAGAGACAAAAGAGGTAGGAGATTATCAAGAGTTGTTGTACTATACTTTGGTATCTTCAAAGTGGCTTCTAAAGAAAATAAATAGAGCTATACATGAGTGACCTACTGAAAAATCATTAACTCTTCTCAATGGTTGTTGTAGGAAACACATAATAATAAACATACATCCATTTATGAAATAGGATAGGAACATTACAAACTTTACACAGTTATGGATAGATTAGTAGGAAAATATCAATGGCTGCTGTAATACGTGGTGGTATCTTCAGAGTGGTTTCTCAGGAAGACAGAGATATGCAAGAGGGACCTATTAAGTAGTTACAGCCTAAGGGTTGTCAAAAATAGCATATTACCTCCTCACCAGTGACTCCTTACGTGTCATTCCTTTGTCCGGCGTATCCAGCCTGACTACACTGCCTGGGTGTTGGCTGCTTAGAAGCTGAATCTGTGAATCTGTTGTCAGATTGACCATTGTGGCATCACAGTGCTTGTTGCCTGTGTTTTACTTAATAATGGCCCCAAAGCAAGTAACGATTCTGGCAGTTCAGGCGTGCCAAAGAGGAGTGGTAAAATACTTCCTTTTAGTGGAACAGGCAAAGTCTCATCCTGATAGGGGAAAAGAGGAAGCAAAACTGCTCACGTTGCTGAGGTTATAGTACAACAACATTTTCTAAGAGGTGACATTTACATGGCTTTGCTTATAATATATTGTTATAACTCTCTAACCTTACATTGTTACCAATTTCTTGCTGTTTCTAACCTATAAATTAAGTCTTATAAGTATTTATATATAAGAAAATACTGGGTTTGGTCTTGATATTTCTCACCCACCAAGGGGCTTTGAATGTATCCCTGTGGTTGAGGTAGGGCTCCTTACCAAGGGACAGCTTAGGCACCAAGCTTGAGGTGGAAATTAAAATTGAAAAGAGACCAAAAAAAAGAAACACTTTTCTGACTATTCATCTCATTACTTTGGGTTAAAGCAGTGAAATCTGCTGTAAAAATCCAAAATGCTCCTTGGGTGTAGTGACACAGGTAGCCAGAGTCATTTGTGAGACGTCCCAGGACGGGTGAGTCTGTCAGGTTGCCTGGACCACGTGTTTTCAGACTTTAAGCCATACTTACTGCTGGCTTTTAATTCAGAACAGGAACATTAACAAAACAACGCAGACAGAATACACTTTCAGATAGGGGTTTGTGTGTGTACATATGTGTTGTCTGTATGAGGTAGATCATGATTTTCTTGGAGTAGTTTCCAAAGCATTTGAAGCCACTGGTTTAAGCCTGTCCATCAAAAAGGCGTATGTCTCTTAGGGCCGTGTCACTGAGGACGTGCTACAGTAGGATAAACAGGGCTCATTTTCCTAAGTGTTAATTATGATAAAAACAAACATAGAAAAATACACAAGTGAAACCCCACCTTACTTCTTTTAACACTGTAATTGCAGGGTAGTACTGCGTAGTAGAAGATAAAGGGAATTCATGTGTTTTAAGGGTAAAGATGCTTGGGTCAAACACAAAGCACTGAAACTACACTCCCTTCAGCTCCTGGACACAGATGCCCTGGCCCCGGCCTTCTTTGCAGTCAGCATTTGTGGGAAGTTCAGGAAGCGTGACCCAGGTTGAAGTGAAGTTTTTATGTTAAATATTTCTCCATGTGCTATTTTAATGCCTCTGTGGATTTTCAGGTTGTATTTTAAAAAATTTTAGTGGTTGCTTATGGGATATATCTTTAGTACCATCTGTTTCAGTTTAGTGTTCACTTAATTCTAGTAAAATGGAGCAGCTTTCCCCCCTATAACTCCCCCTCCCCTCCCCGACGGTTATTTCTGCCATATGAATTATACATACATGCACTTTCAGTTCAGTAGTGCAGCATTGTAAATACTGCTTTTAAAAATCTTATGCTTTAGAAAGGGTTAGACAAGAAGAGAGAACCCTCTCACCCAGCGTCTTCCTGCGCACCATGTCTGGAGCCGGCGCCCCTTCTTGTGGCTCACTGCTGCCCGGAGGCACGTCCCTGCAGCCCGCAGGGTGTGCAGTGCTGCACGCACAGGGCTGCTGGTGCCAGCCTTACGTGGCTTCTGTCCGTCTGGGGGTGTCTTCTGTTTCTCTTTTATTTTGGAAAGTTTTGTTGGCTTTAAGTTAGTCGTTTTTTTCTTTTCCACGTTTTTAATGTTGTTCTTCTGCCTTCTGGCTCCATTGTTTCTGATGAGAAGTCGTCTGGCCTTCATGTTTTAAGTTTCTCTGTTATATTGGGTTATTTTTCTTTCTCGTCTTTTGGCAGTTTGACTATGATGTTTATAGATGTATATTTCTTTGTTTTTACCCTATGTGGGATTTATTGAACTTTTTGGTTTTATAGGTTAGGGTTTTGTAAATCAAGTATGAAAAGTTTTTAGCTGTTACTTACTACATTTTTTTTCTCTGACACTCTTCTTCCCTCTTCTTTCCCCCAACTAAGCTGGCATGCGTGATGCTCTCCCAGCAGTCTTGGAGGCTCTGTTCTTTTTCTCCATTCTTTTTCTTTGTGTTTCTCAGACTGGATTATCTCAATTTATGTTTCTTCAAGTTTACTGATTCTGTCTTTTACCAGTTCAAACCTGGAGTAACTCTAGTGAACTCTAGGAGTAACTCTAGTGAACTTTTCATTTTGGTCATTAAACTTTCAGTTCCAGAACATCTACTTGATGTTTCTTCTTCTTTCTCCTTCTTTATTCCATCACAGTCAAAAGAAATGTTTGAGAAAGGAGCTTTCTGATTTTGAGTGTGGTATGTGGGGGAGATGCATAATATAACTGTAGTAGTAGTGTTACGCGTTTTGGGGTGCTGGGTTCTCATCTGGAGGTGGTTTCCGGGTTTTTTCCATCTGGAACAAAGAATTAAATGAAACAAGAAAAAATGATGACAGAGTTTCACATTTATTTGAGGTAAGAAAAATTAAAAGGAAAGGGTAAGGGAGAAATTGGCTCTGCAGAGCGAACTTGGGTGGAGGAAAAGAGAGGAAAAATAGAAATTTAAAGCAAGTGCAGCCTGGGAGCACAGGGAGGGCCACCGTGAGGAGGTGCAGTAGGGTGCTGTGGATTCCTGGCTCCTCCATTTTACAAACCAGAAAACAGACCCAGGTGCAGTACCTTGCCCATGGTCACGCAGCTCCTGAGTTGCAGCGGGGAAACCAGGCCGTGGGTCTCTTTGGCTGTAGACCACGTTCTGTCCCTGCAGATGGAGTCTGGATCCAGGAGGCCGCACACTGGGGTTGAGGTCCTGGCGCTGCATCCTGGCTCTGGGCTGCGTTTTCCTCTGTCCCTTCTGGGTGCACTGCCTCCTCCTGGCTGGCCTGGTAGCCCTGCACTCAGCCACCTAGAGCTGCACAAACCGAGCCCTGGCTCGGGGCTTTGGGAGCAGAGAGGAGCAGGCACCTCCCTCAGGCATGTGAGGCGTGGCCAACACAGGGTGTGTGCACAGTCACAGCTTGTTATAGAATCGGATCAGAAAAATGGGATTGCCCCACCGCAGCATTCTTAATGATTTCTGTAGAAAATAAAGCATAAAAAAAAAAAAAAAAGAAAATAAAGCATAAAAATGCCATATGAGTGGGGTGTGATGTGAGGCCTGACATCCCAATACTTTGGGAGGCTGAGATAGGAGGATTACAGTTGCAGCCCAGCCTGGCCAGTTTAGCAATTTAGCGAGGTCCTGTCACAGAAACAAAACAACTAGAATAACAAAAATAGCCTGGTGTGGTGGCATACACCTGTAATCCCAGCATTTGGGAGGCTGAGGCAGGAAGATCATTGTGAGTTCGAGAACAGCCTGGGCTACAAAGTGAGCTCAAGGCCAGCCAGAACTGGATAGCAAGTACTGGATAGCATCTCCCCCACATACCACACTCAAAATCAGAAAGCTCCTTTCTCAAACATTTGTCTCAAAAAGACAAAACA
>NW_004955533.1:735988-747347 GCF_000276665.1 Chinchilla lanigera | reverse complement strand
TAACACCTGAAGCCTGCATGTTTTCTTTCTTTCCTTTTTTTAAGTTAAGCATTTCAAACTGGTACTTCAAACATCATACCATTTCCTTGCGCGTAAAAGTGCTGTTGCTGGTTTTATTTTTCTTGTAATTAAGAAAAATAGCTAGCTTTAAGTGTGGGATTACTATTGACTTGTGTGAGAATATAGATATTAATTGATTCTTGGCTGTCATTCATCAAAATTGCAAATGAATGATTCATTACAAAGAGGTGGTGACAGAGAGGACAGTGTGGAAATTGCTCACTGGAGGAATTTCATGTTTTTACTTTTTTTTTCTCTTTTTGAGACTGGGTCTCACTATGCAGTTCAGGCTGGCCTTGAGCTCACTTTGCAGCCCAGGCTGGCCGCAAACTCCCAACAATTCTCCTGCCTCAGCCTCCTGAGTACTGGGATTACAGGTGTGCTCGACCACGCCCGGCTCTTCCTCATTCATTTTGTTCTTTCCTGCTTATTATTAAATAAAAGCTTAAAGTTACTAATTTTGACAGGTTATGTTCTTGGCCCCGTTATCTTCTACTTTATATTAATAGTGCTGGATGCCTTGCTTACTTGGAATATTAAAGATCATTTATAAACGGCTAAAATGTTTTGAACAGTTTCTAATTTTGCTGCTGTTACTCTGTGGTGGGTGGGATCTTCTGTCAACCCAGAAAGAATTACAAGGCGAGTCAAAAGAGGGTGAGGAGAAATACTGGGGAGCGAAAGCAGAGAGCAGCATGTGTTAGCAGGCAGATGGACCTGGGAGGGGCCCGAGCGTGTTGCCCCGGGGACTCTGCCTGGGCTTTATAGAAGACGACTTCATTGCAGGCAAGTTGAGGTCAGCCGTGGGGTGACAGCAGGGAAGCTTGATGTAGAGTGGGCCTATAGGAGCTCAGGGTACAGTGTTAATTGTAACTTTGCTAAAATTAGTGGAACAAACAGGAGAAAGGCCTTCTTTAGAGAGGTCTGACTATCTTATTCCTGGGCAAGGTAATCCCACCAATGCAGCGAGGCCTTTGTTGAGCCTCGTGCCCTGGCCTTGCCCAGCCCATCCTTCACTGGATCCTCTCTGGCTGCCCGAACACTGTCCACACGGCCCTCCCTCACGGGCCAGGTCACTCTAAGAAGTACTCTCGCCTTTCCGCAGGTCCTGCATGCCAGTGCGCATTACGTGTTAAGACTGCGTAGAGTACTGTCAGGGGCCTCTTGTTAGGTCTGGGCAATGATAGACCCACCTTAGAAAACAGAACCACGCCCAGCCGCGTCTGCGCAGAGGGCTCGTGGTTCATCCTCCCCCAGTCCCTTGTTACCTCTCCTTCGGTTGCTCTGGAATAAGAGAATGTTGGCACATAAATTAGCATTTTCTTTGTGGGTTAATACGTTTCGGTTATTGCAGGTCAGTTAGGAATTACCCTGGATTGGAAGAAACAGAAATCCTGGGAAGTAGAGGTTTAAACCAGGAGGGGTGTTTATCCTTTATTCTCACACACCTCACAGAGAATTTCAGCGGCAGGGAGTGCTGTCAGTGGGCTCTCAGCTGAAGGATGACAGAGTGTGTTCTCTGCAGCGTTCCTGGTCTTTCTCTCACAGTTGTGAAGTAGCTGCTGCAGATCCACCCATCACGTCTGTGGCGGCCGAGGAGCTGATGGCAGTGGTTCTATGTCGGCTGTCCCCACTTGGAGGAGTTTCCCTGGAGACTCTGACATCCCATTGACCTGAAAACGGCAGACTGTCTCTGTAAGGGCGGGTCAGAAGGTAGTTGTCTTTCAACCAGGCATGGTGTGTAGAAAAGGAGGAGCCCGTAGGGTGGTGCGGGGTCAGTGACCACCAACCGAGCCCAGCCAGCGGAGGGGCAGAGGGTGGGGAGCGCAGGAGCCCGAGTCTGTGTTCCTCGTTGAGTGCACAGGGGGGAGCTGGCTCTGTACACTCAGGTGTATTTCGTCCAGAGTTTATGAGTTATGTCATCCAAACCAGCTCCTCAGTACCCTTAATTGTATTAATGTGCACGTGTGACATCTTGAGGAAGTAATGTTTTCATCTCTAGTAACCGTAACCATAATCATAACGCTTTTGTTAATTTCCCTAGTTTTTAACACATTTTCTACTATGTTTCAACACCATGTTTCTCAGTGCAGAAGACTTATTAATTACTGTATTTAAGTGTGATTTTTGTTGGTGTTTTGAGGTGGGGTTTGGCTGTGTAGGCCAGGCTGGCCTTGTGTTTGAGACCCCGCTGCCTGAGCTGGCTGTGAATTTGTAATGGTTATAAACCAGCTTTCTTCTCCCACTTAAATTCCTTTGTTTTGGGTTCTGCCTTAGCGGTGTTGCCACTTCTCTGTTTTTGCATGGAGGTGCCCTTGGTGCTGTTCTTTGAACTTTGGATGCCATTTTCTTGGAGCCAGGTCTCTTGCAAGTACCTTGCAATTGGATTTGTGTTTTTTGTATCCAACTGAGAGTCTTTTTTTAAAAACTGGAGCGGTTCCATCTGTCTGCATTTTATAACTGGTGTGTTTGGTTTTCTTTCTATTATTTTTGCTATCTTGTTTTGTGGAAACAGATTTTTTTTTGTCATTCTTTGTATCCTTCTCTCCCTGTAGTAATTGATAGTTTGCATTAATTTCTACTATTGTACATTAAAATACTTTTGAACCTCAAATTCTCACTGGCATTATCATTAGTAGTATCTGTTGACTTTCCTTCCTGTGAAAGACAAGAAAATGAATAAACTTTTTCTTCCTAATTTTTATCTGTGTAAACCAGTATTTTAAGTTATAATAAAGATGTCTACCTATTGTTTAGGAATTATTTTGTTGACTTTTGATTGTTTTGTTATAATTTATTAATAAAAACCAGTCATTTAAACTGAGTTCTAACTTTTTTTTTTGTCTTTCTGAGTTTAGGCTGGCCTTGAGCTCACTTTGTAGCCCAGGTTGACTCAAACTCACAGGGATCCTCCTGCCTCAGCCTCCCAAGTGCTGGGATTATAGGCATGCGCCACAATGCCAGGCAAACCTGAGTTCTGAATTTTCCTAGTTCATGGTTATTTGCTTCTGCTTTTGTACTGTCTTCCTCATTCTTGATTTATGTAAGAAATAGAAACTTAAAGTGGTCCATTTTCAAGACAGTCTCTAACTGAATGGAAAGCTACTGGTAGACAAAATTGGCTACTTGCCTGTGATCATGCATCTGAAAGTTCCTTAAACAAAAGGAGGAGGGGCACGTAGAAAGGTTTGGCTTTACTACTGGAAAAGCACTGGCGGTTACCCATGGGTGGCTTAATCATTTGAGCAAAATGTTTGCTGAGGAAACGACCCAAGGATAAATCCTAATGAAACCTGTAGACCAGGAAGACTGGACACTGGCACCTGCTCTTCAAGACGGAGAAATAAAGTCTTGGTTCGCTGCACTCCCAGTGCCATCTGGTCTGTCCATTGTGCACCCATTGTGATGGGGCCTTGCTCCTCAGTGTGTTTTGATTAACTTCTTGGTCAGGTGGGATATTCCTCTAAGTAAAGTTTTCAGCATGGTCTGTGTGTAGTGTATTTTCAGGGTGCTTTTATTTTTGATGTCTTTATACCTCTTGTTGAATTCTTGAATGAGATAGAATTCTTTTTTTTTTAAAATTTTTTTGGTACTGGGAATCGAACTCAGGACCTTGTGCTTGCCAGGCAGGCACTTATGCCACTGAGCTATATCCCTGGCCCGACATAGAATTGTCGTGTCATCCTTTTTTGGTTTTTGTTCAAATGTATAGACTGGGATTTGACATACATTTTCTGTCTGATGCCTTGGACCGTCCATCTTACTCAGTCTGCTGATTCAAATGCTGATCTCATTCTGAATCTTACTCAGAAACACTGTCACAGACCACTCAGAAACAGTGTTTAGTCTGGGCACCCTCTGGCTGCATCACACTGACACATACGGATCACCTTCATACCACCTTACGTACAAGTTTTCATGTTGCACTGTGAACCTAGAAAGTTTTCTTCTGTGAAGAAATCCTCTGGTCCACACAGAAGCTTCTTACCGAGCTCCTTCAGTGATGATCACTTCTAGTGTCTCACAGTTGATACCCATGGTGGATCCGACACATGGATTCCAGGGCCTGTGTACTGCTGGCAAGGAATTGCAAGCGTGCATCCAGTGGTTGGAAAACAGGCAGCTAGCTGTCTGATTGGAGGTAACGGGAGGTGTGCCCAGGGCGGGTCTGTGTCAACAGAAGCAAAAAGGGGAGTGCAAGTGGGAAGTGGTGTCGGGACAACAGGAGAGTAAAAAGTACACAGCTAGACCATGCTTTCGGATTTTAAGAAATGTGCACCCGTATTCCTTGCGGGTGTCTGCAGTAGACTGACAGAAATGACTTGGTATAGAGTCATCTCGGGCATGGTACATGCATGCCTGTCCCAGAACCTGCTCTGGTTTTTTTTTTTTTTTTTTTGTCTTTTTGAGACAGGGTCTCACTATGCAGTTCAGGCTGGCCTTGAGCTCACTTTGTAACCCAGGCTGGTCTTGAACTCACAACGACCCTCCTGCCTCAGCCTCCCGAGTGCTGGGATTACAGGCGTGCGCCACCACGCTTGGCCCGCTCTGGTTAGATCACAGATGTGAGATGTAGTCTGTATGTCTGAACCTTTAATGAGGTTCCAGTGGAGAAGAGGTTAAGGAAGCTCAGGCCATGAGATAGAGTACAGGTGTGCCCCGGCTTGGAGCTGTGGAGATTTTTAAGGTCTGTTTGTGTTGTTATTTTAAAATTTCTGTTTCTGTGGAATAGTGGAAGGAGGGTTGGTGCTGGGGTGTTGCCCACATTCAGGCTGGTGAATGGGGTGTGGTCCCATAGCTCCAGGTGTGCTCTCTGTACTAAAATTATATTTAAAGTTGCATAAAGTCACTGTGGTATATTGACTATTGTGTTGAAATGGGAGAAAAAAAGTTTAATACAAAGCAAAAATAATGACATCTTTAGTCCTTCCTAGCGTCCTTTGTTCAGTGGAAATTCCTGTTTACATTTAGTCTACTTAAAAGGAGCCAGATACTTGGTTCTGCATGCAGCACCTTGGTTACTGCTGACCTTGGGCTGCAAACGCAGTGTGATAGGGAACATCCAGGTCTCACTAAAACCATGAAGCACACTGCCAGGGCTGTCTTTACCAACTTTGGGTTGCTAAGCGCTTTCCGTCTGACTCACTGGCTGTGCCCACCCTGCACGCTTCAGTGCACATTCTGTTGTTGGAGTTATTTCTAGGTTGCTGCTAGCTGGAGGTGTGCTGTCAAGTTAACAGATTTTTAAAAATATATGGACTTAGAACTTCAGTGCTTAAGAATCCTTACTGCGGATTCTTTATCTTCGTATTTTGAAACTTGTGACTTTTAGATTGGATATTACAAGTTTTGTAGCTCTGATAACATCTTTCACTAGAAAAATTTCTTAGATTTAGAGAGTTATGTTCCACACATACCTGCTTTAATAGTTTATTAGTAATTAAGGCATCTTTAATAAATGGGGTTGGAAAACTTCGGGTGGTTTTTATGGCCATCATGATGTTTTTCCCATATTTGTTTCACTTCTTATTTACATTTAAAAATATTTGGAAATATCACTGAATTTGATGGTTATAATAAGCTATAAGAGAAAAAAGGTTAGATTATAAGTAAAAAATAGCTATTTATATTACAATGGATGGAAATAGTAAACATTTTTCATACATGATATATGGAAATATATAAAGCATTCATAAAACTTCAATATCTGTTTGTGTATTCATTCTACACAATCTTTAGTTCCTTGCAAGTCACCGTTGATTTTATTCTGCTGAGTTTGGCTGACATCACCTCAGCGGTTACTTGGTGATAGTAATCAACCAGGGATTGTACTTTGTGTGTGTGATATGCTAACTTTGAAGTTTCTGTTGAGTTGGAAAAGATACTGAAGGTAGCTCTGACAACATACCTGAAACTCCTAGAACAGGAGTATTTAAAAGGCATGTTAGACTGTTTTTATTCTGCATAAACTGTTTTATAGGAGAGGGGCGTTAGGTGGAGGCTCCGGTGTGGTGTGGGAAGTTGTGGGAAGTAAAAATTGTTGATGTATATGTTTTTGCAAATTTGCCTTTTTGATACTAGAGGAGTATGTTTCTATCACTGTCTGTGTGTTAGTTCTTGTGTTCCTGTGTGTGTCTGCTCCCTGACTAGACTGCAGCTCCGGGGTCCAGCCCACAGATGCAGCTGTATACTTGGAATAGCTCTACCCACCCGGGGTAGCTCTGCACACCTGGAATAGCTCTGCACACCTGGAACCTTTCTCGTGTTCCGCTTGACTGATGAAGTTGCCCTCTGCCATCCTGCCGTGTTGTAGAGACATGCACATCAGCTCCCTTTTGGTTTTGGTGTCTGCCAGGATCCTAACATCTGACAAGCAGGTGTTCATTAAGCCCTACTCAGCGTTCTCCCTTGGTACTGTTTTCATTTTTTTTTTTTGTACTGGGTATTGAACTCAAGGCCTTGCGTTTACAAGGTAGGCGCTTATGCCACTGAGCTGTATTCCCGGCTCTGTACTGTTTTCAAAGGCATTGGGCTACTTCTGAGACGTATGGGTTCAGATTTGTACCAGGAAATGATTTCATGTGAACCTGATATTTGAAGACGATAGGAAGAAAACTCGGGATGAAAGGAAACCCTTGAACTCAGGTTGGTGATCTTCAGGACCCAGGATCCCTACCTCTCCTGAGGAAAACATGAACGTGTGTACTTACGCAGATGGCCCATGTTCTTTAACATGTGACTCATGGTCGCCGTCTCCTTTTCCTGAACTGTGTCTTGTAAAGCACATCAAAGTTTCTAACGTAGATAGGGCATTCTTCCCTGGCTCCTCATAGCGATAGATACGTTTCCTAGGTTTATTTTCCTTTGTTCGTTCCACTGGGGGAGCAGAAAGTCGAATATGTATGCTGAGGTTCTTAACTTCAGCTTTAAGACTCATTTACCGATAGCGATCATTTTACAGTTTCAGGTGTATTTCTACTTTTCTTCCTCCAATAGAAATTACGTAATGTTTACAAGTCAGACTTTTTTGTGAACAATGGGTGTCAATGATAATGTGTGTCCTGGTGCTGGGAGATTATGGGAAGGCTCACTGGGGGCGACCTGACCACTTCCATGTTTGGTAACGCTTGCCGTGGCAGCGCAGTGGAGGACTGGCTGGGTGAGGTCAGGCCAGGGGCCTGGGATGGGGCACCAGCTGGGTGTGTGATGGGGGCAGTGACTGGGGCAGTGGAGAAGGTGGAGCAAGTTCCCACGATCAGAAGGTGGGGTCTCCACGCCTGGGTACCTGGGGCCTGGCTGCGAGGGCCGGTCTGCCTGGCTTTGCCATCTGGTGTGAGGCTTGTAGGAGGGAGGGCAGGTTGGGGGCTGGGGCGGTGGCTTGTGGGGTACGTAGAACAGAGGTCAGGAAGGAGGAGGCACTTACTCGGGAGTTGTCTGAGTGTGGCCATGGCTGAGTCCTGAGGTTACACACCTGGGACAGACTCCTATTAACTTGTCTTTCTAGAAGGGTTTCCTAGGTCAGTTGCTTTTGAAGTTATTTCCTAGACTGGTATACTTATAAAAGTAGAGAGCAACTGCAAATACAAATTTGGAAAGGTTAGCTAAAAGGAGAACACAGAATATTGCTGAAGAATATGGAAATGAATGTAAACAATGTTAGGATTAAGAGGCTATAGATAAAAGTAGGCTTCCCATTTTTATCAACTTTTTTTGCCATCTCTGCTTTTTCTGTGGTAGGAACAGAATAAAGTGATAAACATGCTGGAATAAGAATGGTGTCTTAG
Organism: Chinchilla lanigera; assembly: GCF_000276665.1. Lineage (NCBI taxonomy): Eukaryota > Metazoa > Chordata > Mammalia > Rodentia > Chinchillidae > Chinchilla > Chinchilla lanigera. The sequence continues at coordinate 739,503 of NW_004955533.1, read as the reverse complement.
GGCCGGGATATAACTCAGTGGCACAGCACTTGCCTGGCAAGTGCGAGGTGCTGAGTTCAATTCCTGGTACCAACAAGAAAAAAACAGGTGCCTTTAGGCAAGCTAGTCTTCCATTAGGGCCGATACGATCAAAGAGAGTGGAAAATTAGTGGTAGGAGAGAATTGCCTACCATTCACCTGTCAGCCTCTCCCATCTCCTTGTGAGAGAGTTACTAACTTTTTATGTTTAGGTCCATGTTGATTTGGGGAAAACTATAAATAAAAAAGTGGATTTTGCTAGTTGCCTCTCTCATCCACCCTTTGTAGCGTTAGCAAATAAAACGAAAACATGCTGAGTGAAAGGGTGATTTTATTTGTATTGTGTGTTTGTTTTTGGTGATGGGGAGGTGACCTGTCTGTACATAAGTTGCCAAAGCCTTCAGAGGAGGATATTGTCTTTGAATGACAAAAATGGAATTTAAAGGTGTTTCTATTTAAAAGACAAACAAGCAAACAAACCAGTCTTCTACCCAGTAGGACAGCCATTCATCTATTCATTCATGAAGGTAATTCCGTGCTTTTGATAAGTAATTTAAATGGCTAAGAAGAGTATGAAATGGGCAAGTCTCACTCCCCTCTTCCAGCTATTCTCAAAGGTGGCTTGTTAACATACTTCTGTACTCCTTTTGATCTATGTGTACTTGTTAAAAAAATTAACACAGATAGGATCATACTTCACGTTCTGTTCTGTACCTTGCATTTTTTACTTGTTAGTAAACCATAGAATTCTTTTCATAGCAATTTGTGTAGATCTAGGGTAGCATTTTATTTTATTTTGTTTTATTTTATTTTATTTTATTTTGATACCGGGAGTCAGACTCAGGACCTTGCACTTGCCAGGCAGGCGCTTATGCCATCCTAGGCCTAGGATAGCATTTTAAATGGTTGTGTAGCATTGATGTACTCTAATCTTTTGTTGAGCTATATCCCTGGCCTAGGATAGCATTTTAAATGGTTGTGTAGCATTGATGTACTCTAATCTTTTGTTGCTGGACATTCAGATTGCCTGTTTTTTAAATATTATGAATAATAGTAAAAAATAATAGTATATGCTGATAGGTTTTTTTTTTGCATACTTAAGCAAGTAGGTCAGTAGGGTCAATTCCTATCAGTGGAATGACGCTGGAGTCTAACTTTTTATAAATGTGTCCATATTGTATCAAAAAGATTGTTCTGCTTTATATACCCATCACAACATAAGAGAATGCGTAGACTTCTCCCGGCATGAATAAGTGAGCAATTGGAGTAATGCGTGGACTTACATTGATGACCGCTGTTGGGTGCCGCGCCCCTGTGCAGCCCTGGGAACATGAGTTGAACGTGGGCAGGGGTCTCTGGCCGCAGAAGCTCACGGATGGGAAGGCAGCTGTATGGACAGGGAGGAAGAGGGTGGCTGGGGAGGTCTTGGCTTCAGACAAACCCTGGATCGGTTAATGATGTGTTGCACACTAGCTGGTAGACAGGGGCAAGCCCTCCATCTAAGCCTCTGATCCGTCACTTGAAAGTGAGGGTAATATCTGTTTCACTGGTTTGTTTTGAAATTAAGTAAGAAATTTGCGTGAAATGTTAGTGCAATGCCTGCTATGTATCAAGTGCTTGCTGAGGATGCCGGTGGTGCTGGTGATGGTGACAGCGCTGCTGTTGCTGGCTGTTTATTGGCTATGAAGTAGTGCTTTCAGTTCTGGTGCTAAGGGCCATAATGGGAATAGCCACAGAGTGCTCTGGGGCCCGCGGTGGAGGGCCGCCTCCTCTGGGAAGGCCTGGAAGGCTTGGAAGGCGGCCGTGTCTCAGTCAAATCTTCAGCTGTGAGTACAGGTTCAGTGTCCTGTATTCAAGATGCTCGGGACCAAAAAGCTTTCAGATATTTTGTATTTTGGGACATAGGAGCGCCTTCTGGCTTTGCCATCTGGTGTGAAGCTTGCAGGAGGAAGGGCAGGTTGGAGAGCAAGTCTAAACGCAGAATTCACTTACGCTTCATATACATCTTATACACGGGCTGAAAGTAATTTTGTCGTGTTTCTAGTGTTCCAGCATTTTGACTGTGACTTCTTTCCATGAGCTCAGGTGTGGGATTTCCCACCTGTGGCGTCATGTTAGCATTAAAAAGTTTCAGATTTTGGAGCATTTCTGATTTTAGATTAGGAATGTTCACCTGTAGTAGTTTTCCACGAGGTCAAATCAGAAAGAAATATCCCCTCTTAATATGTTTTCAGTAAAGTGCATTGTAGCAGGAAACCTCACTAATACAGAAAAATTTGATGAACATTCTCAGAAGTAATTTATTTGGTGCATCTTCGGACCTCTGCTGCTTGCATTGTCAGTGTTAGGGGCCACTTTGTCTTGTTAGTGTCTCTGGTTTTGTTTTGGAGAATTAAGGATAATTCTTAATTTTCTCTCTGCTTTTAAAAATCCTAGTGCTTAAAATGTGGTTATTATGAAACAAGAAAAGCTATACAACTTTTATATGTTTTCCAGTCTTTCAAATTTGTCTTGTATAAGTGCTATTCTTTGTCCTATTTCTTTTTGGGGAATTTGTCTTTTTTGGGTTTTAATCTTTTTTTTTTTTTTCCTAATTGGTAACAGTTCTTTAAAATATTAACCATTAATCTGTCATGTATGTTGTGAAAGGTTTTCATGTACTTTTAAAATTTCTTTGTGTGTTCTTAGTTGTGGAGATGAAGTTTAAATTTTTGTTTTTGCTTGAATGATCTTTGCCTTTGGCTTCCTTTTAGATCTTTCTTTACTCATGAGATTATGTAAGTCTCCATTTTTTTCTAGTGTTATATTTTGACATTACAATTTGAATCCTTTAAAAATTTATGCTGAGGTGGTACAGGGAAGGAATGTGACTTTTGGTGCTTCAGCAGCAGTTAGTGAGTAACGTACCTTCCCCCCGGTTTGTAAACGGCACCGTTCTCGTCATGTGCTAAGCTCCTGTGTGAGTTGGATGTCTTGGTCTTCCCCACTATCTGTTTGCCTGTAGTGATACCAGTGCCGTAGCATTTTGATGAAAGTAAATGTAAAATAGCTGCTTAGTGTATTTTAATACTTTGTGGGACAAGTCCTACCCTATCACTCTTATTTTGGAAAATTTACCTAACTGTCCTTAAATATTTATTTTTAAGATGAACTTAAAAATAATCATTAGTCTTATTTTTAAGGTGTCCTTGATATCTTTACTGGAGTTGTGTCAAATGTGTAGATTAGTTAGGGGAAATGGATTTCTTTACAGTATCCCCTGTTCTTCTGGGGTATGGTATGCCTCTCCATTTCTGTGTTCTTTTGTTAATATTTTTGCTTTTAGTCCTGTTACTCCTACATATTTCCTTTAAGAGTGCTGTTACATATATTTTATTTTATTTTTATTTTAAAGAGTAAAACAAGGATAACATAATAATGGGGGGACTTAGCATATTACAGACAAAATGGTAGAAACTTATCAATGGTTATCATTTTACATATTATTATCTACAAAA
>NW_004955533.1:699327-735482 GCF_000276665.1 Chinchilla lanigera | reverse complement strand
ATCTGTGATAACAGTTTCAGAATGAGGTATGCAAGCCCGAGTTTTGAAAGGCTGTTTCTTAGGTTTCCAGCAGGTGTCAGTGTTTCTCAAATTCCAAGTGGGGTTTTTTTTTGTCTACAATTGCCTACGTTTATGAGTCCTTCAGTTATCGAATCAACATGCTGGGGATCATCTGAGTAGAAAGATTTAGAGGTCCGAAAGATTACCTTAGGGGACCTGTAAATCTTTCTACTCAGGTAATCTTTCCTTTCTGGGTGGGTACAGGCTTAGACGCAAAATAACTTTCCAAAGTTACGCAGTCAATGGAGTGAGGCTAGAACCCAAGTGCTCTTATTTCTAAAAACTTTCTTTCTCTAAAAGACTGATTGAAGGCATCAAAATCATGGAGAGCAAGATGTCTTGTCCACCACAGAAAGTTTTTTGGAGGAAGGGAGACAGACGTTGTTCAGTTTGTTGCGTAGGTATATGTATAAAATACTATTTATGAATAAGATGCTAGATTCTCAATTTATAATAATTGGTGAAAGTTGCTAAAAACATCTGGTTTGAAACAGCTAAACGTAGATGTGCTGGGTGTGAAAGTGACTGATGAACCGCCCCATCCTTCCTACTGCCTGTGGGACTGGCGGCACACACGCCCCGTCAGTGCCTGTACAGCACTAGCAGGCGTACTCCTCACAGCCTCAGTGGGGTATTGGACAGAGATAATACCCTTGTTGAAAAATGCTATCAAGGAATCCTACCTATCACTCTTATTGAAAGAGTGCAGCACTAGCAGGCGTACTCCTCACAGCCTCAGTGGGGTATTGGACAGAGATAATACCCTTGTTGAAAAATGCTATCAAGGAATCTATAATCTTTCCTTTTCTTTTTTTAGTTTTCTCCTCATTTGCTTTACCTTGAGCTCTGCCTTTATTTTTTTATTTGGTACCAAGAATCGAACTCAGGACCTTATGCTTGCCAGGCAGGCGCCTGTGCCTCTGAGCTACATCCGCAGCCCAGGATTCCGTAATCTTTTCTAATAAATACATCAGGTAGTAGAAAAAATGGGTCCTTTTGTTTTACATTATGGCCAGTAGACAAATCAGGACAAAGAAGCCAAGGGAGTACTCAGGGACAGCACTGGAAAGTAGAGAAGGCACATTTCGGAAGAAGTACACTTCCGTCAGGCCGCTGCGTCCACCCATCAAAACCTACTCGTAGGGAGGACACAGGCACCTGGCGGCAAGGGAGCAGCATACCCTCCAGATGCGTACTCAGCCTCTGCCGCCCTGTGTTCGTGGGGTCCTGCTGTAGCCGGAGCTGGGAGCTTGGTGTGAGGTGAAGGAAGGGACTGAAAGTGAAAGGCCGCTGTAGAGGTCGAGACTGGAAGGCTTGGGTGCAGGTGGGCTTGGGTGCAGGTGGGCAGTGGGCAGTGGGCAGGCGGGCAGTGGGCAGTGGGCAGGCGGGCAGTGGGCAGGTGGGCAGGAGCCTTCGTGGGGACGAGCAGCAGAGAGGTCATTGTGCTTAGAGTTGAAGATCAAGGTTAAGGGCAGGCTGCGGTTGGTTTGGTTTAGACTTTGAGTTGGAGGTCAGTAGAGGATGTTTTTCTATAAATTTTTGAAATATTTTAGTAGGATCGGGGATACAGCTCAGCGGCTCAAGCGCCTGCCTGGCAAGTGCAAGGTCCTGAGTTTGATTCCCAGTACCAAAAAAAAAGAAAAAAAAAAATTAATTTGAAATAGTTGAAAAAATAGTATAGCATGCCTCCTTCATCCAGCAATCCTCAATAGTAAGGTCTTACAAATGTCTCAGGCAGTGTCAAACCAGGAAATTGACCTAGGTGTCCAGACTCTATTCACAGTCCACCAGGTTTTACACGCATGTGTGTGCGTGTGTGCGTGTATGCACACACATTCCTGTTCAGTTTTACCAGATGTGCACAGTAAGACACAGGGCAGCCCCACTTCTGTGGAGGAGGTCCGGGGACACCAGGGGTCCCTCTGGGCGAGTGGGTTTCTGAGCCCCGGCTGGTTGGCAGCCTAGGTACTTGGCCAGGAAGGCCTCCTCAGACTCCCTGCCCTCAGACTCCCTGCCAGGAAGGCCTCCTCAGACTCCCTGCCCTCAGACTCCCTGCCCGTTGCTGGTACAGTGCAGGGCGGTGGGCAGTGGGCAGTTTTGTAACTTGTTTTTGTGAGGCGTGAAACTGTCTAACTGGCATGCTGTATGCAGCGTTTTTAAAACGGCAGAAAAGCCTCGTCCACGTTTTCCCTGGCTCTCAGTTTCTGCTCTCGCTCTGCTTCCCCCGTGTGTCGGGTTCCAGGGTCCTGAGATGGCTTGGCTCCTGTGGCCCTGGTGTCGCCTGCCTTTTCCTCCTGGGGCTGAGCAGGGACTCCCAGGCTCCACCTGCAGCATTCAGCAGACATCTCACTGCTGCCGTGGAGGGGTCTCTCCCGGTGGTCTCCAGGGACCCTCCCGCCACCCTCCCTCCCAGGAAACAGTCACCAGTCCTGTGCGCCCCCACTGCTGCAGCTCCCCCACCTGCGCCCCGGCTTGCTCTGGTTCTCTGCCTGGCCTGCTGTCAGCGCCTCATCCAGCCTTCGCGGTCCCGCTCGTCGTCACACCACAGCCACCCGCGTTGGGACATTTCCCAGGCCTACCCCCATCTCAGCGGATGCGGCTTTCTTCCTCTCGTTCCCCTTGTTACTGTTATAGAGAGCTAAGTTAGGAAGAAATACTGTAGGCAGTCAGACAGGGCTGGGCCCTCAGAGGAGCCAGGGCAGAAGACAGATACTGTGCTCCTGTGGGGGAGAGAGATACCTCTGCTGAGGGCCAGACCTCAAGACAAAAGATGAAACGAATGCACCCAAATGCTTCCTAAGGGTAAACAACAGGGATTGATACTCTAAATAGGTATTGATCACTTTGAGGAAGTCAGGAGGAGGCACTGATTTAACCGTCTACATTAAGTGAAGAGCCCCTGTTCTGTTTCATGCCCGCTTGCTACCTGACTCACTTCCCCATTTGATCCCCATTTAATTAACTGTACCTGAGCAAGTATGCTCGTAATCTTATTGGTTGACCATACTTTTGTCCCACCTCTTGCCCACCTTGTGACTTCCCATTTTTCCCAACCTTGGACCTGCCTAACATCATGGTTTGCTCTATAAAAATCCCTAGAAAAGGCAGGATCCTTGGTAACCACTTGGGACCGCTTCTGTCTCTCTCTCTCTCTCTCTCTCTCTCTCTGACAGAATCTTTCTTTCCCTCAAAGAATATATTCTGCTCTTCACCTCCGTTGTTGCTAAAATTCATTCTTGGATTTTAGAGAACAGGAACTCATACCGGACGTCTAGCAGGCTGGGAGTTTCTTTCCCCTGTATCATTACCTTGGCCCCTTCGTAGTTTTAGTTAGTGTCAGCTTTTAGTTGTGTTTCTAGCCGACTGTGTCATTGAGGTTCTCGAGGGATGGACTGTCACTGTGTTCTCCAGAGTTCGGTGCTCAGGGCCTTGCACGTGCAGTTACTAGGATTGAGATGCAAACCTTCAGAAATTTTTATTTTGCTTCCTTTGTCCTGTCGCATTGCTTTAGCAGGCTGTAGAGAATATTAAGGGATTCAAGAGCATGTTTCTTACCCATCAGAAGAGGACTCGTTGGAGCAGATAACAAGGCTAGCTGGTGTGACAGAAGCCCTGGAAGTCATCAGAAAAGGATGCTATGTAAACCTGGGCACTGTTATTTCACAGCAACACGATGCTTTACCTTGGACTTTCAGTAACAGGAATTGTTCTAGGTGCACAGGGCTCCATTAGCCAGGCTGAGAGTCCTTTCAGGCTGGAAGAAGAGAGCAAGCAGGAGAAATGCAGTGTACCGTGTAACTTTAGCTTAGTTAAAGACACTGAGCTAGTGAAGCTGGAGGACTTTCAAGTGCTGTTTACCGTCCTGGTAAAACAAATGGTGGGAGAAGCTCCCATTCACCCAGCTCCCAAGTCTTAGGGATTATGCGGTGCTGTAATTGTTTAAGACGGTGGCTCTGAGAGCTCATCTTCCAGAGTGAGAAAGACAGCAGAACTCCAAAAGCACCGTTCTGTCTGTATCGGAGGAAACATCTTTGCTGCTCTTGAGTAAGCAGACTCTTCCTCTCCCTCTTGAGCACAACCTCCCGTGAGCCTGTGCTGGGGGCTGGCTGCTCCCAGGCGCCCCCACCTCCTTCTTCTTTGCTTGTTTAATCTTTAAATGACTACTGTTGGAGCAAAGTGTAGCCTGCTGTGTTTACCTTTTTTTTTTTGTCTTTTTGAGACAGGGTCTCACTGTGCAGTTCAGGCTGGCCTTGAGCTCACTTTGTAGCCCAGGTTGGTCTCGAACTCACAGTGATCCTCCTGCCTCAGCCTCCTGAGTGCTGGGATTACAGGCATGTGGCACCGTACCTGGTTCTGTCTTTACCATTTTGAACTGCACAGTTCAGTAGTGTTACATGTATTCGTGTGGTTGTGCAACAGATCTCCAGAAAGTTTAGTCCTGTGGACCTGAAACTCTGCACATTGAATGGCTCCTCTTCCCCTCAGCAGGCCCAGTAACGCCATTCTGCTTTCTGTCCCTGTGGACTTGACTATGCTAGATACCTTGTATAGGTGAAATCATACAGTATTTGTCTCTTGGAGTCTGGCTTCATTTAATTTTTGGTTATGTCACACAGGTAAACAAGAAATTATTCTTAAAATTCTTAGTCATTGATCGGTGACACTAAAGAGATCTGAGAAATTGAAGGTTTCCAGTTGCCTGTTCTTCTAGTGAGGAAAGTCAGACACAGAAGTTGTTTGAGATTGGTGGGAAACAGAGGAAGAGCTTCAATTTATTCTCAGTTTTACTGTCTTCTTTCGGTCTGGTTATTGATACTGGTGAAGGTACCCCAAACTCAGCCAAAATTAGCATCACACGTGGAAAGCATTGTCTGGACCAGGCTTCTGCCGCTCGGACCTCGTTTCTGCGGTTTGCATATCTGCAGAGTAAGTTTAATTTCATTTTCCAGTGAGATTTGTTTTGGTCACTGTCGGCTAAGGTAGGAAAAGTTGCAGTATTAATTATTTTCCCCCAAACCTCGTGGCAGATGCTCTCCAGCAGGGGCTGGCAGACCTTTCTTGTGAAGTGCTGGACAGTCAGTACCCGGGGCTCTCAGCCGGACTGTCTACTGCAGCGACCCAGTGGTGCTGCTCTGGGTGACAGCTTGGCGTGGCTGTGTCCAGGGACACGTGGTCTGTGGACCTGGCTGTGGACCGCGGGTACAGGCTCCTCTGTCCTCGGTGCCGGCTTGCTGAGGACACAGCCTGCTGTGCGTTGTCATGGTTGATGATGGGGATTGTGGTGATGGTGTCAGAGGTCACGTGGTTCAGATTATGGTGATTTGTTCCCTTACAATTTTGGAGGTATTTTCTGGATGACATGCTAGCCAAGATGTAACAAACACTTAGGAAAGTAGTGAACGTACTTGAAGTATATCTTCTAAAGAAGACTAGAATTTTTTCTGAGTATTCATAAAAAGATTTCTTTTTCTGAAGGAAAATAGTATTCTTCTGAATATAAAGACAAGATATAAAGAAGAAATTAAAAATAACCAAGTCCCTGACCCAGGAGTAACCACTGCTGGTAACTGTACTTAACCTTGCTAGGTCCCTTTGGGGCCTCCTGTAGACCCTCGCCTAGCATTTCACTTGCTTGGTGCCCAGCAGGCTGGCCTGGGCGCACTGCATACATCAGGGGGCGCCAGACACCAGGGTGCTGGGGACCGAGGTGGTGCACTGATCATCCTGCTCCTGCCTGCAGCCTCAGCAGCTCTGCGACCACGCTGACCACGCCCTCCGCTCCCGTACGTTTAGCCCGGGTGGCAGTGCCTGAGCCTTGCCCAGTTTTATGCTGGCCCTTTGCGCAGTGCCTCTCTTTCCCCACTCGTGTGCCATTTACCTTGCGCGGCCCTGAGCTGACGGTCAAGGGGATTTCAAGAGATGTCACCCCAAGGCGAGGGCAGCTTTCCTGTGTGCCCTCCCCCCTGGCTTTCTGGCTGCAGCTCCAGAGCCCAGAGCCTGGCCAGTGGGAAATTCGGGTGATAACAGTTGCTAGGTGATCGCAGGGCAGAGGGAAGGAGGGCCCTCTGGGGTGTGCGCAGCACTGTGTGGGCACCCCGTGGCGGCTGGAAGGGGGCGTAGAGATCCGCAAGCCACGCAGTGCTCTGGGCTTGTGAGTAGCAGCTCCTGAGGGAGGGCCCTGCACAGGGAAAGGCCACCGAGGCCCTCCCTGGGCACCGGCCAGTGTGCACGCTGCAGAGCCCGGGAGCTGCGCTCTGCCTAGGCAGGGCCTGAGCCCCTCCCCCCCATGCCTGTCGCCTGTGTGCTTCAAGTGGCAGCAGGTGGCAGTAGAGAGTGCAGTGGGCGGGAGGCTGATGGAAATCTGCATAAGACCTGGGGAAGATTGGTGTTACCTTTCAAAGAGCAGTAACTTTCAGAGTCAGCATAGGGACCAGCCATGATTTGTGTAACAGGGCCCAGTTCACGGAACACTTCCTGGAGTTTGAATACCCCGCCTTTACCAGTCACTCCACAGAGTAGGTGGGATTGTTACCCCACCTTACTGGGACGAGATCAGGCTTTCAGACTCTCAGCTCACCCTGGCTGTGGTGGGCTGGAACCCAGGCAGCCTCTGATGCCTGCCTGCGCTGCCTCTGTCAGCCTCCAGGACTTCGTCTGTGTCCTTCTTGGGATGTCCTCCCGGTGCCCGCAGGCCCAGGGGAGGGGAGAGCTGGGTCCCGGGTCCTCTCGCTCCACTCTGCTCTGTGGTCTCTGTGTGGTGCTGTTGCTGAGACCCGCAGTTGCTGAGTCACCAAGTGTTGCTCAGGCTCCTCGCAGCACTGCCCATCCCACGACTCCCTTCATTTGGACTCAGCGTTCGTAGTGCGCTTAGGTTTTAAATACGGGAGGGGCCGCCTTAGTGGGGTTGGGTACTTGTGCTGACTGCTTTTGTGTCCACAGAGACACTCCCTGCGTTTTGATGCAAATACTGGTGCCCGTGCTAAAATAAAGGGTTTTACGGTAATGCCGAGAGATACTTGTGACCAACATCAAAGCTTCTTGCTACGTTCTGTTTTGTTCTACCTAGAGATTCTCAAGTGGCCTAAATGGAGTTGTGGCCAAACATAGCGGAGAGAAAAGGTTTGTTTACAATGCAATTTAAAAAAATTACCAGCCTCCATTAGGTGGTTTAATTGACTGCTCCTTAAATGCATGGCGGGGCAGCAGGGAAATACATTTTTAAAAAATCCAGGTTTCGTACGTAGTCGGAGACTGAACATGTTTGGCTGCTGTGTCGCTCAGCTGGGTTTTTTTTCTTTTTCCTTTTTGAGATGGTTTCACTATGCAGTTCAGGCTGGTGATGAACTCACTTTGTGTCCCAGGCTGGCCCTGAACTCCTGCCTCAGCCTCCCAAGTGCTGGGATTATAGGCGTGTGCCGCCACGCCTGGCTCAGGTGGGGTTTTGTTGGTAACTTTGGACTCCGTGGTTTCTGCACAAACAGTGGATGATTCAAGAGACTGTGCTTCCGTTTCCCCAGGGCGACCAGACTGAGTCCAAAGCGTATCCACAGGCTCTTGTGAGCTCCTGGTCCTGCATTTCATTTTACAGTTTCCGCTTCCTTGTGCCTTGGAAGTGTGTTTGCTGTGTGGTCTGTGTCTCTGCACTGACGAGGCTGGTATTCGGGTGTTCGTGGCTCGGAGACACCTCTGTCCTGATGTGGTTGCGGGCAAGGGCCTGCGGCCTGCTGTGCTCCTCGCTCTGCCCTGTGCGCTCTACCCTGCTGCTTCGCCCTGCGGTGTCTGGCTGCGGAGTCTGCTCAGTCCCCCTGAACCTTCTGCTCCCAGCTTGCACAGCTTCCTCTCTTGGGAGCTGAGTGACTGTGAGGACCATTCTGGCCTCCCAGCAGCGGCTTCCTGCCCTGTGAAATGGAGAGGGCCACCCCCACCGTCCTGGCAGATGGACCGTCCTCCGGTTTACCCATCACTAGGGTTGAGCAGTGGATCATGCCTTGGGACCCTGCGCAGTGCTGGCTTCTGTGCGGTTTCCTCTTTAGAAGCTAAACTCTGCTTCAGGGCAGGGTTCCCTGGGATGCGCTGAACGGGTGACTTGGTACAGTGAGGGAATGAAGGTAAATGTGCTCCAGGGACCACTCATTCTGTCCCTTGCTCTTGTTCTTTCTTTCACTAAACAGGACCGGGCTCAGCCCCTCTCTGTTCCTGGGAGGGAGGGACGATTCACACATGTAACGGGCCACAGACACCTCGCTGTGGGGACAAGAGCTGGTCACACCAGAGCAAGGGCTTGCAAGTTCCTGGAGGCGGGTTCTGGGACTATGACTGGATAAATGAGCACGCAGGGTAGGAGGGAGTGGGAATGGCGCAGCAGGGGCAGAGGCACCCGCCCAAGGCGGGGTGGGGTGAGGAGTGAGCCCGTTCACGGCGTGGCCTGAGTGTGGTGCGATGGCCTGGGCGTGCTGGGGTCCGTGTTAAAGGATGGTTAAAGGACTCTGGCTGGATGTTGTCTTGGAGAGGTTGTGATTACAGGTGGGCTAACCAGATGGGCTTCCCCAGGGAAGTGCAAATTCAGAAGGAGAGAGGAAGAGAACCCTGGCCGAGGTGCAGGGGAAGCTGAAGTTCCTGCAGAAGAGTTAGTGGGGGGTGAGATGGAGGTTAAGAAGAACTGGAGGGAGAGGGGCCAGGGAAATGGCGCAGTGGCACAGGGCCTGCCTCGCTGGTGCGAGGTCCTGAGAGCAATTCCTGGTTAAAAAAAAAAAGAATTGGAAGGAGAAAGGAGGAGAAAGTAGTGGGGAAGGCACTGCCTGTACCTGGGCTCTCATAGCTGCTCTTTCCAGCCCTCACCTCGGGGTCAGGGCGGAGGTAGTTCCGGGCGGCGCTGGCGTCAGGCTGCGAAAGCCAGCACAGGGAGGCTGAGGTCAGCAGTTCCAAGAGGGGCCCTGGCCGAAGTTGCCACCTCCCTGGCCAGAGGTAAAGGATGCTTTGTGAGGTGCACCGAATCCTCAGAGCCTCGAACTTCAGCGCAGGAAGAAGCAAAGGTGTTTACACAGCTCTCTTCACTGTCCTGGGGGCCACGCCTCGGTTTCCGTCTCCCCACCTCCCGCCCCCCAGTCAGTTAACCTCACGCCGGTGACTCCTGGCTGCAGCATCAGGGGCTGCTCCCTCGTCTGCCGTTTCCTGACCTGTGCCCTCTGCAGCTTCTGCGGCTGCCCTGCACCTCTGCGTCAGAGCCCTTTCCCGGCTCTGTGGCGGGTCGGCTGCTGCCCCCTGCTGGAGGTCTCTGCCCGCTGCGGGCCGCCTCTGCCCCCTGCGGGCCGCTTGTGCCCCCTGCTGGCGGTCTCTGCCCCCGCAGGCCGCCCCTGGCCCTGTCTGCGTTCTGCGTGCATTTCCTCGGAACACAGCCGCACTGTGCGTTCCTAGACTGCTGTGCCTGCTTCCGTAGGCGTGGCAGAGGTGCTTCTTACGCAGACCTGGGATTGTGCACTGTCCGCCTTGCCGGGACACCCCTGCTTCCTGTCCCGTCCCCACCCCGGAGGCTCTCCGCCTGTCACAGCAGCGTGCAGGTGGTGGAGGAAGCACTGGTGCTGAAGGAACCCGCCCCCTTTCCTGCCACCTGGTGCAAGAAGAGTTCCTAGTATTTCTCAATTAAAGAAAATCTGTCCTAATAAATGTAATTGTCAGGCACAAGCGCTTTGATGGGGCAGTCTATACGCATTGCGTAGTTTCCATGACCAGTTCATTCTTACAGGTGAAAATAATGAAGCACAGACGGGACAGTGCCCACCCCACCTGCTGATGGCTCCACAGCCGCCTCCCAGGGCCGTGCCGTCCACCCCACCTGCTGATGGCTCCACAGCCTCCTCCCAGGGCCGCGCCGTCCCAGCCCAGCGCTGTGGGACTGCCTGCAGAGGGCGCGACTGCCTGCAGAGGGCGTGACTGCCTGCAGAGGGCGCGCCCGCGCAGGAGCGGCAAGGGAACAGCAGGAGACTGGCGGTCAGAGTTCCGAAGGCTGGCTTCGCAGCTCTGGAGAGCAAGGCCATGTGAGAAAGCTCCCAGGAGACGGTGGCGCTGCAGAGCAGTGGGGGGCCACCATGTGGCTCCTTCTGAGTGTCCTGTTGCTGTCCAGAGGAGCTGGCTGGGACTTTGCTGTCTTATTCTGGAAGGTGGTGGGCGTCTCCAGCACACTGTTGATGTCGCTGACCCCTGTCCAGGAGGCCTGGGTGGTTCGAAGGTGGAGCCACAGCAGAAGTGCATAGTGAGCGTGAGTGTAGGACGGAGCCCCTCCCCGTCCCCTGCGAGTTGGGACTTTGCAGTGGTGGCCCTGGCTGGGGCTGGTGTGTGCAGGGCACGCGTGGCAAGCCCCCTGACACGTACTAACTACAGAAGGACAGTCTGTCTTAACATCTGTGACCCACACAAGCAGGCACTTTAACGTCGATTTATAAGCATTATCTGATTTAATTTTCATGAATTATGGCCGCTTTCAAGCTCCACTGGGAGGGAAAGTACCCAGCATAGTATTATGAGAGTGTGCAGAGCACCAGGGCTCTGTGTGGTACTTCCTGTGGGGTTATGTGTGTGTTGGTTCTGCATGTGGTGTGTGTAGGTGTGTTGGGGGTACTGCATGTGGGGTGTGTGTGTGTTAGTACTACTCTGAGGTGTGTGTTGGGGGCACTGCTTGTGTGTGTTGGGGCACTGCATGTGTTGTGTGTATATATGTGTTTTGGGGCACTGTGTGTGTGTGTGTGTGTGTGTGTGTGTGTTGGGGCACCCCATGTGGCACTGTATGTGTGTTGGTGCACTGCATATGCATGTATATGTGCTAGGGCACTGCATGTGTGTGTGTATGTGTGTTGGGGCACTGTGTGTGTGTGTGTATGCGTGAGCTGGCAGGCACTGCCTGTGAGGATGGTCTGTGGCACAGGAAGACCCTTGAGTGTGGTATGGAGTGAACTCAGGGAAGGCTGTGTCCTGCGTTTCAGGAAACGCTTGGATTCACCCACCAGCAGGAGCAGAGAAGGAGGGTGCCTGAATACCTGAGGCCCAGAAGGCAATGTTTGGGTATAATAGTGGGTACATTGTGTCAACTTGAGAAGTCTAGAAGCTTAATTAAGTGACTCAGTAGTTCTACATTCTAGGGTTTAGAGGACATGCCCTCACTGTTCTGGGATGTTGTTCATTGTGTCAGTTTGAGAAGTCCAGAGGGTTAACTAAGTGACTCAGCAGCACGCCAGGGTCCTCACTTTGTAAACATTCTCAGCCTGTGCAAGAGGAGGGCAGGGAGGTGGTGTGAGTGCTACACCCACCCCAGAGTGGGTGCAATATCAGTGAGGAAAAGAGGCTTATATTCCCCCTTTTTGCTCTTGTTGCTTCTGCTGTCGCAGCCATGCCATGAGCTGTTGCTCCTCTGCTGCGTGCCACCTTGCCTTGGAGCCAGCTGATTGTGGACTGAAACCTCCACACACTGAGCTAAATAAACCTTTCCTCCTTTAACTTTGGGTGTTGGGTATTTTCTCTCAGCAACAAGGGAAAAGTAACCCAGACGCTGGGTGAGGGAGAATCCGCAGCAGTCCTGGGGCTGGGCCCGGTGGGCAGCCTCCCAGACGGGCTGTTAGGACTCTGCCGGCACAGTTCCTGGGCGTCCAGCACCGGCCACGTTCTTGTGCACCTCACTGTGCTTACAGCATGGGGGCTTTGCTTTTATCAGCCTGTTGTGCTGTGCTGTCGCCCCTTCGGCCCAACCTACAGACCTTGGCTTGTTATAGCAGGGGGCTTGGCTGGGATCAGTCCACTGCAGATGATAATTCTTCTAGGGTTTCTTTGTCCTGGAATTCTAGTGAAGTTCCAGCATGAGCAATGACTTGGAGAAATTGTGGTCTGCAGGGACATTTGCCGTCAGCAGGGCGGATGGAGACATACGCAGTCAGCTGCTAGGCAGAGGCCTTCAGTGAGGGCTGTGGTCACAGGACAGGAAGTGAGGACAGGGTCAAGTAACTGAGAATGGGTTTTCTTCTTTTCTATATGTGTTCTTCATTGTTTTCTTCCAATTAACTGAGCATTTGTAGTTGCTCCAGAATTCTGCCTTCTCTTTCTCGTGTATTGACTTTGGGGGAACTCTTGATGATTCTCCTGGTTTTCCTTTTGCTTTCTTTGCCTGTTAATTTTTATTTCTTGTTGGGTTGAATAATACATGGCATGATATACGCCCTCTCCAGTTTGTAGGTGCACAACAGCGTTGGCTTGGCTGCAAACACAGTGCTGTGAGCAGGTGTCTGGAACTGTTTTGCCTTGTGTGACTAAAACTCTGACCCTGTGGACCAGCAGCTTCCCAGGCCCTCTGTCTTTGGAAACCGGCCAGCACCATGCTGCTTTCTGTCCCTGGAAGCTTGGCACCTCGAGTGCGTGGAACCACACAGCGCTTGTCTTTGTGGGCCCTGCTTGTTTCACCTAGCACGGCACCCTCCGGGTTTGCTGACGCTGTCCCATACTGCAGTGTCTCCTTCTTTCTCGTGGCTGATTGCTGCTCCACTGGGTGTGTGTACCACATTCTCTGTCCACTCATCCCACGATGGGTGTTAGGCTGTTTCTGCCTCTTGGCTGTTGTGAATAATGCTGCAGTGAATGTGAGGTACAAACATCTCATTCTGACCTTGATTCCAGTACTTTTTTGGATAAATACCCAGAAGTGGGGCTGCTGGATCCTATGGTAGTTTTGCTTTTAATTTCTTTTTCTTTTTTTTTTTTTTTTGGTGATGCTAAGGATTGAACCCAAGGCCTCGTGCAAGCCAGGCAAGTGCTTTGTCACTGAGCTGCATCCCCAGCCCTGTTGCACTGTTTGAGGAATCTGCACACAGCTTCCTGCAGCAGCTGCAGCGTTTCACGTTTGCACTGCAGGGGACAGGGGCAGTGCTCTTGTCTTCTGCTGTGGTGCATCCTGATCCTCTTGCCCCCCACTCCTCTTTGTCATGGTCTCTGGCCACTCTTATTTTGGTTTCTGAAATATACTCAGACCCAATGCTGACATGTCCTTAAAAGAGTTCCCCATAGTGCTCCCCTGACCCCCAGCTGGAAATACTTTCCCTCTGCCAGTCTCCAGTCCCTGCTTTCTCTCGTTTCTGTTAGGCAGTTGGCAGCGACTGCTGGCTTGTGCATGATTGAGTGTTCCCTGTCTCAGTTACTGTCTCCTTCCTGAAACACCATACCTGACACCCACAACTCTAAGAAAGAGAGGTTTACTTTGGCTCACAGTTTATAGGTTTCAGTCTGTAGTCGGCTGGTTCCAAGGCAGGGCGGCATGGCAGAGGTGAAACAGATGACCCTCTGATGAGCATCACAGCCCTATGATCCAGCCACTCCCAAGGGCCCCACCCGTGAGTGCCTGAGGCTTTGGGGGGCATCTAGATATAAACTATAACATTATGCACGTGTATATTTTATATTTTATGGCAACTACCGCTGTCTTCTAAAGGGTAGGAATTGTATGTCCTCAGAGGACTTTGCAGACCGTACCTGAAAGGAGGAAGGGCTCCTAGGAGAGTGTGGAGCGTGTGTTCTGGGTTTCCAAGAGAAAACTGAACTAAAGCAACCGAGGATTCTCTGGTGACAGAAAGAGCCGCAGAGGGAGCAGAGGTCAAGGGCACAGCTACCGCTGGTCTGTGTAGAGAGAAGCTTGCTGCAAGGGGCAGGGGAGAGACCTTGGTGAGTGCCAGGGTCTTGCAGCAAGTCCGGTCGGAGTGGACAGGCAGCTTTACCCGGGGAGGTCGTGGCCACGGCCTAAGGTCCACCCCACTGGGTTTTGGCAGGCAGGATTGGCAGGTGTGTGCTGGGAGCCAGAGAGAGCCCAGCTCCCCTCATAGTTCTGCAAGAGTCAGAACAGCTGCTGGTAGCATGGTTAGCCTTTCGGACACACCGAACATCACTACTCCCGACACCTGTGCACAGTTCTTGGCTTCCAGCTCTGGTGTGTCTTGCCAGCAGTGCTGAGTGCTTAGTCTGTAACTAACTGGAGGCCACCAGCAGCCCCCGGACAGCCAGGCTGCAAAGGCTCTGGGTTCCCTCGGGCTGGAGGACTGCTCTCTGCACTCCTAACACCCACTTGGTCCTCTACCTCGTGACCATAATGTCCTGCGTGCCTGTCACTCTGCTGTGTTTTATAACCCCCACAGTCCTGCCTTCTGCCCAGAGCTGTAGCAGCCTTCTCTGTCCCGATGATGCCATGGCCAGTTCTGGTCCCTGTGTTGGAAAGCCTCCAGCCACATCACTCTGTACCTTCGGAAGGTCCCTGATCAGGGTTAGGCTGCTCTCCCGTAATACAGGCCGCCGCCACTGGCCCTGCCTGTGTGGTGGGGAGAGGCGGGGCAGCTGTTTGGACAGCATGGTGCTCTCACAGCAAAAGCTCAAGACCGCTCTGGTGCTTGTTTCGCCTGACCCTTGCCTGCTGCACCTGCCATCATCCTGGAGTGCCGGTCTGATAGGTGTTGACTCCCCAGTTGCTCCCCCTGCTATCATCCTGGGGTGCAGGGCTGTTGGTGTGCTGACTCCCCAGTTGCCTGAGGAGTCTCTGAGTAGTGGGGCCTGGGAGCTGGCATATTCATGTAGATATGCATAAGAACTATTGCCAGGATGGAGGAAGGGTCTGCTGAGCTGCTGAATGATTGTTCCTTGCTTCTTTGTCTAACTTTGCTTTTTGTTTTCTACGCTGATATTTCTTCAGAAATCAAGGAAATAATGTTATTAAAAAATCAAAACTATTTCCCATTCTAAGGAGATCATTGCAGAAACCATTGGTCCTCTTACCTGTGCTTCTCTGTTCTCAGGGGGACTTGATCTCATCTTCATGCCAGGCCTGGGATTTGACAAGCATGGCAACCGGCTGGGCCGGGGCCGGGGCTATTACGACACCTACCTGCAGCGTTGCCTGCAGCTGCCGGGCCCAAAGCCCTACACCGTCGCCCTGGCCTTCAAGGAGCAGCTGTGCCACCAGATCCCAGTGGGCGAGCACGATGTGAGGGTGGACGAAGTCCTCTGTGAAGACCTCTGTGAAGCGGAGGACAAACTCCTCTGTGAAGCACCTTGAGCCCAGATGACCACGCTGAGTAATCAGGGTGAAGAAAATGTGTACTTTCCCTTGTCAAAGTTAATTGAAGTTGCTCATTAAAGTGAACACAGACTGCATTGTTTTTAGTGTATGAAACTGCCATAAAACCACCTGCAGAGCCTGTCACCGGTGATGTGCCGCCTGAGTCCTGGGGCTGCTGCGGTGGGCTTTGCAGCTTAGGTTCAGTGTTTGTGAGGAAGTGCGCAGCTCAGGGTGGGAGGAAGCGGGACATGCTGAGGTTGGCGAGGTAGCTCACTGTGTCCTGCCTGCTGTGGGCTTGGTCAGTCTCTGCTGGCTGGCTGGAGACTCAGCGGTTATCCACAGACTGGCTGATGATTCTGAGGGTGCCAGGTAACCTGCGAATGTTAAGCCACTTTGTCACGACTTCCTTCATTCACCCTGAAATTTCATGTGCAGCTCTGTGAGCTCCTGGTTGGAGGATGGAAAGCTGCTGTGATCTTGGTATTTTTGTTTAACTGATTGGACGTTATTACTACTGATTTCTGAGTGTCAATGAATATAAGTTTAAGGTCCGATAAGTCATAAGTTAGGGATGAGTTTTTTTTATTTGTTGTTTTTTTTCTGGTACCGGGAATTGAACTCATGACCTTGCACTTGCCAGGCAGGCGCTGTGCTGCTGAGCTAAATCCCCAGCCCCTAGGGATGAGTTTCGTTCCCTTGTGGGCACTGCATTTGTCTGATGGCAGATGACCTGCCAGCCAGGGGTGGTGACTTGGTGGAGGAGGCTTTGGTGACCCCATGAGGCCAAAGACTGTCCTGCCAGCTCTGCTGACCCTGCATTGGCCTGTGACCCTGTGACCTATGGCCTGTGTGTGAAAGGCCTCTGACGTCTGTTCTCTGCCCCCTTTGCCCCGCTGTCTCCCACACCCAGCCCCTCTGCATTCCTGAGCCAAACTCAGCCAGAGCCGCATACCGGCTGCTTTTCCTGTACTTCGTTTCAGAATGATCTTAGAAAGCACATCTGTCACAAAGCACTCCTGACGGGGGCGTTTGGGGCCTTCAGTGCCCCTAGAAGGGGTCTCCACCTGCTTTTCCCTTTCCCAGCCGCTCTGCGCCTCCCTGCCTTGTTCTTCTAGCACCGAGCTCTGCAGCTGCTTCTGCCCTTCGCATTGCGAGCGTTACTGTCGGAGGCGCTGAGCCCCTTGTCACCATGTCCTGTGCAGCAGTTCTCAGTGGCTGTGTCCGTTCACCGCTCTAGACTGTGAGCTCCAAAGACGCCTCAGACCCAGCAGATCCCAGACAGTGGGTGCATGGTGATGCTTTTAATGAGTGATTGAATGTTCAGAATGACTTCACTTAAAATACAATCCAGTATTGTCTGGATAATAGAATACAATTTGATAATTTTTATTTTAAGTGAAAAACTTAAAAAATGTCAGTTGGTCTAGTGGTGGATCTGTACAGTTTGGGATATACAGTGAGAAATGGGAAAGAGGTTGACTTGTACACATTGTAAAGACATGGTCATCTTGGTGGAAAACTTTGTCTAGTGTTACTTTACCTGTCTGGGCAAGGTGGAGGTTAATATAGCTGATACAGTTGCTGGTCTGAAATGGTTAAAGTGTGAAATTCCTGCGTTGCTGCCGGCCTGGGCAGTTTTACCGTGTTGACACAGTCTCTGTTACCCTTTCACCAAAGGACAGTGTAAAAACCCCATCCCTGGCTTCTCGAGTGTGTAAGGGTGTGGAGTTGACTGTCCAGAAGACACAAGGTCCTGAGATCCAAGGGAGTCAGAGTGCCCGGTGCCCCTGTGGAGGAAGAGCTGTTTCTCTAGTGACCAGAAGTGCCTGTGATCTCTGCAGAGGCTTGGAAGGGGGGCGCCTGGTGCTGCAGGTGATTCTAACCCTGCCCGGAAGTGTGAAGTCCTGTCCATCGTGGTCACTGTGTCCTCCTAGCTAAGAGCTTGATGTGTATGGGTGGCCTCAGGCCGAAGTGCAATTCCTGGCTCCAGTTTTTTTTCTTGCAGAGATGATTAAGATTCAGTTGCTCCTTTTGCATTTTTTTTGGGGGGATTTCTCGTTATTACGAGAACAAGTGTGGGTGTGGTGAGTCCAGGCGCTGTGGGCCAGGGAGGTGGCTCTGCTGCACAGGGGGTGTGGGTGGCCTGCACCTAGTGCTTCGGGGGGCTCTGCAGGGTGCAGTGTTCTCCCACCAAGCCGGCTCCTCGCTGCTCATGTAGCCAGTGAGAGGCGCTGCCCTCCCAGCGTAGGGTCTCCTCCATAGGGAGCCAGAGCGCAATCTCACAGCGGGCACTCTCCACAGAATTGCTGTCATGGGTCATGTTTGTGCGAACCTTTATGCAGAAACCTCCATAGATGGTGCTAGGCACGGCATCCACTGGGTCTGTGGCCCCAGTAAGGGCCCATGAAGCACACACCATGTCCAGTCCCTGCCACACCATGGCCTCCACGGCCCTGAGCTCATGTATTTGACCAGGCGACCCTACAAGGGGCACCCGCGCACATCAGCATAGTGTTCCTGCAGCAGCTCCTCAGAGGCCTGCAGTGCTTCAGTGCTATGAGTGTGAAGCTGTTCTTGAAGCGCCGCACAATCGCACCCACCAGCTGCCGCTGCACCCCTTCCAGCTTGATGGCCAAAAGGGTGCGCTCACGCACGCCTCTGCATGCCTGGTCCGGCTGGTGCTCACCCGCGGGGAAGAGCCCAGAGAAGATGGTGACCGCAGGCACAGGACGGGGCGATGGGCTCCTTTTGCATTTTAACCGTACATTTATATGCGTCATTCCTCCACCAGCCTGCAGCTCCTCAGAGACGCATGTCTGTCATCCTCGTGGCTTACCTCAGGACCTAGCAATAGCCATGAACAGTTCAGGTGTCACCGCCCTGGTTTGAGTGTTGGCTGCTATCTCCCCAGCAGGACCCCCGGCGTGGGCTTTCACAGGATGTGTCTCTGTACTCCGTCCTCTGCTTCCCTCTTCGGGGAGCCCAGACCTTCTGCCCTGAGGTGTGGTCTCCAGTCTCCATGGGCACCTGGCCCACATTTACGGTTTTTTACTGTGCCTTAAAAAATTCATTTTCTAAAAAACAATACGCATGTTATAAAACATACATGACAGAATGAGTGGTGAAATGAAATATATTACACGTGCTTTATAATGTTCTCATTTTTAAAAGAACAGTATATGTTTTTTTGTTTGTTTGTTTTTTTCCTTCCGGTACTGGGAATCAAACTCACAACATTGCGCTTGCCGGGTAGGCGCTGTGCTGCTGAGCTAAATCCCCAGCCCCTAATATATGGTTTTAAAATGTGTGAAATTCGTTATTATGTTCTTTCCTTCTTTTCTCTTTTTTTTTTTCACTGTGGTGCTGGGGATTAAACCCAGAACCTTGCATACACTAGGCAAGTGCTCTATTACTGAGCTATACTCCAGCCCCAAATTTATTTGTACAAACCTTACTTTAACACATTTTGAATGATTCTAAAATAAATTAATGACTGAAATTTCAGTTTCTTTCAATAATTGGTTTTAAGAGCCTTAATAACTGAAAAAAAACTACCTTCTAGAGACAGAGCAGAGGGAAGTAGAACCATAATGACTGAAGTTTTCAGTTCTGTCTGCTGATTTTGCAGTGATGTTTTTAACTGGAATCTGGCTAATCAATATCCATTTTCTTGATGTGGATCTGTCATTTCAATGTATTAATCAGCAGGTGCCACACATTTACTGTGTTGTGAAATAGGGTCAATGGCCATTCCGGGTGGTTCCTACCATCTGCCCCTGCCCCAACTCTCTCTCTGAGAGAAGTTCCCTCCTGTCTCACTGTTGAAACATGCCCTTTACCCAAATTATGTGTGCTTAGTTTTTGAAAATGCCTCTAGGTAGGATTTACTGGTGACCATTTATAACCTTAGAAAGGTCAGAAAATTTGGAACTTCTGTGTAAAAAACTACATGGAAAACTCATCTTGAAGTTTAACAGCTCCATTAAAAGTATTTTACCTTGTGATAATCAAAAAATTCAAACGAATCAAAATACTTCTCATGGGCACTTCTTATCACATCATAAAGTTGTAAGTATTCCATTATACCGCAAGGGCCCTAAATTTAGAAAATCCACATCAGTGAAATGCACATCACGTGGGACATGTCCTGCTTGTGAATTGTGTGATGATGTGATTGCTGAATTCTTGATGTGGAATCTACCACCTCAACTTTCAAAAATTTTGGGCAAAGCAGCCGCTCCCTCAGGAATGGAAAGTGAAGTAGTTTGCCCATAAAACATTATTTTTTAAAAGGAGAATTATTTTTTTTAAAGTGCATCTTCTTTGTTTCATCTCTTTGTATTTCTTTGTGGGAGACCCGTCCTGTTACTCAGCCCCCACCTGCAGAGCTCATTCCTGTGCTTGTCTCCCGGGGGCCAGCACTGTCCCTGCAGATCATAGGACAGTGCTTCCTGAGAGGAAGCTGCCTCTGCCCTCTTTTCCTGCATCTTTTCATCAGGATTTCATGCATATTTCTGTGACATGAAGAACCGGTGTTTTTTTTTTTTTTTATGGGATGATACGTTTTATCGTTTGCTATTAAGTGACAAAACATAGAAGGCTTACAGAAGTGTGATTGTGTTTAGTGAGCCTGTTTAACACATACTGGAGCTGGAATTACAGGGTGTGAAACGCTGCTGAGCACCTCATGGAGGTTCGGCTTCCTTCTCCTGGTCAGTAGCTTCTGCTGACTGTGATGGCCTCACACGTTCATCGCGTGTGTGGAGCACTAGGTTGTTCATTAACTGGGGACGGATGCGCCTCCACAAAGGCTGACTTCTTGGCAGATCATGGGCAGTGTGGCTCATGGGCAGCTTGTACTGGGAATAGAAGTACAGTATCAGCTATTGTTGCTCATGTGCTTGTGTATTAGGGTTGACTTTGGTCTGCTTTCCTTGTAAGAATCTTTTCAAGGCACTTGTGTGTTTTGAGAGGTTCGTTCAGCGGAGCAGGGAGGCACCTGTGCCTAGGCGTATGTGAAGAAACTGCAGCACGTCTCACCCCTCGCTCTCTGTTGCCTGCTGTGCCTCAAGCAGGACTTGCACCTGGAGCCCTGTGCAGGACCTTCTGAGGCACAGAGGGAGCCAGGGGCTGATGTCAGCCTAAACTTAACTTTCAGCAAAACTTCTTTTCTATTAAAGATAAGGAGTACATGTAAATATTCTAATTCGTCTACCGCAGGGATCGCCATGCCTGCTCTCCAGGGGGCTATCTGTTTGGAGATGGCTGCCCCGAGGCCAGGCACTCCGGGCGGGACAGGCACAGTGCAGTCAGCTGGCCACTGCAGAGCTGTCACTGTCCTCATCTGCCTCTGGGCTGGCTGTGTTGACCATACAGTGTCATGCCTCGTGCTGGTCTCGGCATCCTACCATCCTGCCTTTCGGTCTCAGCGTATCCTGATACGGCCTCCCTGCCTTCTGTCTGCCAACTAGGGCTGGGACTATGATCTTGGTGGTTGGTGTCACCTGTGTTTGAGAAGGAATAATTTAAGTCATTCCTTTAAGGAGAAGATGCCTTAGGGTAGAAAACCCTGTCACCCTGGAAACAGCAGACCCCATGCTTTTGGGTCCTCTGCTTTCAGACTGCCCCTGGCTGACCAGGACTTATTGTACATAACAGTTAAGTCCCCAACTTGTGAACATTCCAGCTGCAAACTTCTGCAGGTGTACTGTACAGCCGAGGACTGACTTTGTCAGCTTACAAACGGAGCCAACTCAGGAACAGCTCTCCCAGAGTGGAACTCATTCGTAAGCTGGGGACTTCCTGTGTGTCAGAGGTGCCCTAGACTAGAGAAGAGCCAGAAGCACGGCTCCCACCTCTCTCCTTCCAGCCTCTCCCTCTGCTCACTGCCAGTCACAGCTGCTTGTTGCCCTAACGTCTGCGGCGTGGTCATTGCACCAGACCGCATCAAGCCTGGGAACAAGCCATCGGAGTGAAAATCCACTGTTGCGTTGTTTTGGTTGTGGTGTGTCCTGAGAGTGCCTTACATATGCTTTGACTCTCAAAACAGCGTGCTTACAAAGTACACTTCCAAAGCAAACGACTGCTCCAGGGTTGAGCCCTGACCCCAGAGTTCACTGCTGTAAATGGTGAACATTTAGTTTATCACCAAGCAACAGTCTCTTCAGACTTGAAATGCAAAAAGTGTTTGTTACTTCTCCCCAAACTCAGAGATAAAGAAGACTGTATTCTGAACATAGGAACTGGGATACTATGGTTGACCCTGGGGAATAGATTTGTTGCTGAGCACCCTGAGTATTTCTTCAGTCTAGGGCTGACATGAGATCAGTCCTACCCCTGTCGGATACATACTGTAGAAACCTACAAGTAGGTCTGGAGGCTGTGGATTCTGTGGCCTTCTTCCCTCTCAGTACTTGTCTGCAGCACCTTGGGAAGTGTCACTCTGCCCATGCCACCTACCTGCCAACAGCCCTGGGTGTCTCACCCCAAGAATAAGGCCCAGTCCTCAGGCTGCATATCAGATCCTTTGTGACCGGGGTACACCTTCCATCCCTCTCTCTACACACACATACATGCATGCACATATGCATGCACGCATGCACGCATGCACGCACGCCCTTTCTCACTCAGGCCCTCCAGACCCACAGTGCTAGCTGCATCAGAACCCAATATGCTGGGTGAGAATGAGGCTTACACAGTTGATGTGAGATTGTCTATGATGAGAGAAGTGTGCTAGCAGGTGGGCGGCCCAGGGGTGGTGGGTTTCAGTGAAGGAGTGAGATGTTCTAGAAGATGAATGGTGCCCTTTCTTGGCACGATCTTCTGAAGATCATGTTAAGAGGTCGATGCCGATTCCACAGCTGTGGGTGGACCTGATCCTGAGCATTTCAGCACACTCCCTGGCCGCATTTCCGATTTCCACCTCTGAGTTCTGGGCTGCATGAGGGCTGTTTCAGTTGAAGTTGATTAAAATTAAATAAAATCAAAACCCACTTCCTTGATGGTGCTAGCCCATGTGGCCTACTCTGTTGGTCAGTGCAGAGATGGCATTTCCTGCACTGTTTTCTAGATATTTCCAGACTTCACCTATTAAATCAGAATCTTTAGGGGCAAGGAACTGGAAGCTTGCATTTTGAACCCATCCCACTGGGGTTCTTACACTAGAGCAAGAGGAACCCTGCCGAGGCATCCGATCCAGGGGCAAATCCAGGGGGGATGTGCACGTGTGAGAAAGAAGGGACAGTCCTGCCTCAGCGTGCTTCCTGCCAGCATGGTCGGCAGGGCAGCAGGAAGTGCAAGCTCGCCAGCCAGTGGGGCTCGACCAGCACGCAGCTGCCCCTGCACCTCCCTCAGGCTCTCCAGGTGCGAACGCTGAGGACCAGAGCCTGCGGCCAGCTGCATGGAGGGAGCTCAGCCCTGGCGGGAGCCGCAGAAAGTAATTCTGTGATTCTTCAGGCCGTTCCAATCTCTTTCTGCCCAGGAACATATTTTAGGAAGGTCTTACATTTTTAAAGTCACCTTATACTCTGGTTTCTCTTCAGATCACATAAATCTTTTGCCTTTTAAAGTCACCTTTCTGGGGCTCAGCAACACAGTGCCTGCCTGGCAAGCACGAGGTCCTGAGTTTGATTCCTGGCACAAAAAAAGGAGTCACCTTTCAGATGTAAAATGAAGTTGTTTTCATTGATTGAAAAGTTCCGGTCAATTTAAATCAAACCTGTGCTGTGGTCCAGGTTTATGCTTGTTCCCCCTGCCATTTCCCTTCCCTTCCTGTGCAGCAGTGTGGGGGGGGCTTGCCTTAGTGTTTCACTTTCCTTTCTTATGGTTCCGAAGGTTCTGACAGGTAAGGAAGGGAAAGACGGTGTTGGTGTCACCTGGCCACTAGCACCTTCTGTGTGCCACATGCCCAGTGACCTGTAGAGCTGCTCGGAGGGGCCTGTGCCTGTGTTCTGGCTCCGATCTCTGCTGACCCTGGCGGCCTGCCCAGCCTGCCCTGCAGGAGCGCCGTGAAGTCCTGGCCCGCCGGCAGCCCAAGGGGAACTGACTGCCCACTTGCCCCCCAAACCGCACGTGCCACTGGCCTCAGGCCCCCGTTCCCGCTGTGCTCCTCAGGCTTCCGCCCCACCGCAGATGCCGGCAGTCCCGAGTCAAGTTCTCTCGGGAGCTCTCGCTGCCCCATCCCATGTGGTGTGGCCACCCCCAGGCTCGCTTCTGCCAGGAAGCAAGTGCCGCTTGCAGGCATTCCGTGGTCCTGCACGAACTGACACTTGCGGGGCGGTAGCAAGGAAAGGCAGGGACGTGACTCCCAGCAGCCCTCGTCTTCTCTTGTGTGGCCTAGACCTGGGGGCCCGTGCTGTGAGTTCGGAGCCCCTGGCTGCTGTTGCACATCTGCCTGTGTGTGCGTCCTCGCTGTGCTGTGTTCCTGCCCACGCCGCTTCTCTCCTGCCTGACTTCCACCGTGGCAGGTCTGTAGCGGGAGGTGTCAGCACCTCTGGGCAGGGCAGGGCCTGCAGTTGGCTGAAGGCTGTGGGCCCTCCTCCTCCTCCTCCTCCTCCAGCCCTGTGGGATCCAGGGGAGTAGCCTTGGGCATTGGTGCCACATTATCACCCTCAGGTTGGCCCAGCCTCCTCTCCTGCCCTTTCCTGGGTCCCTACTTCTGTTTCTTGGGATTAGTTCCCCAAGTACACCTTGTGCATGCAGTTCCTGCTTCCTGTCCTGCTTTTCAGGGGACCCAGACTTGAAACACTTTTGTTCCTTGTCTTTAGAACGTGTGGATACTTGTCATCCATTGACTATGCTTTGGAGACTGCAAAATCTAGACAAAATGAGAAGTCCCGTCTAAAGCCTTCTACTTGTTACTGCAGTGGAAAGCTAACAGGGAAGACTGATTGACAGGTGGCGCCCTCCCTGGTGAACCGCCCACGTGATGTTTGCTGATGTGGATTTGCCTTCTTGTTTGGGCTTTCCAGCGGAGGGGCCGTGAGCTGCACAGATAAACCCTGATTTAAGTGTTGTTGAGGAAGGCTCTCCAAGAGCAGGAGGTAAATTGGAGCCTGTGGTCCGAGTTACATTGTGTCTCTACGTATCAGCTATTGTTTTTTGCTTCCAGCATAGACTAAAGTAAGAAAGGAAGATATATTGGACAGCATACAGACGCTGTGGCCTGCCTCCTCCTTCCTGTCAGACTAGAGCTTCCTCAGGGGCCCGGGTGTTGGCTGTGGGCCTCCTAGGACCGAGGCCTCCCCTGCCTTGCCCTCAGCTCACGCAGGTCAGCCAGAGATCTTTGTGGCAGAAACTTGGAACCCTTTTCTGGCCCCTCCAAGCACCTCTGCCCACCAGGAGGATTCGTGGAAGGAAGTCAGCCCGGCCTCGTCTGGGCTGGAGTCGGGGCCTGGAGCAGGCTCCCTGGAGCTGGGGGTGGAGAGGAGCCATGCTTGTCTCCCGCTCGAGGGCTGGTGCAGGCCCAGCTCACTGCGGTCCATTTTCCGTGGTTTCAGTTATTTGTGGCCAAACACAATATCGAATGGAAAATTCCAGAAGTACACGATTAGTACTTATTTGTTTTTGCGGTGCTGGGGCCTAACCTTGGGGTGCTGTGCAGGCCGGGCAGGTTGCACAGCTGTGCTGCACTTGGCCTGACAGTTCCTCAGTTTGAAATCGCAAACCAGTGTGGGCGAGGTGATGGCATCTTGTGTCCTCCCGACTTGTTCCCGCAGGTGAATCATCCCTTCGTCTGGCACATCCTCACTGTGCCGCACCGTGATCGTCAGATCCGCTGTGCCCTGTCTCCTCAGGTGGCCTGCAGGAGGGCTGACCCTCGCTCACCTCATCTCCTGGGCCCGGTCCTCGCGCATCTTCACAGGAGCAGGGCGAGCACAGTGCTGTACGGAGAGAGAGGCCTTGTCCACGCACTTCATTAAGTGGTAGCCACGGTGTTCTGCTTTGCTTATCCCTTACGGGGCCTGATTTATGTTAGGTTTTATTGTAGGTGTGTGAATAGGGGAAAGCATGAGATACAGAAGGTGTAGCATTGTGGCTGATTTTGGGCGTCTGCTGGCATTTTGGCTCGTGCCCTATGTGAGAGCTGCTGTGTCTGGCTTTCCCTGGAGAAAGGAGCCAACTCCTGGCCAAGGGCAGAGCTCCGCAGGGCTGCAGTGGCTCCTATGAGATCCTGGCTCAACAAGGAGCAGGGTGTCGTCAGGGCCAGGACGAGGCTGCAGATGTGTTCCGGGATCCGTCAGGTGTGGAACTGGAAGGGGGACCGAGGCTTGCGCCCTTGACGGGTCTGTTCACAAGGACCTTCTGCCAGGCCTGGTGAGAGGACCCCGCCATAAGGCATGCATCTGTAGCAGGTTCAGTGAATGTTTCCGCCAGCCAGCACACACTTCCTGCCCTTAGTGCAGAGTCCTGAGACACAGCCCCGGCTGGCTGGGTGGGCAGGATTGTAGCGTGGCTGACAGTGGACCAGGGCACCACGTGGCCGGCACAGCACAAGCTTTGCGTGGGAGTCAGGTCCTGCTCAGAGCTCACCAGCGGGGTGGAGGAAGAGAGGCCGGGGTGCTGCTCTGGCGAGGGCCTTCCGCACGGGCACGTGGAGCCAGGGACGTGGACGCGTGGCCCAGCTGCTGTCCTCACCTCTGTGTGTGCTCTCACCGCGAAGTATCCCCAGCCCTGTTTCACAGAAAGCTGCACCAAGACTGTGTCCCAGTGGCGGCGGCTCAGGCTTGGAGCCATCTTCTCTGATGTTAAAGCCCATGTTTGCCCGCTGCCCTGTGACCATGCCTGTCTTGGTTACTTTTCTCTCGTTGCTGAGACAAAATACCCAATGCCCAAAAGGTTTATTTAGCTTACAGTTTGTGGAGGTTTCAGTCCATACTTGGCTGACTCTGAGGCAGAAGGTAGCAAAGCAACAAGAGCAAAGTGGGGAATGGCAGCTGAACAGCAAAGCAGCCAGAGCAAAAGGAGGAATGGCGGCAAGCAGCTTCCTTTTCCCTGCCTTACTTTGTAAACAGGCTACCCCCACCTAAGGGGCATGTAGCTCTCACATAATCTCCATGCCCTCCTCTTCCACAGGCTCAGGATGTGTACAAAGTAAGTATCCTGACTTCCTGCTGAGTCACTTAGCCAAACCTCTAGACTCCCCAAGTTGACACAATGTTTCAACCATAACAATGCCATGTGCCCTCTGCAACTGTGGCACGACTGCCGTGTGCCCTTGAGTGGGATCAATACCTCTGGGTTTGAGGAGCATGGTGTGTGACCTTCCCTGTTAGGATTTCTATCTGGATGTCCCCCGAGCCTCATGCACTCGTTGGTGGGGTTTGGGGGTGCTTGGCTCATGGGAGCATGGTACGCATTCTAGCTGTTGTGATGTGGGGAGGCTGGAGGAGCGGGTTACCGGGGCCTGGCCCAGAAGGGTCTGTCTCTCTGCTTCCTGTCTGCTGCTCTGTGAACAGGTCTCCTCTGCCATCACTGCCGTGACACCCTGCCTTGGAGCCGCCAGCCCTGGACTGAAAGCTCTACACCCTGTGGGCTGTCCTCTCTGTGGTGTTGGGCCTGTGTCTCAGTGATGCAAAGGTAACTAGGATGCCCTGCAGAGCCACCTGCATGGGTCCTCATGTGCTGCCGGAGCTCACCACACCAGAAGCACTAGTGGGGCCCCAAGACGTGCGGAAGTTTAATCCCCATTTTGAGGTGTCGAGAAGGTAGAAGTGTAATAGGATGACAGTATTTGGGGGTGGTGATGGGATTAAAGGGATCAGGGTGGATGCCCCCCTCACTGAGTACTAGTGATCATGTACGAGAGACTAGAAGATTCTCTCTGTCTGTGTCTCTGCCTCCTACCATTTAGGTCCCGAGAACCCTCTGCCAGCCAAGAGGCTGTGACCAGTTGTGGCCCCTCGACTTTGCACAGTTCTGCAAAATAAATGTCTTTCCTTCATAATTTACCTGATGGGGATGTGTGTTGCTGGGACAGGAAGCAGACTAGCACAGGGTGCCAGGATGCACTTTGCACACCACCCTCCCCTGTCGCATGTCCTGGCCCAGCTTGCGCAGAATCAGATTAATAAACCATTAATAAACAACAGAAGCAAATGAAATAATAAGCACATTAAACTTCGTTTAGTTTTTAACTTTTTAAAATTTTCCCGTTTGCTTTTTTAAAAAACAGTTTTATTGTATGTGCTTAAATGTCATTTTGTTTGTATTTATTCTGTTTGGGGCTCAGAACACTTCTGGAATCTGTAACTGGATGTCTTTCATCAGCCCTACAAAACTCTCAGTCACTGTCTTCATAAAATTGAGTCCTGGGCTGGGATACAGCTCAGCAGCGCAAATGCCTGCCTGGCAAGTGCAAGGTCCTGAGTTCGATTCCTAGTACCAAAAAAAATTGAGTCCTGCCGATTGCTGTTTCCCCTCTGGGACTTGAGTGCCAGGTGTTGGATCTGGGCTCCGCACCCTTTGGCCCTGTCCATGGTCCCAGCCCTGAGCTTTCCCTCTTGTTTTCCATCCATTCTTGGAGTCCAGATCTTCACTGTTACCTGTCTGTGAGTTCTCTCTTCCTGTCTTCACCTGGACCTACTTTTCTATTAAGCCCATCTGTTGAGTCCAGAATTTTGATTTAATTTTTAAAAATAGATTTTAATTTGTTGCTCAAATTCATCTTGAATATATTAATTACATTCATTTTCAGGGTCCCTGTGTGACAATACCAGTATTAGGATCTCACTGTATCTTTATTCGATGTCTATTTTATCTTCTTGATTTCTGGCATTTCCCATCGCCCGGGGGTGTTTTGTAATATGCTTGTTTAAACTTTCTCTTTATTTTCATGACCTGCTGAATGTCAGGTGTTGTGTACGAAAGTTTAAAGGGAGACTGTGCCGCTGTGGGTGGTGCCATCATTCTCCTGAAAACATCTGCTTTTGCTTCGGCGTCAGGGTAGGGGTAGATTAACATAACCCACTCTATGACCCAGCAGATTTGAAGCCAGGCTTTGATTTTTATAAATGCTGGAGTATTTCTGGCTCGTCCTTCCTAGACTCAGAGGTTCCTTCTGATGTTTTGGGGTGCATCAGGGCACCTCCTTGGTTAGCACCCTACTTTACGCCTTGGACAGCGGGGCCACTGAAGCTCTGCCTCACCTCACAGCCTCCTGACTGCCAGTTTCTACTTCATTTCTCCTCTTGCCTTTTTCCTGAGTAGAAGCACAACTCAGCTGTATGTTTTCCTTAAGAGTCAGCAAATATTGCCAGGCAGAAAACTGTGCCAAATGTTAAGTTCACTTCTGTGCTTTCTTTCACTTGAGATCGTGGGGCCTTAAGACCTCACCACATCTGATAACTCTCTGATGCTTTCAAACAGAATTTGTATTTTTAAACAATTATTTTGTTCAGCACTTCTATTTGTCATGGTAGAAGAGTTTCTCTGAATAAGTTAGCTTACCACACACAGAAATGGAACTGCTTGATGCTGGGTTTCCACTCTGCTAAGGTGATTTTAACGCCAGATGCACTGAACAAAGTCAACTTGCCACATCTCAGGTCTGGCCACTGCCTGGATGCAGGTGTTGGTTTCGTGGTCCCAGCTCAGATGTACTGAACTGCGGCCTCCAGAAGAAAAGTCTAGGCTTCTGGCAGGAGCTTCTGCTGATGGCGTGTGTGGGGGTCCCCAAACCAGCACCTGAGAGCCCAAAGCCCATCTGTGTGGTGCCAGGACCCCTGTGGGCCCCAGGGGACCCTACAGGACTGGGCAGGAGAGGGCCCTTTGTCCTGAGGCACAGAAGGCTGTGCACTGCCTTACTCTTCTGGACTGACCTTTTGCTTCCAGCTCCATGAGTGACAGTGCCTCTACTAAATTATTTTTAATTTCTTCCTCAGACATTTTAATCAGAGATGAAAAATGACTGGTCTTTTGCCAGCAGTTCAGTCTAAGAGGAGGTTATTTGGCTCTGAGAGGTTCATTAATTTGTACCAGCTTTTGTCTGGAAACTGGGCTGGCATTTGGGGAGCAGAGCAGAGCCCAGAGCTCTGGATTGCCTGGAGTTGGAGGAGTCATGCCACTTCCCCTTCTCCTCTCACTAGGGTTAGTTTCCTTTGTGAGCTTGAGTGGACCTGCCTGGCATCCTCCTATTAAGGTAGGAGACTGCAGTGCAGTTCTGGACCTCACCCCCTCGCCCCCTTCCTCTTCCCCACTCTGGAGGTGGTGGCCTCTCTCATGCCCCCTCCTCAGAAGACCAGAATGCTTAGAAGACCAGAATGCCAATAGAAATGCGTCCAATAAAGACCAGGCCTAGGGGTTTCTCTGGGACAGGAGGACTGCGCTGGCTGTTGGACTCTAGACCGTGTGTGTTATCTTTTGGCAGAAAATTCTTCTGCATTTTGCTGATGTCCAGAAACTGCCTGAGAATGAGAGTAAAGGCAGTGGACTAATTAATCTGGCAGAAGAAATTTCAAGGCAGTCTCTTGTCGAGGACATGGCATGGCTATTGTTGAGGGCTTTTAACCAGATCTGTGCTGAGAATCAAGAGAAAAGGACCCAGCAGGATGATTTAAAATGTTGTGAGTTTGGTCAGAAAGGAAGCTCCAGTATAGCTGTGGACTACAAAGATGGAGCTGAGGTGATGATCTTGATTGCCGAGAAGAAACAGGAGAATAGAAAAAAAATCCATAAAAAAGGGGGCTGCAGGTATAGCTCAGGAGCAGAAGTGCCTGCCTAGCAAGCACAAGGTCCTGAGTTTGATTCCCAGTACCAAAAAAAAAAAAAATCTAGAAACAGGAGAATAGAAAAGATGACCCAAGAGCATCACAAGAAGCAGCAGACTCTAGCCTTTGCAGACTCACACTTGCAAAGGTGAAAGACTTTGCTTTGAGAAGCGAGCCCCAGAGCACTGTGTTCCAGAATGGTGGTAGCCTAGGGAAGTTGTTCCTCATGATTTGGTTCATAGGTACTTAGCCCCTACAGCCAAAATAAAAGGAAGCCTGACTTCTGCTCCAGTTGGCAGCAGATCTTGGCATCATCCATGTGGTGCTGGTTTTAGGCACATGCAGAATGGAAGAGTTCTGGGGTCAGGAAGGCTTCTGGGTGGCCAGGCAGTGTGCCCCTGAGAGGGCAGTGTGTGAAGATGTGAGTGTGATGCTGAAGGTGCAGTGGAGACCCCAGAAATTTGGAGAAGCCAGGAATGTGGATTGTGTGAGGAAAATTATAAGGAGGAAGCAGAGCCAGCCCAAGAGAAGCCATGGGAGCTACAACCCCTGGAAGTGCTGTAGGTGTGGAGTCACTCAAGCCCTTTGGAGTTTATAACTTGCCACAGATTGCTAGGGTTGCTGGACATGGAACTATAAGACTGAATGCTTGCTGTGCTGGAGCATGGACTTACCTTGGTTCCATTCCTTTGTTTCCGCCTCTTTGTACCTTTTGGAATGGTAATATTTATCTTGTGCCACTGTATATTGGCAGTGTCTAACTTTCTTTTCATCTGTTCTGGGCTTGCAGCTAAGATTTTGCCTTGAATCTCAGAGGAGACTTTTGTAGGAACCATCCCACAAGATTGTACCTGACCGGGGGATGAGCAAGGATGAAAAACAAAGTGACACAGGCTAAGGTTAAAATGTGGGGGCCAGGGAGCTCTTGTCTCCCTTTGACAAAGGGCCCTGAGTAATTGACTCACCTTGCCTCTATTCACTTAGACATGGGGACAAGCAACTAGAGTATCACAAGATTCTCTGCCTCCGACCCTCGATGGCACATGTCTGGGTAAGCAAGCCCTGTTGTCATAACTCTTGTAAACAACCCCTCAGCTGTAATAACTTCTCCCGGGAAGCTGCAGTGTGTCAGCTCACTGGCATACCTGCTTTCTTCCTAGTGCTCACAGGGGAGGCTGATTAGGCCCCAGTCTTCCTATCTGGGCTCCCTCAGATGTTGGACTTGGACTTTTTAGCAATGTTGAAGTTGTTAGGACTTTGGCAATTCTTAGAGACAGACTAAATGCCTTTTGCATAAAGGGATGCGCATGAGTCTTTAGGAGGCCAGGGGCGGAATGTTATGGCTTATATCTGGATATCCCCCCAAGCCTCATGTGGTCCTAGATGGGGCTTTTTGGAGGTGGCTGTTGGTAGGCTGTGTGATGCTGGGATTAAGCGTGTGATGCTTAGACTGAGCGTGCCCCACTGTGGGTATGGGCAGCGCCAGGCAAAGGCATGTAGTCTGGATGAGATAAAAGGTAGAGGCAGGCGTGCTGCTTTTGCTTTTGTTCCTATTTTGCTGCTGCTTCCTGCACTGCTTTGCCATGGACTTTTTCTTTTCTATGAGGCCCCCTGCCATGCCACCCTGCCTTGGAGCCAAGTATGGGCTGAAACCTTTATAAATCGTAAGCGGAGACAAACCTTTGCTCCTTTAACTTTGGGTGTTGGGTATTCATCTCAGCAATAAGAAAAGTAGCCAAGACAGCCTGCTTTCTAGTCCTAGGCTTGCTCGGTTCTCTGCAGCCTCGGACAGGTCCTCGTGTTAGCAGATGGGGGCTTCGGGGAAGTTGTTTCTGGGTTCTTAGTATCCTGAAGAAAGAACTGAGCAGAACACTCAGAACGAGTAGCAAGGCTAACAGCTGTTAAAAGGACTGAAGGAAGTAAAGGTGTGCGCCCCAGGCTGGGTGTGGCCAGTGGGAAGCACTCCCAGCCCTAGAGGGCAGCACTGGGTCCCTTCAGGTCCCTGAGTTATGAGAGGACCCAGAACCCACTAGGGACCTCGCGCTGCCCACCCATCCTTAGGGAGATTTTTGACCGTACAAGGTTTTTAGAGGAAGTGTCTGGGTGTCCAAAGCCCGCTGGGGAGATCAAAACCACAATGCAGGTGAGTTTGGACACTGGCCAGGGTTGCATACTTTCAGGTTTGCATGCGCCTAGGGCTCACGTGGGACCGGTGGTTTATCTGTTGGTTTTCTGGTACTTTGACCTGGTGGTCTTTGCTTTGTCTGGCTTCTTGACTCTTGTCTCAGGGATCTCTGCCTTTCACTTGGCCTTGCTCTACCTCCTACCTCAGTCTCAGCTCTTGAGGGCGTTTCCTGGTCTGTAAAACCTGTGGCTCTCCCCTGTAGCAACGTTATATCTGCTCCTTACTTTAGAGTTCCTTTTCTAGCCATTGTCTTTTTTTTTTTGTCCTCGTGATTGCATCTTGCAGGTCCTCACCTCATCGCTGTTCAGTGTTTCATTACCAGTGGGCGCTTGAGAATCTGACCTTGTTTATGTGTATCGTGATGCAGAGAGATGCTTCGGAGGGCTACAGGAGTGGCCTGGCTTGGGACTGGACAGTGCGGATGGGCAGGCTGGTGCCAGGCCAAGGAAGTGTTGGCACCGCCAGTGAGTGAGGGATGCTGCAGGGGTTGATGTCCTGGGAGAG
The DNA here is from genome assembly GCF_000276665.1 of Chinchilla lanigera. Lineage (NCBI taxonomy): Eukaryota > Metazoa > Chordata > Mammalia > Rodentia > Chinchillidae > Chinchilla > Chinchilla lanigera. Next base: position 702,955 of record NW_004955533.1, on the reverse strand, counting down.
GGGCACAGCCAGCCCTGGGGGGACCTGCAGGGCCAGGGGGAGACATGGGCTTTTCAAAAACTAGAGCCAGACCCAAAGATCTGACACACACAGCCTGTGTGCCAGCTGCACATCTGCATTTGTACAAGACCTGCCGTAATGGAAAGGGTGTAACGGGCGAGTCCACCCGGAGGTCAGCTGGAAGGTGACTTAGGAAATAGAGATCAGGCTGCTTACTGCTGCTCACGAACGGGTGGGCCTGACCCCTAGTGCCTGGTCCTTCTCTCAGAACCCCCAGTGAGATCGCAGCATTGGCCGCGCCAGCAGGGCTTGTGGTCCGCACCGCCCGCTGTGTCCTCTCACACGGCCTGCAGGGCTCTGCTCTGATTCCTGGTGTGCCCTGTGTGGAGCTTCTGTGGTTATGGAGGAGGCTCGATAGGAAGCCACAGATTCTTTGGTCGCAGTCCTTTCAATTACTGCATGCACCCAGCTTTATGACCCAGTTATGGGTAAGATTAAAGTTCATCAGACTACTTGTTTTATGTGAAATTCCTTCATTTCCGAGAGATCAGTGAAACATTGCAGAGAGAATGGAACGGGCACAGACTGTGCGGGTTGATTTATTGCCCAGCTTCCACAAACAGCAGAACCGCTCCGATATTCCCTGGGGGCAGAGGGCCACATACACAGTGCAGTGTATATTGCTTCATTTCAGCTTGAAAAGACGGCGATCTGTCTCCAGAGGAAGTCGTCATTTCACTAGATGTACAGTGCTTAAGGCTCTGCAGCGCCTGGCCAGTTTGTTCAGCAGATGGATGAGAACCCACTGTTTCATGAAATTGCTTTTGAATACTTGCACAATGACCTTCCCCACTGGATCCCACCAGCAGCTTTACTCCTGTGCAGGAGGTGGAGAAAGCTGAAACTTCTCACTGTGTGCGCTTTTCCCGACTTGTTCCCCGAGGTCAAGGCAGGCTGTCTCCTCCTGATCTTCCCTTCCACGGAGGAAGTGCGAGGAGCTAGGACAGCTCTGTGGCCATTTCTAAGGCCCTCTGCTGGCGGGTGGCAGAGCCAAGACTGATTCAGGCCTGGCACCTGCAGGTCCTCTGCTGCCTCCAAGCACTGCTTGAACCTATATTGTGCCCTCTGCCCCCATTTGCCTGCCCTGTGGCTCTGCCGGGAAGATCTGTAACGCCCCCATTTTGACCAGGAACCAGCAGGAAGCACTCCTGGGAAGTGTGGCTCAGCACGGCCACGTGCTGGCCTCAGAAGGTCACAGTGGTCCGTGTCTGTCCACCTGGCACCTGCTTGCCGTGTCACCTAACTCTGGAGATGTCACATGGCCCATGTGACACCAGCAGCCCACACGTACACAGGCAGACGCAGCCCTTCCCGGGAGCGGAAGTCGCCTCTCTGACTGGATGTCTGCTCTTCTGCTGGACTCACACTCCCTTGGATACATGTGACCTGAACACGGCTGTGAACGCACCTCCTGCAGAGTGAGGCGGGGACAGAGGGAACAAGTGGTGTATGTGTCCACATGCTGACCTCGTGGCAGTAAGGAAGGACTCGGGAATGCTGCGCTTCTCCTGCTGTGACGGCTGCTGTGCACGGCCACTTTCACCTCAGGCGTGGTGCCCTCAGTGCCCCGGTGATGGTCTAGGCCGAGGCTGCAAGCTCTCTGTGGCTATTGTTTTCTGCTTTGTTTTGGGGTGGAGTTTCTCCGTGTTGCCCAGGCTGACTTCTAACTTACAGTCCTCCTGCCTCAGCCGGGCAGCATGACAGGTGTGCTCTGCCAGGCGTGGCGGCATTTCTGGTGAAGGGGCAGATAGTGAAACTCACGCTCAGAGGGCTAAACAAGCTCTATTTTAACTACACAACGGGGCACTGCCATGTTACAATGAAGCTCCCTACTGAAGGGCCGGATTTGGCTCGTGGGCTGTGTCTGCTGGTCATGGGTGGAAGGAGTCCTCCTTTAGGAACGAGAACCTCTGGACCTCAGGGTCACTGGGATGGAAGCGGCCCTTTCCTGGTGGCCAGCAAAGGGCTGCAGAGATGAGCTGCTCTACCCTGGAGCGGACGCTGTTGAGCCCTGACTCAGACAGAGAATCTGGCACTCCGCATTTTTCACCTAGTCTAAACACTAGCCAAGTGCCCGCTGGGGGCCAGCAGTGTGGCCTGCAGTGGTGACGAAGGCCGAGGCTGTTGTTCTTTCCGGGACTGTGCAGTCTGCTGGAGGCACGCGTTATGCAGCAGTCACTGGGTCATGGATGGGTGCTGTGCTGAGACCCAGGGCTGCGTCAGTCGGAGGTGCTGTGAGTTCAGGGCTCCTGCGTGAGACCTGCAGGGTAAGAAGCTGAGTCTGCTGAGACCCGGGCAGAGCGGCCCAGGCCCGCACCAGGCCCTGGAGGTGGTGTTTGTGCCCTGCAGGCTGGCTGGCGGTGTGAGCCACGGGGATAGTGGAGTCTGGAGATGGGCACGCTGGGCCGCAGGACCGTGTCGGCAGCTCGGGAAGGGTGCCTGAGGAGAACAGGTGGCAGGAGGCCTGTGCTGGCCTCCCCGGGGACACGGCAGCCGGCTCCGGTGGGGGCAGTGAGAGAAGTGCGTACGTGGGCCTGGGGTGGAGGTGGTGCTGGTGGGGCTTGCTGGTATTTGTGTGGTGAGGAAGACGGGAAGACAGAGTCGAGGGTGACCCAGGTTTGGGTCTTTCTGCGTGGTTTGTACACAGGGCAAATGGGCAGGAGACGGGTATTTTTATGGTGGTAAGAAGCCGCCAGGACATAAAAACTTCCACTTGAGCCGTGCCGAGCACGCACCTGGGTTGCAGGCGGTGCATCCGCGTTGCGATGTGCCCTTCACCCCCCTGTGGGATGTTTGCGGTGCCTGGTATTGAGCCCGTCATTAGCCAGCAGCTCCGCAGCCTGCTGCCTTGGCCCTGGCCCAGCACCACCTCACTCCCTCTCCGTGTGGACTGGGCGCCCGGCCCCTTGTGCGGGGGATTTCGGTGACAGAATATTTCACTTAGCGCCATGTGTCCTTGTTCTCCCACGCTGTGGAGCTCTCCTCCCTTCCAGGCGGGTGACATCCGGGTGAGCACGGGCAGCACACCTGGCTTCCCGTTCACCCGCTCACACGAAGCTGCTGCGGGCAGGGGTCTGCAGACGCGGGCCAGTCTCCGCCTGCCCTCTTCCCTGCCGTGTCCCCGGCGCAGAAACATGACAGCGTGTGGCCATTCCACGCCTCAGATCTGACAGCTGCTGTGCTGTTCCACGCAGCAGCTGCGCCCTCTGCACTCCCACCATCAGTGCACAAGTGTTCCAATTTTACACCCTTGCTAACATTTTTTCTGTTTTTCAAAATAGCCACTTTAATGAATGTGAAATGGTTTCTCCTTGTGGTTTTGATTTTCATGAAATAAAACTGAAAGTTTCAGCATGTTGTGTTGATATCTTAGCTACTGTCCTTGTCGCCGAGACGTAATACCCAACACCCACATGCTGAGGGAGGAGAGGTTTCTTTGGCTCACACTTTGTGGAAGTTTCAGCTCACAGTGGCTGGCTCCAAGGCAGGGCAGCATGGAAAGGGGCATCGCAGAGGAGAAACCGTCCATGGCAAAGCAGGGCAGGCAGCAAGCAGCAAGCAGCAAGCA
>NW_004955533.1:696555-698822 GCF_000276665.1 Chinchilla lanigera | reverse complement strand
TCACCTGATGCTAGAAATGTGGGTTGTTGAAGGCGCACATGTAGAATACATCTGACATGGCTTAGAGATGCAGCAGTCAGGTCTTCACCTCTCATAAAAGTGCTCTGCAGCTACCTAAGGGGAAACCAAGAGCCAGGTTTCTTTGGGTTCTGCTTTGCCACTCTTTACCTGTGAGTTTTATCTTCATGGTCACAGGATAGCTGCTCTGCCTCCAATAATCACTTCCACATTCCAGGTAGGAAGAATTTGGAAAGGCAAAAGCACAGGCATGTGCCAGCTAAGTCGTTGTTATTTTCCACACTTTCCCACGCAGTAGACTTCCTTTTCATTTCATCTACTGGCTGCGTGTGCCCAGCGTCCTCTGACTGTAATGAAATTGGGGGGGTGGTTTACCAAGTGGAGCAGGCAGCACCCTGCTGTGGGTGTGGAATCGGGGAGGAGGGGCGGGTGGGTGTCCGCAAGCTAGCTGTGCCCTCTTCTGTCTTCTGCAGGCTGAGGGAGGGAAAGGAAACCCGGTGCTCTGCGGGTGCTGAGCATCCTGAGTTTCCCACCGCCTGGGCTGTTTCTTCCTTCACTCAGCAGAACCCCGAAATGCTCCCTGCTCCCCAGCTCCTGCTGTCCCCAGCCCACACCTGGATCTGCTTCTCCGCAAATCTCCAAGGCATGAGACCCTGATATTTGCCTTTATTTACACACGGTTCTTCTTGAGTGTTGAGGACAGGAAAGGGGTGACTCAGAAACGCACAGTTCCCCACAGAGGCTGTCGTCCACTGTGGTGCCGGGTGCCCCTCCCAGAGAATTCTGGAGTGCCCGGCTCGGAGGCCAGGAGGAAACGCACCAGAGGCGAGCACTCCGCGTTGGTCAGAGGGCTCAGCGCAGTGTGAGAGGGCCAGTGAGAGCCGGGGCAGCCGTACTGTACCCCTGCCCTGAAGCTGCAGCTGGGCCCTGGTCTCCAGGCCAGCTTCACCCCCAGGATGGGCCAGGCCTCTGGAGAGGAGCAGTGCGGCCTCCGGAGCGCCCGGCTTGCCCCTCCCTCCGGTGGGCCCAGGGGCAGGGCCCGGCCATGCAGTGGTGTCCCCGCCCCGACGTGGCTCCTGCTTGCCTGCTGTGGCTCTGCAGTGGCCCCGCGGCCTCCAGCCGGGCGGGGTGCCCACCAGATGGCACTGGTGCGGGCAGCCCCTCGGGTCGTGCCGGCCGGACCTGGGTTGGGTGCCGTTAGAAGCCAGTGTGCAGAGGGGCTGGGTGGTGCTCAGAGTCTGGCACAGCTGCTGCGCCCTGGCCAGCCGGGCTCTGTGAGCAGCCCGAGGGCGGGGGAGGCTGAGCAGCACGGGCATCTGTCTCCTCTTCGCTCACCTGGGGCCTCCACCCTCGCTGTGTTCCAGCCCTCCCCAGTGAGTCAGGCGGCCTGCGGCTGCACAGCAGGGCTGGCTCGGCATCCTGGATCCCCACACAGCACCTGGCAGGTGGCCGTCATCACTGCACGCACGGTGAGCTCCATCCGGGGCTCGTGCCAGGGCAGTGGACCTGATGGTATCTCAGCATGACCCAGGAGCCGGACGCCCTGAGCAGGGACAAGGGGCTGCAGCAGATGTGCTCAGCGGGCACGGTGATGAGGAGCCAGTGGGGAGACCAGCCAGAAGCAGCGGGCGGAGAGGCGAGGGTATCTGGGCCGGCATGGGAGTGCCCAGCTGAGACAGGGCTGCGGTGGGTGGGAGAGGAGCCCTGCAGGTGTGCACAGGTCACGCAGGCGCGGGCACACTAGGGACACGGCTTGTGCACAGTGGGGGGGCGGCAGGGACCACCTGTGTCTCCTGTCACTGACACGGGGCACCTGGGCCCCTCCTTGGGGGGTGGGCAGAGGTTGAGTAGGGCACCCCCCGACCTCAGGACGCCCCCTGGGGTCCTCACAAAGGAATTGCACACACTCCCACACACCTGTGCACACAGGCACGTGTGTACGTCTGTGATCCCCAATGCTGGGCACGAAGCCAAAATGAGATGAGAGACCGGGAAGCCAAGACGACCTGAGTGCTTCGTCCTTTCACCTCCATTTTTCAGTATAGTGCTGGCAACCCCAGTCCAGTATTCTTTGTGAGCAAATTGAATTTTGTTTGATCTTTTCAAAGAATTTTTAAGTCTGTGGATTTTTTTGTTTGTTTTGTGTTTTGAGACAGGGTCTCACTATGCAGTTCAGGCTGGTCCTGAACTCACTCTGTAGCCCAGGCTGGATTTGAACTCACAGCAATCCTCCTGCCTCAGCCTCCTGA
>NW_004955533.1:609580-695270 GCF_000276665.1 Chinchilla lanigera | reverse complement strand
CCTATTATTATGTTATCCTTCTTTTACTCTTTAAAATAAAAATAAAATAAAATAAAATAAAACAGCTGTCTGCAGAGACTGGATCCATCTCTCGCTCCAGCGGACGCAGAGCCTCAGGAGCCTGGGCACCTGGAGCTGCGCTGCCCTGTGGGGTCCTCTGTTCCAGAATGGACGGAGTGCACTTTGCTAAACACCATAGCAGCTGCAGACCGTGCAAGCCAGTTCTGCTTCTATGCAGAGCCAGGTGTCCTTGGGGTTTCTGAGGGCGTTGCAGGCCAGAGGGAGGCCTGCTCTGCCGCACGGCCTTGAGGAGGGGTGAAGATCTCTCCCTCAGGGAGTGGATGGTGGCCGAGGGCCCTGCACACAGTTTTCTGCAGGGGTGAACGAGTACCATGTCTCCCCGGGAGGCCTTCGAAGTTTCCGCACCTGCCAGCGGAGAGCCTGTCTTCTCGGGAGCTGTTGGGTGAAGTAAGCAGAGCCCAGTGAGAGAGCAGCCCTCCAGGCCAGCCTCAGCAGCATGCATGTGACATGAGGCATGTTCCTGTGCACTTCAGGCATGTGCACACGACCCCTGTCTGCGTGTCTGTGAGCACACGCATGCTGCACACACGGGGCCCCTGAGCTCCCGAACAGCAGCCAGTTCTGGACAGTTTCTTGTTTGCATTGGACTGGAGCAGAGCCAGGGTGAGCTGGTGGGAAGGCAAATGACTCCATACCCAGCACGTGCCCATCTCGGCCCTCGGCGCTTCCTGCTGGCCCCCGGGCAGCCCTGTTTCTCTGCAGCCGTCAGGGTGAAGTTCACTGCCTCTCAGAGGCCTCCTACCGGCCCAGTTTGAGCCGTCTCCCTTCTCAGTCTCATTTCCCTCTCACCAGGCCCCGCCACACGCCCCATGTGAGCAGAGAGCCCGGCTCTTCCCTGCCCACTGGCCTGGCAGTGCTGAGCCTCCTGCCTGAGTCTCCTCCCTAACGCCCGTCGGCCGTGTCCCCTCACACTCAGACCCCTGCCTGGGATTCTCACCTGTCCTTCTGCTGGTTCAAATTGGGGTCTGTGCCAGAGCTCGGGGAGGGCCAGGCTATGTGTCCTGCTTACCGAGGTCCCCGCAGCCTCTGGAACACGTGGAAGAGCCAGGCCGAATGCAGCTGGACCTGGCAGCCCCTTGGACTCTGTTTCCTCCTGGAATTCCATCTGCACCGCAGGGCTTGCAGTCAGGCCTGCAAGGAGTGCAGTCTTCGCTTGTGAAATACAGCTTTCAGCGCTGCCTTCTTCCCTGAAGCAGGTGCTGCTGGGCCTGAGCAATGGAGATCAGAGATCGGCTGAGCATCCACACTTTAGCTCCTGGCCCTTGTCCACTGCAGGCTGTGAGGACGCAGTCGCTCGGGCTGCAGGGCTGGTGGGAGACTCTGCAGCTCCCCAGGTCTGAGCAGGGGTCCCAAGAGCTGACCCAGGGGGCTGAGCTCCTGCCCTGGGGCTGATGCCTGTCACTGCTGCCTCTTTTCCCTGCCCTGCTTTATGTTCCAGATAATCTGGGTGATATGGCATTCTCCTGTCTGAGTCCACTGCCGGGCGAACACACACTGCTCCTTGCGTGATGGTCAGGTGCTGCGTGAGGACCATGGGGACTGTGGTCCCATGATTACCAGGGGTGGGAAGCTCCGCTTCCTGACATAGCCACCACTGCAGTGTCACGTCATGGCGCGAACTCTTCTGGGTCCCCGAGGGTGTCAACAGATGTGCTTCTCTGCGGGCAGCTACAGCTCTACACAGTGCGTGAGTGCACGGCACTCGGGAATGGCAGTAAGCGACAATGCCACTGGCTTGTGTGTTTACTACATTCCGCTCCCCATCCCGATTGTACAGCATTCACCTTCTGCACTGTCCCTGGAGAGCAGACTTCCGTGTGAGGCCAGCGGGAGCCTCACCCCGCCTCTGCAGGGCACATCCCTGATGGCAGGATCCTCCTTGTGCCTGACCTCGCTCATGGGCCCCAGAGCCATGGCCACCCCACGTGGCCCAGGTGTGTGGTCAGCGTCCCCTCTGTCTATGTCCCTGAAGTCTGGGGAGTTCACACGGGGATGAAGCCCCCCAGTGACACAGCCCTTAGCACATGACCCGTCGTGAGTGGTCCGTGACTGCCCCTGCTCCATGGTTACGATTCCTGTGCAGTAAACTGATGAAGCCTCTGCTCCTGTTTGCTCACAGATCCTCCCACAGACTCCGAGTTAAACATTGTGGTCTGCATTTTACAGAGGCGGAAGTGGAGTCACGTCAGAGGGGACGCACTCTGTCCCCAGCCCAGGACTCAGTCCTTTCCCAGGCCAGGACCATAATGCTGTGCAAATCTGTCCCAAGCGAGGGCTTGTGTAAACGAGGGCTGACCGCAAGGCCCACGAGTGCAGGGTGTCCTCAAGCCCCTGCACACCGGGAGAAGAGTGTCCAGATGATGCGGTCACGCACGTTCCCTGGGCTCAAACACACTCATAAGCGCCAATGCGAGCACTTAGGCCACACGTGCAGAAACGTGTGCTGCAGCTTCCTAGCTAGCCACAAACACCATCTGGTGTGTCGCCTGCTCAGGGCCAGCTGACAGCGCCAGGAGCTTCCTAGGTTGCCTGGCTCAGCTGCCTGCATCCAGCAGCTTGGACACCTGGACCAGCCAGAACCAGCCCCGGTCAGTGAGGAAGGGCCACCGGTCAGCCACGGACCCCTTTGCTGGGGACACCGGAATAACGACCAGCCTCTCAAAGTGGGACGGTGAGGAGGCTCTTCTTTTTGTGGTTTGAGGTTTAAAATGACTCTGTAGAACTGGTGGTCTCTCTGTTTGTTGTGACACAAACACTTAAATGTTTGGCTGCTGGTCTCGGACCAAGCCCTGCATCAGATGGAGCCGTGAGGCTGCGACGAGCCACCCGCCTGGCCAAACGTGGTTCCTGAGCTGTGCTTGCTGCCAGCCTTGGACACAGCAGCCAGGGGCCAGGGGCAGGGCACGTTCTCCCTGGGGTGGTGTGTGGGCTGGAGCTCTGGAGGCGGGGGCTGTGGCTCAGGAGTCCTGGGTGTGGGTGGGTCCTGAGGCTGTGCTCCCCTCTGCGGGAAAACACACAGCTCTGTTGGAGCCCCGCAGTCCAAGAAGGCAGGCACTGGCTGATCTGCTCGTCCCATGGAGGAATCAGAGAACTGGACTCGCCTCGTGCCATCTGTCGGGGTGAACGCTGAGACCACTCTGCAGGACCTCTTAGCCGAGGGCTGTGACAGGACGACGTGTCTGGCCCTGGCGCGGCTTAGCACAGTGGTGGTGAGCACGGCCTGCCTGCCACAGCGAGCTCGGAGCCCTCTCTGCCGACACGAGCCAAGTCGCCTCAGCCGCCGGGCACCCAGAATTCTGGTTTAATTGCATGTTGGCCCTTTGTGATATGCGAGTGGCTTTGGGGCTGCAGTCTGGGCGCTTGTCTCTGAAAGTTTCGCCATCTCTGGCTTAGTGGAAGCCAGACGCAGATCCCACTGAAGACGTGTGGTGGACTGTGAGGACAGACGCTGCAGTCAGTCCTGGGAGGGCGAGGCCTTCTGAGTGCGTAGATTCATGACAGTGTGTCTCCAGACAGCCTGGCCATCCTGCGCAGCACAGAAACTTAATTTTTCATCAGAAATGCCTTCCTCGGGGCTCTTGCATTGGCTGCAACTAAGACAAATCAAGGTTCGCAAGGAGGGTGTTCTGAGGGGAGGGTGATCTGGTGGAGACGAGGTGTGTCCTCCCTCCTCTCAAAGGGCTCCAAGGTAATTGGTGTCTGATGGACCCTTTACTCTAAGAGACGAGGATTTTTTTAAATAAAAAATTAATTTTATTGATATGATTTATGTATGACAAAATTTATCTAATTAAAAGTACAATTTGATGAACTTTGACAGAGGCACGTGGCCGTGTGGCCACTGTAACCATGGCACAGGAAGGAGTCCTGCGCCCCTTTGCCGCCTGCCTCCTCTCCGCATTGGCTTCTGGATCACCGATCTGCTTCCTGCCATCGTTGTGCTTTGCGCAGACTTCACAGAAATGACCCCACAGGACTGGTTTGTTGGTGTCTGGTTTCTTTCACTTATCGTGATGCTCCTGGGAGCCATCCTCGGGCCTCCATACATCAGCAGTTCCCCATCCTTGTGACTGAGTAGTGTCTGTTGTGTAGGTATACCACAATTTGTCCATCCGTTAGCCAATTGATAAATACTCAGTTCCCCTGTGTGACCTTATGTTTCCCTGACTCCAGAGTAAGTACCCAGGGACAGGAATGCTGGATTGTAGAGTAAATACATGTCTAATTCCATGAGCAATTATCAATCTTTTCCAAAGTTGATATACCATTTTGCAGTCCCACCAGCAGTGTGGATTTCTGGATGTCCTACATCCTTGTCAACACTTGATTTTGTCTCTTTATTTTAGCCATTCTGGTGAATGAGCAGGGTATCTCAGTGTGGTTTTAATTTGCATTTCCCTAAACACAAAGTGTACTGAGCACCTTTCATGACTTCCGTGCAACTGTTATCTTGCGTGAGGTGGCTATTCAAATTACTTGGCCCCTTTTGAAAAGTTGGGGTTGTCTTAATACTTAGGTGAAAGAGTTCTTTAAATATATTGGGCTACAAGTCCTTTATTAGAAATATATTTAAAGACACTTCTCCTGTCCTTCGCTTGCTTTTCCAGCGTTCTTAAGCGTCCTGAGTACCGGGGTACATTTTATAAAGTTTCCATTATGTTTTGCTCGTCCTGTCTTCTGTGCTTTGCCTTACTTGCAGGGCCACACACACCAGGCCAGAGGATGAGGGGCAGGGGCGGCCACCTTGGTGAAGGTGTCAGAGGAAGCACTTGAGGTGGGGATGGGGAGTGCACCTCCCCGTCCTGAATGCCAGGCCCGCAGCAGGACAGGGGTGCGCTCTGCTCGCTCCAGCGCCACCCAGGCCGACGGCCTCTGCTCCCAGCGCCTGCGGCTCAGCCCCGGCCTTTGGACAAAGCCTGGGTTATGAAGCAGGGTTCCGAAGACTGTGCTGAGCTCAGGGAGCCGAGAGTTTCGAAGGAAGAGTCTCACCGTCTCCAGAGGACACACCTGAAAGGGGCAGTTCACTCGCACATGTCACATCTGAGATTTCTTTTGTAAATGTTGTTCTTTTGGGGACAAAGGAAAAATCTGGGTTTATATTCAGATTCTACCATGTGCCAGCTTAGTGACCTCTTGGAAATTCAGTTTTTTCTTTGTAGAATGGAGATAATAACAATGTCCTAGCGATTGCCGAAGGATTAAAAAAGATGATTTATGTAAAACCTTGCTCCGTACAAATGATGTATGCAAAGCTTAGCACTATTGTTCATAAAGGACGGCTATATTTGTCTCACTCTGTATATAACCATCTAAAATTGGTTCAGGAAGGTCACATTGAACTGGGCAGGAGGTTGAGCTGTTAATTAGTGCATGGATTCTGTACACAGACCATAAGTGTTTATAAGTATTTACTTCTTTGAGCTTCCAACCCTAACATTCCTTCCCTTCTTCCCTCTTTTGGTGCCTGCCCCATTGTCCACCTAAGTTTCAGTTTAACCTGCCACACGGACTCCAAGTGTCAGCGCAGTGGAAATTTCTGAGAGAAGTTGGGAGATGAAAAGCTCCCCGGGCCCAGATGAGCCCACAGCCCTGCAGTGGTGGGAGCCTCCACTGGGAGCCGCTGAGGCACCTGGGGCCCCACATCTGCTCCTGGCTCAGCCGCTGTCTGTCCTGTGGGTCCCCAGGCCAGTCCCAGTCTCCTCGGGGCCTTCCTTTCTGTCGGGTCTGACTCTGGTTACCAGTTGGGAGCTCCAGCTTGTCTGCCCACCTGGGTGCCAGGCCTTATTCTGACCCCTGGGCCTCAGAAATCTCTTGCAGGAACTGCCAGACATTGCCGGCCCCCGTGGTTCCGTGGTTCTGTGGCTGGAGGCTGGGAGATGACGCTGACACCCGGCCCGTAAAGACCCCTCTCTGGGCAGACAGGGCTCATCCAAAGTGAACTCCGGCCTGTGGTCCATCATCACCGTGGAGCGTGGCAGGGCCAGAGAGGCACGCACAGATTTTACAGGCCCAAAGACTCAGGTCCAGAGAGAGGGGAGAGTGCTGGGCGAGGCCCCTGGACTCGGAAGTGTTTCTGTTCACCCGATTCTAGCTTTCTGGCTCCTGGAGCAAGGCTGGAGGTGTTGTGCTCAGATCTCTGCTCAGGGCTGGAGCCTCAAGGGGGGACTCTGGTGTAATTCCCATCCGGAGCGGCCACGGGGCCCTGTGGAAGCCAGGCTCCGACTGAGACCACACGCTGGGTCAGCGCCTCCGTCCGTCCCTTCCGAGGACACTTCCTCAGTACCGCGTGGAGCTGAGTTCCTGCCTCAGGCTGCGCCTAGGGAGAGAAGCCCACGCACCTTTCAGACTCGCTGCCTGTTTCCCCGTCCTGCAGGGCTTTGCACAGGCCGTTCCTCTGCCCGACGTCTCCCGCGCCGACTTCCCGGACCTGCTCAGCTCCCTCACCCTCCTTCAGGGCTCCTTGCTGCACAATGTCCTCTCCAGCCAATCGGGTGAGTATCTGGTGAGCACATGACGTCCCTGCGGCGCGCATCTGTCGGCAGTGGACCCGCGCCTGCTCTGCTCACCTCGTGTCCCTGGTGCCTCCACCAGCGCTGGCAGGTGTGGGAAGGACCTAACAACCAGACAGAAAGCAAATGGAGCAAGCTGCGAGGGCCCAGCTGTGCGGGGGAGCAGGGGTCGGACACGGTGACACACCGCCTGGAGGGGCTGTTCCCAAGCTTTCTGGTTCACCGACCCCGAGGCCCTGAGGTCTGGGTGGGATCTGGATGGCCCTGGAGTCAGGGGCGCAGACCAGAGCCACCGCGGGGAGGGCCGTGTGGGAAGCTGGAGCGCCCAGGGTGTGGGTGGCCGAGAACAAGCCACCGGGAGGGCTCCACTCTTCCACGGAGATGGGCTTGCCCTGCAAGGGCGGGTCTCCCCCTTTCCTCCCTGCCCTTTCCCCAGCCCGGCGTGGAAGTCAGCGACCTTTGAGTTCCCAGGGGGACGGCAGGGTCGTCCCTGCACCCCACCCCAGTGTTGTGGCTGCCTGGAATGCCCACCCTGTGGCAGCCCACTGTGGTGCCAGCAAGTAGCAGCCTTGGCCCTGAGCGCGGGTGGCAGCTGGGGAGCCCCACAAGCCAAGGACTCCTGGCAGCCCTGCGTGCCTGTGTCCACAGATGGCCAGTGGCCAGGCCACAGCAGGAGAGAAGCGTGCAAGGTCCAGAACAGGAGGAAGCCAGGGCAGAGCTGATGCACAGGACCGTCACACACTCTGACTGAACGCTTCAGAGGCGCGACTCAGGGCCTATCCAGCTCTGAGACCCTGGCGTGTCCACACCTGTGTCTGTGTTGAATTGAAAGACCTCACAGGTTAACAAGTTCAGCACCCTGTGTATCATGTGACAAAATACCTGCAAGGCAGGTCCAGTCGTCTGCCCCAACACCCCTGTGAAGGGGACCTCCCTGCTCCTGTGACAGCCATGTCACCTTCGGGTAACTCTTCAGCAGATGTTTTTGTCAAGCTGTAATTTTACAAACCAGGTCTCCCTTCACAGTAGAGAGCCCCTCTCTGAGCTTCCTTCCTGTCACTTTGTCTTGCTGCCTCCACGCTGGCTCAGCTTTTCCCTGGAGATGGCAGGAGGTTGGTGGGGTGCAGTGGGCTCAGGTGGGGGAGAGGAGCTGAAGAGCGAGGGGTCTGACGCTCAGCTCGTGCCAAAGGCCAATTCCAAGATCCGAGCCCATTGTTTCAGCTCAGAAGAAAGATGGGGCCCCTGTCATTTCCTCATTGTAGGACGGGAATCTGCTGTGTTCACTGAATACCAGAAATAAAAAGCCAGTTTCTGTTGCGTCTTCCCATGGATTTACAAATGATCAGAAAAACAACAAAGACGGCATAGCCACAGAGGAAGGGCAAGGCCTCCAGATTTCTACTCTGATAGTAATAATTTGTAAGGATTGTCAGAGTAATAAGTAACATTTTCTCCTACAGTAGTTTATAAAGCATCATTTATGTAAATTACCTTATTTCATGTACTTTCTTTCCCATCTCCAAATAAACCTGTAGAGATAAGCACAAACGCTTGGAACAGGGTCTTAATTTTACTTGATTACTGTGTATGGAATATGCAAAGCACAGGTCTGTTTTCCAAAGGCCAGATCAGCAAAGAATGCGTTTAGAACCTGGTTGGACCCCAATTTCTACTCTCCCTAGAGTAAGCATCCACTTTAACTCCTTAGAAGGAAAATATAAATTTATTTAAAGCAAGTCAGTCCAGGGCTAGGACATGGGTAGCAGAATGGCCTATCTGATGGATTTGGATATACTGCTGATTAATTCACCAAGAGACAGCTGAGATCTATGTGAATATTTAAATTTAATCATCCCATCCCCTACTATGCTTTTGCTGGGAAGAGAGCAGAGATGCTAGTTTGATTTGCGTATGCAAATCTTTCCTATATAATATGTATTCCTTGTTCATAATCATTTATGTACAATCAGAAGCCAATCTTTCCTTTTGAAAGAAGCTCCACAGCTGAGCATTCAGTTTTACCAGGCCCCTCATGGAAACTATTACCAAAAGAAAGAGACAGCACTTTCCTATATGTGACTGAGCTTATCAAGAAGTTTAAGGTCTTTATAGAGCAACTTGGAATCTGTGTGTGTGTGTTTGTGTGTGTGTGAGAGAAAGAGAGGAGAGAGAGAGAGAGAGAGAAAGAGAGAGAGAGAGAGAGAGAGAGAGAGAGAGAGAGAGAGAGAGCAATATAGTGTACTGACCAGGCTGATTTGTGCCCACCATGGGCCCAGAACGTTGACTGGAAATATCAGAAAATGACCAGGTAGGATTTCTGGTCTGTAGGAATATTTGGATTGAGGGAGAAGAGAATTTTGTCACCACTGTCAGGCCTCTGCCCCTCAGTGTCTGTAGCCTGTGAGCTTGAGAGGTGACACCAGGAAGCCAGAGCCATTGGATACATTGGCAGTTAGGGCACTTTGTGGATGTTAGGGTGTTGCTGGCCTCATGGGGCAGTCAACTCAGCGTCTTCAGTTCATTTTGGCCAGTGTGTCCAAGGAAGAGGATTCTCTTCATTGAAACCAAGTGAAGCAAAACATAGACACGTCAAAAGTACAAAAGGGCAATTTTTGATCAAAATTCCAACTGCTGTGTTTGAGGAAATTGATAAGCTGATCCTAAAGTTCATATAGAGATGTAGAGAATGGGGGGGCTGTGAGAAAGGGAAAGAGAGATTGCAGAATTCACATTTCCCAACTTCAAAACATATTCCAAGGCTACGGTAGTCAAAACAGTGTGTTTTCAGTACAGGAATAAACACATAAATCAATGTACCAAATTGAAGGCCCAGAAATAGATCTTCACCTTTATGCCCTGTTGATTTTTTTTGTTTTGTTTTGTTTTTGTTTTTTTTTCTTGTACTGGGAATTGAACTCATGACCTCATGCTTGCCAGGCAGGCACTGTGCCACTGAACTAAATCCCCAGCTCCTCCCATTGATTTTTGATAAGGATGATAGGCAATTAAAAGCAGGAAGAAAAGTCTTTTCAACAAACTGCAGGAACAATTGATTATCTACATTCAAAGAGTGAAGTCAGACCCCTCCCTCATACCATATGCCCAAATTAACTGTAAATAAGTGAAATCCCTACATGGAAGAGCTGAAATGGCAAAACTCGTAGAGGAAAATGGAGTAAATCTTCTAAATAACCAGAGAAGACCAGAGATCAAAACTGCCAGCCCTGGTTAACCCTTCAAATCCACTCAGCAGATTGGTGGAACACACTTCTGGGTGTGGCTGGGTGGGCCATGGAGGCGTGGCCTTGGATTCTTTGTTCCCTTTCCCTTTCCTCTCTGGAACAGTTGGTCTGCTCTGACTCCAGAACCATGAACTGAGCAGCTTTGCTCCTTCACATCCTTCTACCATGTTGTTCCTTCCTTGGAGCCAGCTTACCATGGACTGAACCCTCGGAAATCATAAGCCAAATTAAGCCTCTCCTTCTAAAGTTGCGGGTGGCAGGTACCGTGTGCAGTGGCACAGGACCTCACTGCTGTTAGCCGTCCACCTCCTCACTCTGTGTAAGCGCCACACTGGGCTCCTGGAGAAACAGAGAGGAGAGTGCCAAGGTGAACAGGATGTGGGTGCTGCGCCAGCACCCCATGTCAGGAGCCCCAGGCAGCTGCTGCTGTGTCCCAAGGCTGATGGCATGTGAGGGAAACAGCCCTTAGTCAAATTCCATGGTCTGGCATTTCTAAAGTAGTGATTTATTAATAGAATGTGCATCCTCCAAGAAATAATTTGAAATTAGATGAAAAAGTATAAAGAAATTGGATAAGTGAAATGAGTCTATTTATCACTCTCCTTGTCTTAGGGTCTGCAGCAGTTCCTTTCATTTGTATTCATGGCCTCCGGCCTGAGCTGGCCAGGAGAGGAAGGAGGCTGGCAGCGCCCACACTCGGAGGAAGCACTTGGGCCTCGTGCCAACCACCTGCCATGTCACTCTGTAGAGTGGCCAGCAGGGCGCTGAGTGGGGCTTCTCTCTGCACTGACGGGAACAAACCCAGGGTCCCACTCAGCAGTGGCTGAGGGGTTCCCCAGCTCCAAAGAAGCCTCTGGCCTAAACCAGTCTCCGGGCCACAGGTGGATGCATGGTCGAAAGTCAGTCACTCTGCCTTGGTCTTGCTCAAAACAGCAGCCGGACTGGCAGGTGCATGCAGGATGGTGTCCACGTAGGCTCCTGTGTCCCTTCTGCCCGGGTTGTCAGGGGAACCCAGGCAGTGCCAGACTCTGGGCTTTCTTCTCTGTGCTTCCTACACCTGTCCACCAAGCGGGAGGCACCGTGCTCTTGAAGCTTCTGCCTCGGCTGCCTGTCCTCCCTCCCTAATCTCTGGTGGATCAGAGGAAGTATAGTGAAAAGTAAAGTTAGCAGCCAGGCATGGTGGCACATGCCCGTAATCCCAGCACTCAGGAGGCTGAGGCAGGAGGATCATTGCAAGTTTGAGCCCAGCCTGGGCTACAAAGTGAGCTTAAGTCCAGCCTGAACTGCATAGCAAGAACTTGTCTCAAAAAAGAGGAAAAAAAGAAAAATACAACACAGTTACCAAGTTGATGAACTGGTAAAGAAAGCAGGACAGTCCTGCTGGTGCTGGCCCATGTGCACTGGGTCACACTACCTCAGACTGGCACTCCTGTCATCCTGGCCTGGCCTCAGTCTGGAGAAGGCAAAAGAGCACGACGCAGTGTCACCCTGTCCCCGGCCCCAGCTGCCTCCTCCGCAGCCCCCGGTGGGTCTGGGCAGAGGGTGCCACCTGGGGCAGGTCCCTGAGGACATGGACTGCTCTCCTGGCATCCCCCAGTCCTTCCCACAGTCATCCGCCCCCACATGGCCCAACGCCTCTCAGTCTCCCTGGCCCATCCAGACTGCCCGCCGCAAAACAGTACCTAGGAGCTAAGCTCCCATGGGTGAGGACAGAGCGCCCTCAGGCCGGATCCCAGCAGGGTCAGCACTGGCCAGTGAGAGATGCAGCTCAGTTCCCGCCTGCCCTGCGGTGCGCTCCTGACCTCGGCCCTCCTGGAGGGCGGCTGTGGGCCTGCCAGCAAGTGCCTGAGAGTGGACAGCCCCTCCCTCCCTCTGAGACAAGGAGCACAGATGCCCAATCACAGCTGGAGACATCTGCAGCCCTAAAGAGCCGACTGTATGCCACTGCCAGCATGTTTAAGGCATCCAACAGGGTGTTACTGTTTGCATAAAGTGAGAAAGTTATTACACTGAAGCAAATCAGCATGCTTACCATCATGTTTTGTAAGGGCTGCTCAAATGCACACAGAGAGCAGGACCCCCTCAGCATAAGTGTGTTCCCTGTGGTCCTCTGGCTGTGCCTTCTGTCTGGGCTTGTTCATTTTTTCAGATATTGTTGATTGAGATGGTATTATCTTTTTATTTTCTTGTGAAATCTTTGTCAGTTTTGGTATCAAAAGATGTTTCCATTTTTATCTTTTATCTGTGGTCTAGGATACCATCTTCCTAATGAGCCTGAACTTTCAAATTCTGCTCAGAACTTCCCTGTGAAACCATTTCTAGTGCAGACGGAGTAGTTAGGATTGACCAGGTTGGAGTGGAAAACTATCAGAGGAGTCAGAGAATTGTTAAGAAATACTTAGGGAGCTTTAATCACCTCATGAGCAATTAAAAATGTTTTAAGTAATCTTTGGCACAGATAGCTGGTGTCTAACTTATCTTCATGTATTTTAAGAGCATTTTATTCTTTTGGCGATGTTTGAGCACACAGGTCTGGGGCATTAATACAGCCACACTGCTGCAGGTGCCTAGACACGAGCAGAGTCCACAGCACCGGTCTTGTGGCGTCTGGTTTATCCCTCAGCACCAGGTCCCCAAGCTCCATCTATGCTGCGGCCCGTGTCAGAACTCCCCTCCGTTCCTTCCACCGTGAGTACAGATATGGAGCATGTTTTGTGTGTTCATTCACTTGTTGATGGCTTTCTGGGTTGTTTCCACCTTGTATTTATTTCGAGTAATTCTGTTATGAACACTGGTGTACAAATATAGGCTCCAGTCCCTGCTTTCTCTGTTTGGGAGCGAAGTTGCTGGATCACATGTTCATTGTATGTTTAAGGTTATGAAGAGGCCCCGCCTTTGCGTGCAGTTTGAAGTTGTTGGCTCTGCCGGGATTTCCAAGGCCCGAAGCCTCGGAGTCTGCTGAACACGCGCATGGCCGTGCCCCCACCACACCAGCACATTCAGCCCTTCCCCGTTCACTTCCCTTGGGGACTGCTCCGCTCCCATCCACCAGCTGTTCCACCCTCGACATCATGCTGATTGCCCAGTGTGGTGCCCCGTTCCCCTGGCCACCTCACACCCCGTTGTTCTCTGCTCTCACCCTCAGCCTCACTCGAAGGCTTGTGCCGTCCGATCTGGTTTGCGTGCAAAGCTGGTTTGCGGTGAGGCGGGCAGAACGGCAGTAACTGTCTTGGGGTGGGGGGAAGTTACTGCACAGGGGCGCGAGGGGCCTTCAGGACACAGACAGCTGTCGTCTTCTTTGGCACTGGTTATGCCGGGGCTGGATTTACAGTCCTCACAGACCTGCCGTGTCGTAAGTGCTGCTCACAAGAAGTCCAAATCTGAGCCTGCGTCTCGGGACTCCCTGGCACAATCCAGGCTGTCCTTCCCAGCAGTGCCTGAAACACGCCCGTGCCTCCTCCTGGCTGTCAGGTTAAAGACCCCATCCCACTTGCCCTGGCCCAGCCACATCTCCCCCATCTCCTACCTGCTCCATCTTTCTGCAGGTGTCTCACCTGGCATCCTCCTGTTCTCAGTGCCCCCCTTCCCCAGGGCCTTGGGATGTGCCCTGGCCCTGCTGGTATTCTCTTCCACCCCCTTCTTGCTGATTCAGTTCCTAGCCATCCCTCAGAAGGCAAGTTTGAGCCCAGCCTGGGCTACAAAGTGAGCTGTCACTGACCTAGGGGGTTTTCTCTGAGTCTCTGGACTAGACAGTGCTCTGAGGCCTTAGGAGCTGTCCTTGCTTGTAGTTACGCTTCTTCATTAAGATGCACCATTATTTGACCCTGTCCACCTCTGCTAGGCTCACTGAGAGGGTGTCAATTTTCTCAGCAGCCACCTTGTCGCAGAATTCAAGAGATCGGAGAGACCAACGGGGAAACAGTAGGATTTTATTTTAAGGTTTTAGGTGCACACCAGCTCAGCTCAACCTTACGATGTCCCAGATGGCTGAGCGTGGGACAGAGGCAGGCTCCAGTACTTATACATTTGGTCAAGGGCAGTGGACAGAGGAGAACAAGGGCAGTTTGTGAAGCTGTGGCAGGTTAGTATCTTGGTGGCATGACGGGATGTTATGGGAACAGGAGGTTATAAAATTTCACTCACGGGGACAAAAGTTACTGCTTTTATCTGTATTAGAACAAAGAACAGCTGTAGGGAGGGGAAGTTTGGGAAACTTGCTTTTTTTTTTTAAGTCCTGCTTCAGCCTTGCCAGGATGTAATATGGTTGCCTGACGCATGATTAATGGTAAACACATAAACACATATATGTTTGAGAGACTGAAACACAGACAAATGCAAAGAAAGGAAGAAGGAAGAGGGGAGGGAAGGAAGGAGGGAGAAAGAGAGAAATGAATTCTGGGGGACTCGAAGGAAGCAGATGTATTCTGTATCGGAAGGAAAAGCCAGTGCCACTCACTACACTGATGTGAAGTGGAGGAAAGGAGGGAGCAGGTGACCCAGGCAGGAGCAATCTGCAGAGCTCAGGGAGTGGAATGCCCAGGGTCCCAAGAAGGCGTCTGAGCCCACATTATCTAAATCTTAAAGGACAGTGATGTCTGCAAGACAGCTCTCCGTGTACACTTGCTGACCTAGTGTCCTCCATCCTGCTTGGCCTCGAGCGTAACTGCCCCCTTGCTGGGTTGCGGTGTCTTGGGAGGAAGGGGCTGGGGGAGCCTGGGCTCTGTCCCGGCTCCTCTGAGAGCAGACGTCCCCCATGTGGCAGCCTGGGCATCTCATGAGCCTGAGGTCTTGGGGCCCCTGGGCAGTGGTGCAGGCGGGGGAGACCCCAGGCTCAGGTAGCTTTCCCGAGCTGCTGGATGGGCTGTGCTGCCCCGCCCCTCTAGCTGTAGGCAGTCACCCCCTTTCCGGAACTGGCTGTGTCTGGGTGTGGCATCACACCAGACAGATGTGTCCGAAGCCAGGCCCGGCAGCCTCTTCCCGGCCCAGGACGGTGGCACAGAGCAGGGCAGAGCGATGACTGTTCTGCCTCGTCTCTTCCCGGCTGGGGCGGCCTGGCGCTGCACACGGTGCCTCCTCTCTGACCACCTTTCTCCTCACTGCCCGAAATGCAGTGAGTGTGACCAGACCGCTCGCTCCTGGACTGAACTTGCCTTGCCTTCTGCCCAGCCAGGGAACATCCCCAAAGATCCACATTAGTGGCCTCAAGGACTGTGGGAATCGGAGAGGGACATCCATCAACGTCAACCAACTGACTGCCTCCTGTGAGTGAGTGCCAATTCTTTCTTTCTTTTTCTTTTGTCTTTTTGAGACAGGGTCTCACTATGCAGTTCAGGCTGGCCTTGAGCTCACTTTGTAGCCCAGACTGGTCTTGAACTTGCAGCAATCCTCCTGCCTCAGCCTCCCAATGCTGGGATCGCAGGCATATGCCACCATAACTGACTAGTGCCAGTTATTTAAAATCCTCTTCTTTTTTTTTTTAAATCAGTGACTGCCCTGGAGCCAGGGATATAGCTCAGTGGCACAAGTGCCTGTCTGGCAAGCTCAAGGTCCTGAGTTCGATTCCCAGTACCCCCCCCCCAAAAAAAAATCAGTGACTGCTTCTTTAGCGCATTATTTACTTTCCTTGTGGTTTAGGCCTGGCTTTCTGTTGCGCGCTTCCTGACGGGCCAGACCTCCCCGGAACAGTGCAGCCACAGAGCCAGGCTGGCTTGGGACCCGCAGCTGCCGTCCAGGTCGGCGCTCGTCTCCACGGCGGCAAGGCTTCTTTTGGGTTGGTGCTCGATCCCGACTCACTTTGAGCAAGATGGAGGCTCCACGCAGGCCACAGTCACCGGGGCCAGTGGCGCTCACCGGGTGCTGACCGCAGGGACATTCGGCAGCGTCTGGGGCCCCGGGAGGGTGCTGCTAAGAGTCTTAGAGTGTGGAGAACCTCGCCACCGAGTGTTACCTAGTCCAACATGTGAACAACAGGCTAAGAATGTTGTAGCTGCCCCTGGAACATGTGTGCTTATGTGTGTGCACGTGCGCATGTGTGGTGAGTGATCAAGGCCCGGAGTTCTGACCAGCTTCGCCCTTCAGTGTGAAGGTGGTGTCAGACGCTGACTTTGCAATAGGACAGGAAGGACATCACAGAGGGACCGTGGACCTCTCCGGTCGACATGAAAACCTCCTCTAGGTGAAAGCGCAACCCTCTACCTATGAAAACACCACTGTGGGCCTCCCAGCAAGTCTGCACAGATAAACAAAACCAATACAGCAGCAAGGCCAGTTCTGTCACGCACCTCCCTTGCAGACTAGCAGTGCCCTGATGTAAGGGCAGGCCCAGCTCTTCTGTGTGTGGTTGTTTTCCCAGGGGGTGGGACCTGCTGGCCCTGAAGTAACGATGTGTAGTTGTTCTCAAAGCACTGTGCTAATCCTAAGTGGGGTGCATTGAAATCTGGCTGCTTACCCAGAGCGAACATGACTTTCAAGCACACTTGGTTATGTCATTTCAAACGGGGCCCGCTGGGTTCTGGCTGAATAACAACTGCCAATGTGGCCACCCAGCTTCCAGCACTGATGCACGTGGACGCTGGGCCTCAGTAAGGACCCAATACAACCGTTTCAGCCTTGAATGTCCACACTGATTTTCCCTGCATGAGTCTGGCCCGGTCCCTAGCTTTAAAGATCACCTGTGTCACGGTAGTGGATATATTGGCCTCTGACCCAGTGTCCACCGCAAGTCCACTCACGCCCTCTGCACAGACGTCTGGATGTGTGGTGAGGAGGGTGGGTAAGAGCAGGTGGTGCACGTGTTTGTCGCCAGAAACACCCTCCTGAGATTTCCTCTTTGCTGGCTTGCCTCCCACTTCTTGGGCAGCCCTTCTGGCGGGCTGCTGTGTGTCCTGTTTCCTCTGCCTGCTGATGCGATCTCCGCTCTTTCCACGCTGTTGCCTTTGTTTCTCACTCCCTTCGCCCCACTCCACGGTGACACCTGTCCCCAGGCTGGACGCTGACGCCAGTCTTTGGGCAGCACCTATGGTTCTTGCTCAGGGTCCTCACCGAGAGGGTGCTCACACCAGCCAGGGCTCTACCTCCTGTAGATGGTTGCGGATCAGTGAGAGATTCATCCCCTTCTGTTTGGCTGTCTTTATCCAGCTTCCATAGCTTGGTGCCCGGGTTGCTCAAGCTTCCTGCGTCTCTCCCCAGTCGGGACTGGTCTCTTCCTTCCCCTCCTGGTCCAGCTCTCTCTTCTTGGGTTGAACCCAGGATTCTGTCTGCATTTTCCCAGCAGGCATTTCATGGTCTGTAAAGGGCTTGCAGTCTGGCTCCAGACTACATTTTCAGCGAGCTCCGTTCTGCACACCCTCTGCCTCCACCATGCTCCCTGCCAGAGGCACAGTTTCGTGGATCTCTGTGATACGTGACGACAGAAGAGCTGGTGTTGGTGCTACGCCCAGTGCCAAGAGCAACGCCAAGGCTCCTACTAGCGGGTATTAATGGGAACCCAGCCGGCAGCCCCCACGGGGACCTGTGAAAGCTCATTTCCCGAGACAGCCAGCAGCTACCGCAGCGTGCAAGGGGAGACACGTGCCGAGGGCTGCCAGGCGCACCGGTGCTGATGGCATCCAGGCAGGGCCCAGGTTGCACACTAGTCTCTGCCTGCTCCTCTGGAGAGGCCCCGGTGAGTCTCTCCTCACATGACCCAGTGGATGAGTCCTAGGTGTCCCACAGAGTCTCTGCCTGACACGGGGTTACCCTGGCCTCCTGACACGGGCTCCTCGGTACAGGAGCAGGCACCCCTCCTGAGTTACGCACTCCTTCAGGAGCAGAGGCTCACAGTTTGAAGCCTGCTTCCATTTACTTCACGAACTGTGTGAGGTTAGACTCGCTGTTTCTCCTCTCTGTGCCCAATCACCGTTATCTGTAAGGTGGGGACAAAAGCAGTCCCTTTCTGGGGGGATTCTTATGTAGATTAAATGTGATGCTACATGTTTGTGTAGGGTGAATGCTCAGTAATTGTTAGCTTCAACACAAATGGCTAAAAAAATATGGAGCACGTGCAGGGCCCAAGACGTCTGGAATGCTCAGTCGTCTTTGTTGTAAAGCCTGGGGCAGGTCGGCCCCTCTGGTCTTGAGATCCCTTCGCAGGCTGCCTCTGCACTGCTGCTGACTAGTTCTGTCAAAGCCAGCTCTTTACATATTTCTGCAGGGGGACATTTCCTTTTCTGCTCTCTATGTGCCGCCAGCCAGAAGGAGGGGAGCTTGCTCCCCAGGAGTGCTGGGGATGGCTTCCGCTTCCCTCAGCTTTCCCTTGCTCCTGTCACAGGGCTGTGACCTCTTTACGGCTGGGGTTTGGGAGAGGCCATCACAGAACATGTGTCCCCTGCCACTCTGGTTTGGAATCTTGCTGCCCTTCTTCCCCCGTTTCCTCTCCCTCCTGCGTGCATGGGCGGCCTGGGAAGGCTCTGCCCTGGTGGAGACAGGAGGAGGGACTTGTCAGGGCTCCTGCTGTGTTTCCTGGGGGCACACTCTGCCCTTGGTCCAGGTTTGCTTTTCTCATGCTCTTCAACTGCGTCTGCAGCAGTCGGTCCGCTGAGGGGGAGGAGGCCTGTGATCCACAGCACGCACCAGAGAGGGCTGCAGTTGTCCAGCCTCTGGCTCTTCCGTGCAGGATGAGCTGGCTGGGAAACCTGAGAGTCGCTGGCACGGCGACCCAAATCCTAGGCGGCGATCTCCCACTGCGCCGCCCCGCCCTTGCGACCCAGATTCTATGCAGCAACGCCGGAGGGCGCGGCAGGGCTGGGAGGGCGAGTTAGACGGCTGGCATCCGTGGCCGCAGTCATGGCGTCATGATGGATTTTGTTGGGTGCGTAAGGCTGGCAGGAGTAGGTACTGAAGGTGCACCCTGGGCGAGGCTCGCCCCCCACGGGTCGTGGCAGGTCCGGCTGCAGGAAGGCGACTTCCGCTTTGGGCCTGCACTCTTCCTGTGTAGCCGGAAGTAGGAGCGGGTTCAGAGCGGCAGAGTCACTGTCCTGTGGTTGCTGTCTAATTCTTGAGAGGTCTGTGCTGCTGTTTGTGCTCGCTGCTCGCTCTCTTCGAGCGCTGTTCTAGGCGGTGGAGAGCTCCCCGTTGGCAGCAGGGCAGTGTGCGTCCTCAGCGAGTCTGTGGCTGGGGTCCCTTCGGGGACGGAGGCTGAACGGCCTGACAGTGGTCAGGAGAGGCTCTCTGTGCGGAGTGGCAGCGTGGGAGGAACGCTGGCTCATCCTGGTGGAGACCTGGCTCTCTGTCCCGTTTCACAGAGGACACCCTGCCGTGTTGGCTGTGTACTTCAGCATTCGGGCCAGAGAGGAGCCAGCATGTCCTGAGCAGCGCCCCTCGCGTGCCCTGAGCAGGGGGCCCAGCCTGCGAGGCCTACGCCCCACCCTGGCTCTGCCTCCAGGCCGGCTGTGCTGTCCTGCATGGACGGGTCTGCCCGGCCCTTGGCAGGGAGGGAAGCCTTGCCCTGCTGCTGTTTGTGTTAGGAGGGAGCTAATTCTCAGGGAGGGAGGAAGCCTGTTTTGTCCTTGGCGCTGTGGCACAGCCATCGGGCTGACACAGTGACCCTGTCTGAATTCGAGGGCATCTCTCGATTGGTGGACACCCCTTGGAGGAGGGGTGCCGTGCTAGCACTCCAAGGTCCAGTGCTTGTACCCTGTGCCCTGTGTGCAGAGGCCCTGTGCAGGGAGCCAGGTGCTCCCCAGCAGGAGACCCGGATTCATGGGGCACCCTCAAACCTAGTGCAGCACCTGGTGCCCAGCTGGCCCGCACAGAGGTGAGTGATCCTTGACTTAGCATCAGGATGTAAAACGTCTTGTTAATAATTTTTTTTTTTTTTGGTACCAGGAATCGAACTCAGGACCTTGCGCTTGCCGGGCAGGCACTTGTGCCACCGAGCTATATCCCTGGCCCCTCACTAATAAATTTTTTATTATTTGCTAAAGTGATAACATTTTGGTTATATTGGGTTAAATAGAATAAATATATTGTTAATGTTTATTTCACCTATTTTTTACATTTTTAAAATTTGTGGCTACTGGAAAATTTAAAATGGGGTGTGAGCTTTCATTATGTTTCCACTGGAAGGAGCTGGCCAGGGCTCTGCTCACCCAGCCACACGTTCTCTTTCATGGTGCTGGTGGGGAGGAGCGAGGGGGTGGTGGGCGGCAGAATCCTTACCATCTTGGGCCTCTGTGCACTGCTGGGAAGCAGGGTGGATTGGCCCTTCCAAGTGGCTTCCAGATTCCTCTTTGACGACTTCTGTAGAAGGCTGGGCCTCAGCCCACGGGCTCTGCACAAGAGGCCCCTGGGGGCACTGACGCACGTGGGCCTGGCCTGGCCCAGCTGCACTCCTCTGAAGGTGTGTGGCCCAGTGGGGTGTTCTGTGCTCTTCTGTAGCAGTTCCACCTGCCAAGTGGAAATCTCATAAACACCGAATGCAGAGTGGGCTTAAGTCGATTACCTAGAAGGGAACTGCAGTGCTCACCTGTGCACAGTGTGAATGATGCATTGTTTGTGTAACCTTCAGGACTAACGTGCATCTCGACAGCAGTCAGTGGCTGAGTCAGGGCCCAGCGCCGGGCAAATGACCGAGGGAGACGCTGTGCAGTGTGATGCACCTTAATCACCGCTCCTGCGGGTTTGAATGTGGTGCTCAGTGCTGGTTATAGAAACAGCAATTTAACCGGCTCGATTTTTCTTCATCAGACTACTTAGCACAGGCTCATTGGGGTGGAAATCCAGTTTGTACACAATTATTTACAGTTTGTTGGCTTTTTAAAAAGAGGGCCCATTTGTGAGAAGACAGAACAGGCTCCACTGAGCCAGAAGCTGAAGCGACGCCCTTTGTACTGGTCTCACCCCGAACTCTGCGGAGGGCTTTGGTGTGCTCTCGCTCCTTTCCTCTGTCCAGCCTCAATGCTGGCTTTGTCTCCAGACAGCAGGCATTCTTTTATTTTTTCCGCCTGACCTCTTCTGTAGGAGAGGGGACCTACTTTCCAGCAGAGGGGCCAAACTGGGCAGACCCTCGCTGTCCCTGTCCCAGCACGGGGTGCAGCCCCATGGCCTGGGCTGCGCCCGCAGAGGCGCCTGCCTGAGGCTGAGCGGCTGCAGTTGGCGCTGCAGATGCAGGGACAGGATTCACTCCCCTGGCCCTGACAGCCACCATCCCTGGGACCGGGGTCCTGGAGCCTCCAGTGGGCTGTGGCACAGGGCCGGGAGCAGCGATCCTCCATGGCAGTGACGCTTCAGCTGGGCCCTCTGTAACGGGATCTGTCTGTCGGCGTGGAGCCGCCCCCATCCTTACTTTGCACACATTGCATTTGCCATCTCCTGACATACTATGCTGTTCCTTCTTCTCCACATCCATTGTGGATACTCTCCCCACTAGAATGTGAAGTCCGTGGAGATGGGAACTTTGTTTTGCTTGCCAATGCCCCAAGCTCGGGCACATAGTAGGCCCTCAAGAAATGCCTGTTAAATTAAATATTTGTTGGAAGAATGCAGAACTCTTCCCTTGCAGTGATTTTGCAGCCTGGCCTCCCTTAGTCCCTCCTTTCCAGAATCTTGTTCTGTAGCAATGAGACGGAAAAATAGACCTCCCTGGGACCCGTCCTCTCTCCCAGGGCTCAACCCTGAGCCGCTCCCAGATGATGCTATGGCCTTACTTTGTTCTCTTTTAACCACAAGATTACCACAGCTCCTGTGCCCGCTGTCGCCCGTCCTCCTTTCCCCGAACGAGCTGCTTACAGCCCTTGCTACCTGACCGGACCAGATGGTCAAAGCTGTAAACCCGCTGCCTTTACGCAGCAGCCTTTGTTCAGCGCGCCCTTTCCGGCCACTAACTGTATGACGACTGCCCTAACCCAGGTCTGGCTCAGACTTTGGGGTGCTGCGCTCCTCGGGGCCTGCGTGCGCAATAAAGAACCCTGGTCCCTCCACTTCTGAGCGCTGCTTGGTTTCCTGCGTTACTGGTGAATTTGACTTCGCTGTAACATTTGGTAAAACCCAGGACTGCTGTAACAGCGTCACCGGACTTCTGTGAATCATCTGATACCATTCCAAGACATTCCTTTCACTCTGCCTTAAAGTGAGACTTTTAACATGCAAACCCAGGGGTGATTTTACCCCTATGTGTTATTGGTAATTTCTGGAGACAGCCGTGGTGGTCCAAAGTAAGTGCTGTTGGCATGGAATGGGTGGATACCAGGCTGCCAGACACCCCCAGTTAGCTGTCAGGGCGCCGGGTGAGCACCCTGAATCAGCTTCTTTGGGGAGTGTCCCTGGTGAGCTCGGGCAGCAGCAAGGTGTGCAGCTGGTGCTAGGTCCCAGCTCTGTCTCTCATTAGCTGCGTGATGTGGGACCAGCTCCTGGCTCCCCTGACCTTGGGTCCCCTTGTCTGTCGAGGGAGAGTGGTAGTATCCATTCTGGAGGCCTAAGAGGGGCGCAAGCGGGAACGTGCCCGGCTCTGAAGGGACAAGCTAAGCTCACCCTCCCCCAGGGCAGCTATGCCCAGCTCCGCTCTGAGTGTCTCTGGGAGTTTGAGCCACATGAGCTCCACACTCAGACATCCCTGGCGTGAGGGAGGGAGGCAGTGGGAGTTGCCTTGTCCTGCAGCTGGAGCCCAGGGCAGAGCTCGGGACAGCCGGCAAGCGGGAGGCTGTGGAGCGGCATCTGCTGCGTGCCCTGCACTTGAGGGGCCGAGTCTGCCGGGCCAGCTCCGCCTGAGGCGGCTGTGCTCACCCTCCAGGGTGGGGACGGAAGCCCGCCGGTGCCGCCTCGTGTGGTTTCAAGGTCGAGCTTAATAGAGGTGGAAATAGCAGAAGCAGAGAGGGAGCACAGCCTTCCTTGCCAAACTGTAGTTTTATTCCTGTGAGAGTAAAATTTTCCATTGAATGACTATTTCTGAGGCGATGGTATCAGTCACGGGTGATCTTCTGAGCCGAGTGGGAGCTGAGCGCTTGCTTGTGTCGGAGGGAGCTCAGATTCCGAAAGGGAAAGGTGGTTTTTTCACAGCAACCAGTGTAACAGCAGGGCAGCAAGAGCCGCAGATTTAGGACGGCTGAGCCTCGCGTGCAGGCCTGCGGGGGGCTCCAGAGGAGGCAAAGGCTGCGACTTTTGGGGTGGCCACAGCGCCCGTGTGGGAGGCTTCTCTGGGAGAGGGTGAAGCCAGACCCCGGCCCTGAGCCCCGCGTGGCCTTGCCAGGCCCTCGCAGCCCCCCGCTTGTCCCTGCAAACACTCGGGGTGCAGGAGGCAGCTGCCTGGCAGGTAGGGGACTGGGAACCTGGGACCCCGCCGACAGGTTGGTTGTGGAGCTGGGTTCCAGCCCCGGCCCTGGCTGACGGCTGTGTGCTCTGAGCAGAGACTCCATCTCTGTCTGGGGATCCTCAGCTCAAACATCGAAGCACAGTACCTTCCCTCGTGGGCGTTGTGAAATGTGGAGCGAGCGCTGTCTCCCTTCTGCGGCCCTCGGCCCCAGCGCGGCCTCCTGGGTGCGGGCCTCACCCCGGCTGGCGGCGCGGGCCCGGCTCCTCCCTGCGGAGCGCAGTGATGGGCGGGTTGTTCTAGAACCGCCGCGAAAGCCCCGACGCTGCCGGGTGAGCACCGGCCGTGCGCCCTCCACCCGGCGCGGCCTGACCCGCGTCCTGCTCCGCGCGCGCCCGATGGCGGAACCGGAAAAACTGCGATTACAGTTAAGAATGGGTTTCTATTTATAACAGCATCCAAAAAGAGCGACTTTAGGAATAAGTTCATAATTTAGGAATATACAATTTACGTAAGTGTATAGAGACACCTGTTATATAAGTTGTATTTTCTAATTAAACATGATGTAATCATGACGTAATGGAATAAGAGAAGTACAAATCTTGTGCACTAAGAATTACAAGCTCTGCTGGAGGATATTGAAGCTCCGAGTAAGTGGACACACTGTTAAGGCGGCAGTTCTCTGTAAACTGATCTGTAGATTCAAGGCAACCATCAAAGCAAAGCAGGCTTTATTTATCTATTTATTTACTTTTGCAGGAGTTGGCAAGTAGCTGTACAGTTAATGTGAGGATGCAAAAACAGGAAAGCCAAATAGTTTTGAAAAAACAAAGTTGCAGAACTTTGATTTCCTGATTTTTCTTTCTTTTTTTTTAAGAGCAGAACATATTTATTGAAGGAAAGAAAGCTTCTGTCCGAGAGAGGGACAGAAGGGGGACCAGTGGGCTGCCCCCCAATTTCCTGATTTCAAAGGTCGTGATAAAGCGGCATTCACCAGGGAGTGGGGCTGACGTAAGGGCAGGGGCACAGCCGGAGGGAGGGAGGGAGCGAGAGCCCGGAAATACATTCACATAGATGCTAGCTACTTCCTGACAAAGGTGCCCGGGCAGCTCTTTGGTGCGAGGGATAGTTTACTTTGTAAAAACAGACTTGGTACAACTGGATAGTCACAGGCTAAAATGTGACTGCCACTTCACACCATATTCAAAAAATGAATCAAAATAGATGAAAACCTTAAGAGAGCCAAACAATAAGCTTTTAGAATAAAGCACGGGAGAAAACCTGAGTTAGGCAATGATTTTATTAGCTATAACATGACAATTATAATCCATCAAAGAAAAAGTAAAATTAATTGGACTTAATCAACATTTAAAATGTTGGATAGAAAAGAAATTTTGAAAAGAAATCATTGCCTTTATTTTGCCTGTCTTTTCAATCATACTGTTCATCATTTTACCATTTTCTTTTGAGTTTGGAGAATGTCTTCAAGTGTTTTTTTCTGATTACTGGATTCAGCTTTTGACAGAGTCTTACTGTTGCTACTCCTTCTATGAGGAGAACCAAAACGTGTACATACTTCAGGAAAAGAAGAACTTGGGTAAATACTTTAATACTAAATTTATGGAGACATCATGAGATTAATACAGGTTATCTTTGTCCCCTATGATTACAAGAGGTGCTCGAAGTGCTGGCCTTTAGGGTCCAGACTTTAACACAGCCAGCTGCTGCTTGGGTAACCTTGGTCATGTGGATTTTCAATTTCTTCTCTAAGGGCTGGTGGAGTAGTGGGTTTTCTGTGATATATGAGGGTAACACTATCTTTGGATAAAACACCATACTATTTTTCTTTTCCTGAAATGTGTACACATTTTTTTGCACATTCTCTGTCTGTCTGTCTGTCTGTCTGTCTATCTGTCTGTCTCTCTCTGTGTATGTATCTGTAATTCTTTGGTTCATGAACAGTTCTGTTTGCAAACAATTTGGTTCCCAAACAAAAGCATTTGGCAAAAATTGCTTCTGTTTGCAAACTCCACATGAGGGAACAAACACCACCGCAGCCATTTTCCCTACACAACTGCAAATGTGGTGATCTTCCCCCAAATTGTAAAACAAATGAAGTTCAGGAAAGGAGGTACTATTGTACTGTATATATAATAATCATGTTTGGATTAACTCTATTTCTCTTATTTCTGAGGCTACTCTTTGTTCTTCATGCGTTTCTCCTTCTGGACTGACCTCCTTCTGGATCTCAGATATGATGGCAAGAACTAAAATATCTAACTGCAAATATTAGAAAAAAGGAAAGGTTATTAGAAGTCTCAAACCTGACTTTCTATTTGGTAGGGCTGGGGATGGAGCCCAGGGCGTCCAGTGTGCTAGGCAGGAAGCTGCACTGAACTACAGCCCTAACCCCAACTCTGACACCTTGAGCCAGCAAACTAATGCCAGCAATTACCTTTCTGTAGACTTAGCATATGGGACAGAAATCATCTCCTGTCTTATTTAGGTTTCTCTATATTGAGTTTTTTGTTCTATTATGCTATATTTATTTGTTAACTGAAATTGGTAGTGTATTGCTTAGGGTTCAAATGCAAGTAAACTCAGAATGGCTTAATAGCCTGAGAACTTAGCATCTCATCCAACCCCTCGGTCTGTGGACTCAGGACATGGTGCATGTGAGCTCCAGCTATCCTCCTCTACATGTCTTTGGCCATTGTCTGCATGTGGCCTGCACCTTCAAGTTGGCTGTGTTAGGTGCAGACCTCCCATCCACACCTGGCTGTATTCACTTGTAAAAGAAGGACCCTATTCCTGTGTCTTTACTTCTTGTAGCAGGTCCCTGTGGTGTCCTCGTCCTATTGACCAGCACAAACCTTCTCCTGCTGCAAGAGCCCATGACCATGCAGGGAGTTTGGATGTCCTGGGCAGAATAAGGTTTTCTTAGCAAGGTGGAAGAAGGAGTGGTTCTCATGGAGTGGTCAGCCAGTGGTCTGCGTGGTGATGGGGCCAGGGCAAAGCCATAGACCTTGTGCATTCAGCTTTGTACTTCAGTTTTCTGGACCGAAACTCACTGCTGATCCCAGAGTGAAGCACACTGCACCAGACCTAGCGTGAGCCTCTCGCAGCTGACGCAGTAACTGTGTATGTTTCATGGCCCAGAGGCTTCTGCATGGTGCTTGCTGGGGCAGCGCTGAGGCAGGCAGGCCTTAGGATGAGAGAATCAAATTCCTCATGCAGCCCGCCAGGCATGAAATCTTTTGACAGTGCTTCAGAGAACAAGGAGCAGCAAGTATCTTTACATCAGAAGGCCACTGATTAGCTAGGGCACTCTGACTGCACGCCTGTGAGATCAGTTGAGCCCTTACTGTTCATCATGTTCAGAGTGAACTCGAACTAGCTTAATGGTCGGGGAACTTAGCGTCTCATTCAAACCCTTGGTCAGCCGGACTCGGAACGTGGTGCTTCTGTGCTCGGGGTGGCACCGCGACATACTCAGCAGGCCACCGCGACAGTTCAGACCCAGGGTCTCGCCTCCTTCAGCAATGCCAGGATGATGACTGTGTCACCATAGTTTTCTGCTCAGCATGAGGAACAGTTTAGATGAACACATGCTGAATGAGTGAAAATCAAACGGGGGCGGGACTCTGTTAACACTTCGTTACAGAATTTCATTTGTGTATTCACGACTTGATTTGGGAAATGTTAGTGACCAGCCCTTCTGTTCCAGTAGCTGGAGAAGCGGTTAGGAAACACCTGACCCAGCTGGCAGGAAGGATGGTGTATATATTTACAGTCAGCAAGAGTGGCCATGTGCTCTTCCAGCATCACTGTCTAATAATCTTTTTCACAGTTGTGAAAAAGGAGTGTTAAAAACTGTACTAACATTAGTTGTACTAACATTAGTTGTGTACTAACATTAGCTACATCAGCAGCAGTGACAACACCCAAGATTCCAAAGGCTTGACCTTGCAAAAGTTACTTCTTACTGCAGGTGTTGGCTGCACCTGGTTGGCTGCAGGTGTTCCTGGTGGCTGGGGATGGGGTGGGGTGAGAAGGATGGACAAGTTCTGTTCCCTGTGTTTAGAGATGCAACTGAGGCCCTGTGTCTTTTGGGGCTTTTGGGGTCTCTGAGCACTGAGCTCTGGCCAGCAATGGGAGAAGAGAGGTGGATTACAGAGCACACATCTAGGTTTAATCATATTAGTCTGCGAGTGGCACCCCCCTTTCCTTCACATTTCATTTGCTGCACCTGTCATGTGGCCCCATCTAGGCTCAGAGGGTTGGAAGTGTAGCCTCCACCGGCCCTCACTGTGGAAAGGAAGTGTGGACCCTGGTGGGCAGCAAACCTACTCTGCTCCAGGACTATTCTTGAGGTGGACTTCGTGTGGGTTTTGAAGGATGAATCACTGCTGGCTAGAAACTCCAGGGACTGGCACACTTTCCAGCCACAGGGAAGAAAGCATTCACAAGGGCATTTATTGTGAGAAGTTTTGTAAAGATTTAGGATCATCTTTGCCCATTAAAAAGCTTTTAGAAGTTTCATATTTAATAGTGTGCGACAGAGCAGTTTATGACCCAACTGTGTGGGACAAAGATCTGTGAACCAATTTCTCGGGTAAGACTGATGACTTCAATTTCCTTGCTAAGAAGGCTGTCTGCATGTGGGATTTGATCATGAGTTCATGTGAGGTTTAGACAGTTGGGTAGATACTGTAACAGAAAATGCCCCTGCCGCCCCCAGCCAGTACAGTTCAGTGTTAGTTGCCCAGGTAATTGTTCCTGTTCCATTTCTGGTGGCTTCTGTCTCTTAGAAACAGCTGGTCACTCTGATGCACAGCTGGTCACTATGCTGCACATTGTATAAACCAATCCCCAGCTGACCTGCCATTCTGCCTCTGCACTTCCTGCTTGCTTATCCCATATAAGCCCTAGACTACCAGAGATCCAGGCCTGATATTCTGGGAATGATCCCGATCAGTACCTGTCGACGTAAATAAATCTGTCTCCAAATCCTGGGGGTCATTTCAGTGTTTCTGCTTGCCATTGCAATACCAGGCCTGCCCTCCATTCTGGGGCCTGAAGCTGAGAGAGTTAAATATAAACTAGGGGCAAGGAGGATCCATTGCAGCAGCAGGGCAGGGGTGGCTTTGAGTAGTTATAGGGGTGGCAGATGGCGAGGGCCTCACTAGAGGGTTGGTTTGACAGTAGGTCTTTCTGAATCTTGGCTCCTTGTAACTGCCCAATCTCACCGTGCTTAACTCATATGGTTATTGGGAAATAATAAATAGCAACCGACAGAAGGTCCAAACAAATAAATAATGTAGACGGAGACATTTGGAAATGATGAAGTGTTATGCAAATTGGTGAATTAATTATTTGCATAATGAATAGCTGTGCTGGGACAGGTCTAGGGCTGGAAGCCGAGGGAAGCTGTGCATGCCTGGTGACAAACTTCAGGATACCTTCTGCAAGCTGAGGGAGGCTGCTGAAGCTGGCCAAAGAGCCTGATCAAAGGTATTCTGTGAGGAGACAAGCTGGGGGCCATGCGAGGACTGTGACCCTATCACCGGGGCTTTCTATGTCACCCTTGAATTGGAGCCTCCTCTACAGTCCTTGGACACCACCACAGTTCATATGACCTTCTCGCCTCTAGTTTTGCCCACTTTGACCCATTTTCCGCATGCATCTAGATAATTTCATCTAGTTGTTTTTTGATTCATGTATTTATGCGTTCACTAGTATTTACTGAGCTCTGTGCTACGTTCCCTTGTGGCTTGTGTAACCATTCCTCTATTATTGGATATTTACACTGTTTCAATTTATTACTATTATTTGAGAGAGGAATTTAGTTTTATTAAGCTCATGTTCTGGGCACACAGATCACCCTGAGGATCTTGTTCCGGTCTTGAAGGATGTCTGTGTGGTAGGCATTCTTCTTCCTGAGCAGGTACAGAGATGTAGGTGCAGAGCAGTGAGTAGCCTCTGTCTTTCAGCTGTGAATGGCAGAGGTAGGGTTTACGAGAAGATTATTTATCCACCTGGCTTGGGCTTTTCCACTGGAAACGTGGGTAGGACAACGCTGTGAGGCTCTTCAGAGCCTCCCAGCTTCCCCATCTCTTTGAGGTGCGTCTTCTCTACCTGGCAGCATGGCACCATGGCTACCAGCTCTGAATAGATTCCGTTCACCTCCATGGGCACCTCCTACTGCCTCCTGCTGTGGTATTCCCTGCTTCTGGAAGTAGGAAGGTGTCCATGCCCCCGGGGTCAACATTGTGACTAATTGGAGGTGGGAGCCTTGCAGTGAATTCCCCACCTTCCTCCAGCAGACTGCCTGATGAGGCAGGCGATTAGAGTGAGGAAAACTGGCTGTGCAAGCAGGCGTGGCCTGTCAGTTCTGACCAGAACACATGCGTAGATGACTTCCAATCCTGCACCTGATGGCGGTCAGAGGGTGCTACTTTCAATTCATCTGCACAAGATCAACCAGTGTTTTGATTGGATGGCCTAGCCCTGACATCAGCAGGGGGTATAAAAGACAGCAGCTATGAAAGACAGCAGCCATTGACCTCCTGGCCACTGCCTTCTTTCTCCCTCAGCGGCCCACTCTGTGTGCGAATATATTTCCTTTCCACACTCAGCAGAGCACTTCTTTTCAGAGCACTTCTTCTCCCTTCTTTTCTTACCTTTAATAAGTGTAAAACCTATACATTTTTTCTTGTCTTGTCCACTTCTTTGAACGGGACAAGAAGAGCATGGAAAGGACCCCTGCGCACCCAGTACCTGGTAAACAGTGGTGGCCGCTGATGGCCTTGGAGAGCTGTCCTGTGAGACCAAGCGTCCTGTCCCCCCCGGGCCAGGCAACATCGATCAGTGCCGCTATTTCCCCTTTTCTGCCTCACCCACCTTTCCATCCCCCCTTTATGTGGGTACTAAGCCCTCCAGTAAAGCAGTGGCACACAAGTGTTTATAATTTCAGCCCTGATTTCTGGGCAACCCAGGGAAAGACAATGCATTTCTTGATTGTTTAGGGTGATTTCCTTTGTCCAAAAAGGTTCCTGCTGTGGGATGACTGAACTGAAAGTATGAATAGTTCTATGTCCTGGAGAACATTACCACAGACTTCAGATTTACCCACCCCACAGGTCACTGGCTATCTGTATGACTTTGGGGCGCACTGGCCCCTCTCTGCCAGCCCCGCCGGGTGGAGGTTCCTCGGGAGCCGAGTGTGAAGCTAAGTCCTCCGGGCAATGACTCACAGAAAAGGCTGTGAATGGGAAATGTATGACCACATCCATACAAGCAAAGTTGGCTCAGTGATAATGCATGGAGAAATATAATCTTTTCTGCAATGGAATTTTAACCATATGGGTATGTGCTCCTGAGTGGAGGACAACCCAGGCACCCAGCCTTCCAGAGAGTGCTGGCCTCTGGTAATTGCTCTAATTACCTGGGAGCTAATTAGGTACTATTATGTATTCAGAAGTCAGAGTTTCATCCTTTGGAATTTGCATTTTCAGTGAGATGCTCATTCTCTATGCATCACAAGGTGAGTGTCCCTGCTGATTTCCTCTCCCCATGTCAAAGCTTGGCTCACCCCAGGGCTGCTAGAATCACAAGCCCATTAGGCAGAGCCCAGAGCAGGCAGGAAGAGGCAGCAGGCTTCAGTAACAGGCAGTTGGGTCTGGAATCTGTGTAGCCCCAGAAACACATATTGAAAAAGACTGAGAACTTAGACAGTTCTTTGCTGGGGCTGCTTTGTGGAGTTTGCTGTCACAAGTACGGACTCTTCAGGAGAAGTCAAATATATCAGACCCCTCCTGGGTGAGAAATGGGCCTGGCCTGGCCTTGCGAAGGCCAGAAGTCATTCCCTGTTTGGTGATGGTGGGGCTGGTCAGGTGTGTGGATGGTTTGGGGTGTCCCGGGGCTGCGTTGCTTGCTTCCTCCCTGCCTCCCTGCTGACTCCCACCTTGAGCTTTAGCTCCCACTGGGAGTCTCCATGGCCTGAAGTCTTCCAGTTCTTAGCTGTTGCACCATACCCAGCATGGTGGCTTGTTCCCACCTTCCTGGAGCAAAAGAAGGTGCAAAGGAAGAGAATGCTTCTTTCCACTGGCCAGCTCCGAGCAAAGAGAACAGGTCACAGTGTCATGGGGAAAACAACTCCGAGCTGTTAGACACACGTGTGCTGAGTTTGTGATCTCAGAACACTGGGGAATGAAGTGGCAAGCCCAAGGAGGAAGTTAGGAGAGTTGTACTGGAAATAAGGGGAAGCAGAATAGCTCCTGGATTTCCAGGAGAGGTCCTGAGTGTGGCCCCCGAGGCTCCTTGTCAGGGTAATTTATATAGCAAAATCACAGCATGGGTACAACATGGGTCAAACTTGACCAACCTAGAGGATTACAAGTAGCCACCTAGCTAATATTGATCTAGTAGGAACTGAGTCACATAGGAAGAGTATGTGGAGAGAACAAAGGCATTGTTGGAAAGCGATGGGTCCAGATGGTCTTGTCACCCACTTCTGTGTCTGATGCCCAGCTGGCCCAGTGGGCCAGGTGGTGTTAATTACAGTACAATCTCAACTTGTTTGTCTCTGGGGAGGCCTGCAGGCATGGCTATTGCAACTCCCTCTTGGGGTTTGACTCCAGATTTGCCTTCAGCCACAATTTTGATGTCTCCATCTTTTTTTTTTTATTTGATAAATAAAAGGAGGAAAACATTAACAGACAGACAACCTTTTACAAAGTAGCAAAAGAACAGTACAGACAATACAGAGTTACAAACAAAGTGGTAGGAAATTAACAATGCTTGTTGTATTACATATTGATATCTTCAAAGTGGTTTCTCATGAAAACAGATAGAGACATGCAATATTGGTCAGTTAAGGACTCATTAACAGTTTCTTTGAGCAAAGAAATAGAAGACAGTAGATCAACTATGTTAATTATCCTGTATATACATACAAAATTTCTCCTTCTTTCCCTTCTCTTTCCCACATCCCTGTTGCCCTTTACGCTTGAGTGTTTTCCTAGCATTTCAGAATGTCTATCATACCTCCGAGTTTAAATTAACTCTTTCAGGTTGATGTCTCCATCTTTTGTGCTGTCTTTCTCAAGGGCCCAGTCCCTTTCTGAGTGCATATTAATTTCCATCTAACGCTGCCGCCTGGGATGACAGCACTGGGCTCCTCCGGCGGCTGTTCCTCGGGAGACTGTACTGCTCAGAGCACAGGCTGCTGCCAGGGCCCTGAGAGTGTGAATTGAGACAGGATCCATAGCTTCACTCTGCTTAGGCTGTAAATGGCACAGCATAAAGGAAAATAGACTCTTTGGGCATGAGGAAGCTTGGATTCCTAGTCCTGCACTTTTTTCAAGTGTGTAACCCTGCCTTCTTCCTGGATCTGACCCAGTTTGTGTCCTAACCTAGCGATTTATGCTACAGTAAGAATAGCAGCTACACATTCTGCCAGGTGGGTCCTTTGCACGCTGATTATCACAGATTGATTCACCTGGACCTGGGCTTGGCTTCATCCTGAGCAGGCCATGCCCAGGGCCACACTAATTGATCAGAGCTAGCTTGGAATATAACTTGTTGATTTACTCAGAGTTAAATGACCTCCAGGTCCCTTCTACAAACATTCCAGAAACTCATCATTTCTAAGCAGCTGAACCTCAGGATTGAAACCTGGCTTATTCTAATAACTTGCTTTATAAAACTTCCACCTCTCCCTCCACAAAATTGTCTGTATTAGTTTCCTTTGTTGCATAGTAAATCACCATAAATATAACAGCTTTTAATAACATTTTCTGCCCTTCCATTGCCCCCATTCATTATCTTACAGTTTTGTAAGTCAGGAGTCCAGGCGGTTTGGGCTGGGTCCTCATAGTCTGAAATGGAAGCATCTGGTAGCTTGGACTCTGGAAGGTGCTGGGATTAAAGGTTTCAGGCTCCTTGGGTTGACGGTAAAATCCAGGTCCACGGAGCTGTAGGACTCAAGTTCCTGCTTGCTGGGTGCTGGCCAGCTTTTAGAGGATGCCTGGGCTCATAGTTTCTCTG
Source organism: Chinchilla lanigera (assembly GCF_000276665.1). NCBI lineage: Eukaryota > Metazoa > Chordata > Mammalia > Rodentia > Chinchillidae > Chinchilla > Chinchilla lanigera. The sequence continues at coordinate 662,106 of NW_004955533.1, read as the reverse complement.
TCCTTAATGCCTAGAGTTACGTATTCAGTCTCTCCCGTACTTCAGGTCCCTCTGACTTTGCCTTCTGCCTCCCTCTTCCGCACCCAGCCAGAGCAAGTTCTCTACTTCTGAGCGACCATGTAACGTTGCACCAGAGCCACCTACTTACTCCCTTTTCTGAGGTCAGTTGTGCCATGTAACGTAACATAACCACAAGAATGATTTCTCAATATAGTCCTGGATTCTGGGAGGTCAGGGTGGAGCATCTCTGGGAAGTTGTTTTAGAAATTCCCCCTACCATTTCCTCACTCACACCCTAAGTGAACAGGGTGGAAGAGGTGGAGCTGACACGATGCGTTTCTGCTGAATTGAAGACGTGCGTCCATTTGTTCAGCAGTAGGCACCTGTTCGTCTCAGGCCCTGAGTACAACGGACCCTGCCTTCAAGCAGTGCATGTCTAGTTGGGATCAATAATTGCATAATGTTACAGGACCTGTATATAACAGAGGCAAGTCCCAACATACTGTTGGCACTAGAAAGAATAAACAGTTCACTTGGGGTAGTGGTGGGGAAGTTATTTTGGGGGATAAGTTTGCTAAGAAGTTGGTATTTTAGTTGGGTATTACAGTAAGTGGCTCTGTCTCTCTGAATTGCATTTGGAAGTGCCTTACAGGATGTTGAAGGAAGATAATCCCGTTTTTGTTGAATATGCATTTTCAGCAAGTGCCTGTGGTGAGCGGAAGGTTGTGAGGATGGTGGGGCAGGGCGGGGGAGAGGATCTTCAGGGTGCTGCGTGGCTTGACTCTTGGTGTCAGCTGATCCCTCCTTCCTGTGCAGCAGGGAGCTCAGAGATGTGTCCTAGCATTGCCTCGGGGTAGCAGAGGATTCAGCTTGCGCAAATAACAAAGGTCTCGGGAGAGGTAGGTGATCTTAGACAGTGGCAACAACTGACAGGTCTGAACCTCTCTGTCTCCCCAGCCCCAGCTGCCCAAGTGCTCTTTCCAGCCACCTGAGCCCAGAAAACAATGCCTGCTCTGCTCGGATGTGACACACCCTCACCTGCTAGGTCAAAGTGCGTGTTACTCACCCTGAGCCCAGCTGCATGCGAGGCCATTCTTGCTCCTCCAATCTCACGCACCCCCTCTCACCTTGCCCCATCTAAGCCCATCCCACTAACACCCCTGCATGCAGAAGCACCCTGTGGAGATGTGCTGGCCCCAGGTACGACTCACAGTGAGACCTGGGCAAGTGCATTGGGGCAGGATCTTCAACACACCGAAGCAATATGTGGGAGGAACCTCAGACATGATTCGAACATCCTTCTGTAAACAGGCCATGTTCCTGGACTAAAACGTGGACAAATGGTGCTCAGGTAAAAGTTTTTTTTCTCTTTAAATGAAATCGTCCTCCTATTCAGGCAAAAAAAAAAAAAAGGTCGAGTGCAGAGCCTTGCTTCTCCACACTGTGGCTCTGCATCACTGCCTCAGCCTCGTTTCAGAGACGCAGGAATTTATAATTGGGTTTCCAGTTGTCACCCAGGCGCCTTAATGGCTTTCTACAAATTATTTGTTGTACGAACAGCATTAACGGAAACCAAATGAAAAAGAAATTAACCCGCGCTCTGACCACTGCCACAAATCAAGCTGTTCGTATTTGCCCATGCCTCCTTCATCCACACACGCACAGAACGGCACTGTCTGCATAGGCGCATTCTGCTTTTATTGCATAATAGTCGTCATTATGCTTTTTTCCGGCTGTGGGGTCGTTAATGGGTTTCTGAAAACTGAAATCAATGACTTGCTTTGATACAACTATTCCCTCATTCTCCTGTGTAGCACACTCAGATGTGTAGATAGTTTGGGGTTAATTTTTCCTTCCTTCCTGTTTTATTTTTGCTGAAGGAGAGTTACGGCTCCCAGGTGAGGGGAGGTTCGCTGTCCTGATGTGGCGTGAATTGCGAGTCTCCAGAGGCGCACCTCCTACCTCTCTACAGGATATTTTTTTCTTATAGTCTTGCTGTCTTAATTGCACATATATTTTTGACTCTATTATTTAAGAATTATACCCTATATATGTCTCAAGGAAATTTTGTGGGTTAGAGATAGAGACAGTGTGAAGTCTAATTAGGAATTTGTCTTAAAATAGGGCTGAGTCTGGGCCCAGGGAAGGAAGGGAGTGTAAGAAAGTGCAGGAGTAGCAGATGTCGGGTGTGGGTCCCTTTGCTCACTTTCTGTGGAAGACACCACAAATGCACTATCACACTCTTCCACAGGAAGCGGAGGACCAACCTCAGGAGCCTTCTTATGTTTGTCCTTCAGGTGTCCCTGCTAGTCAATCATAATTGACACGTGACACTGGGATTGTGAATGTTCCCCAAAGGCCTGTGTGTTAAAGACACGTCCCCAGCATGGCACTATTGCGGATGGAGCCTCTATGGGGCAGGGCCTCATGGGAGGCTTTGAGTCTTCGAGGTGTGGCCTGGGAGGGGATTACGTCTTTTCTTCTTGCTGTTTCACTTCCTGGCCACCCTGAGATTAGCAGCTTTGCTTTACCGTGCACTTCCACCCTGATGTGCTGCCCTGACACGACCCTGAACCATTTGGGCCAACGAGTCAGGGACTGAAATCTCCAAATCTGTGAGTCAGAATGAAACGTTTTTATTCATAGGCTTATTCTCTCAGGGGTTCCAGGAATGAAAAGCTGAACAACACAGACATGAAGTACTGTTCCAGATGTTGTGAAAAGAGCATGGAGCTAGGCGTGAAGAGCATCTGTCTCTACTGCTGAGCCTTTGTGTCACCAGGGCCCTTGAGAGACTGAGAGTGAGGAGACTGGGAGGGGCTGTGCTGGGCTGACTCAGCTCCCCCACGGTCTGGACACCCACTGAGTTCTGGGAGGCAGTAGGTGCTCATTTTATAGAGGGGTCCAGCTAGCAACCCACAGCAGCCCTACATTAGAGAGACATAGCGACAACTCTTCCCCCAAATCATCCATGGGATGAAGGGGGACTGGGCCTTACTGTCGAGGATGTCAGAGTATTCTAGGTCTCTAGGACACCACTTCCGACACGCTCGCTGCTTCCTTGTCCTCCTCTTCCCTTTGCTCCCTGTGTAACAGCTCTGTCATCTGTTGGCCATGTCCCCCCCAGTACACGTGTTTTTCTCCACCTCAGAGTGTGACCAGGGCCGTGTCCCTTCCTGTGTCCCTCACCTCCACATTCAGCCTTGGCCTAAGCTTCGTCCTGTCTAACTTGGTTGGTTCTGATGCAGAGTGGGGTGTGCTTTGACTGCAGTCATTAGTGACCAAGGAGACCCAGGGCATTCTCATCACTTAAGGGCCATTGTTTTTGTAAAAACTGTAGCTCGCACATTTTAAAGTCTATATTTTATAAGTATATATAGTTTTATAAGTATCTATACTTTATTTCCACACAAAAGTGTTCCCTGAAAATCTACTTTGGAGAATTCCTTCACAGTGTAGCATGGGTTCTGCGTTGGGCTGTCATGGTGACAACATCTTCTCGGTCCTTCAGCAGAACTGGGTGAGTCTGTGTTTCACCCTCCTAGAGGTGGCATTCCAGTGGGATGGGGCCAGGCCTTACTGTCCATCTGACCTCTCTGTGGTAGGCCATGGGTAGGACCTGAATTCAGGTCTCCTCTTCTTGTGAGGATGGCATCTGATTCCTCCTTTTTTTTTTTTTTTTTTTTTTGTGAATCTTTTTTGAAATGCCCAAACTTTAATACTTTATCATCTCCAGAATTAATTTTTTTTCCAATGACTAGTCTCATCTTTTGTAAGGAATTTGCATTTCTTCTTAACATTACTTCAGCCCCACTTCTTATGAAGTGTTAATCCTGATCTCTTTCTAGTCTGCCCTCTTTCTAAGGAGCCCCCATAGTAACTGGGAAATCCTTGCTCAGTTTGTTTAGGATGCAAGGTGCCATCCTCAAAGAGCTCTGTGCAACCTCTGCTTTCTCTGGAGCAGCGAGGCGATGCATCAGCCCATCTCAGGACAAGCGACTCTCTTCCCATCAGTGTTGTTTTCCTTCCTCAGAATGTGTTCTGGGCTCTTCAGTCTGCTCTCAACAGCGTCACAGCACTGGATGGGGTGGCTTGTGGTTTAGACCCCGTGTTCCCACCACTACTTATAAAGCCTTAGCTCTCCTGGCTAGCCACAGGCCCTGGGGTGGGCATAGAGGATCTCTTTGAGAGTTTGTATCTTGAAATACTATAGATCCTGATGGCTACCATGTTACTTGAACAAACAGAAGTCTGATTAATGTTTCACAAACTTCATGGGGGCAGATTTCCTATACTATGCTGTTTCATATTCTGCCATGTTTGAGACTTACCTTTTTGTTTTTTCAGTGAGACTTTGGACAATACACTGTTTGGGAATTTTGTCAGTCAGATGGGTTAGGGTTGTGCTGCAGTAAGAAACAGCACCTAAATCTCATTTGCTTAAGACGGTGAAGGGTTCTTCTCACTCATGCTACACATTTATTCCAGTTTGCTTGGGGGTGTCTTCATGTCACACCCCTGCCCTGTCTGGCTGACTTGAGTGGCAGATTCTTTTCTTTAGAACTGGCTTTACCTTCTTTGCCTGCCCTCCTTTTTACTTAACATTTTTGGGATGAGATTTTAGAGCCACCCAAACCTGGAATTCTTTTAAGTCGGACTTGCACCAAGCCCAGCAGCTGAGCGAGCTCCTCCCTGTGCTGATGCCACCCCGGTCAGAGGGACCCCAGATACCCAGACAAACGCTGTGGACAGCCTGACTGAGAAAGCAATAGTAAGCACAACAGTTGTGGAGTGTAAAGAATTCATGTGAAAGCTATAGCGATGGAAAGTCTGTTCTGTTCACTTAAAAAAGTTAACTGGCTGTGTCTACCCCTCCCATGTCCCCTGCCAAGGGTATCTCCTTCCTTCCTTCTTTCTTTCCTCCTTTCCTCTCTCTTTCTTTTTCTTTCTTCCTTTTCTTTCTTTCTTTCATTTTGAGACAGGGTTTCAATATACAGTTCAGGCTGGCCTTGACCTCACTATGTAGCCCAGGCTGGCCTTGAACTCACAGTGATCCTCCTGCCTCAGCTTTCCAAGTGCTGGGATTGCAGGCGTGTGCTACCACGCCTGCTGGGTATCTGTCCTGTAGCATCAGGCAGTGTGACACAGAAAGTCAGAGTTGGGTCTCCTAGGTTACACAGATTGTGGACCATCCCAGAACATAGCTGACAACAACCAGCTGACATCTGGCAGGAGGACAAAGGTGACTATTGAGGGTCTGGCCAAACCAGTGACGGGGCTGCGCCCATGCAGCAAAGAGCAGGGCCTCGAAAGGGGGCTTCAGGACCGAGGTGGCGGCCTTACACCTCTGGAACTGAGCCTCAAGCCAGAAGGACAAGTGAGGCCTATAAAGGGGCTGAGGAGCCAGGCGGCAGCACCTGTGCGGCCTGGCCTCGAAAGGTCCTGCCCAGGGCCGTGATGACTCAGGCCTCTGGCGACACTGGAGCTCCCACATTTCGCACTGTCCCAGGGCTGGGCGGGGGTGAGGTGCTCCACCCGTGGGTGCGAATGAGTGAGGGCCGGCGCCAGGCAGGGTGTGACGAAGGCTGTCATGTGTCAGATTATTTATAGAGGACTAAAAATGACAATCCTTCCAGATGCAAATATTCACTCTGCCTAAAGAACCCAAGAAAAGCAGCACAACAATCCCGTGTATGCAGGAGGTGCTTCCGGAAGGTCCTAAGGTGTTGTCTTGTTCGTGAGAGTCACAGAGGAAATGTGTTCTATTTCCGACCTTTCCAGTCCCAGCAGAGTGGACCGTGCACCTGGGAGAGACCTGGCCTGGAAGGAGGGGCAGGGCAGGTGGAGGTGGCGGCTGTCACCTGGGGCAACAGGTGGGAGGTGGACTTGTCGCCTGCGGGGCGCGTGCACCTGGGATTCTCGCTAGAGCGGATGCTGATCCCTGGTCCAGGGTTGGCTGAGCATTCTGCGGTTCTCAGAAGCTCCCCAGGGCTCTGCAGCTCCTGGCCGGAGGTGTCTGAGGGAGTGAGGACGCAAAGTGCTGCGTGGGCCGGAATGCAGTCAGAGGGAGTGGGCGTGGGGTGTTGTGCAGGAGGGCAGAGCCACGGGGAGGAGCAGCAGGGAGCACCAGGTGGAGGCGCTGGTGGCTGGGCGGGGGCTGCTGTGGGGCTGGTGGAAGAGAGCGCAGGAGCGGGCTTGGTGTCTGGGTTGGCCCGTTCCTAGCCAGGTTGCTTTAGTTAGTATCTCTGGGCCGTTTCCTCATGCCCCCATGCGCAGGGTCCGAGGTCTGTGGTTGCTACTTCCTGTGGTTGCGGGGGTGAGCCACTGGAAGGGGGCAGAGAGACCACTGAAGACGGGGCAAGGGGCGTGTCCCCTGCCCACAGCAGCAAGGCCAAGCCTTACTGCCGAAGTGGCAGCTGGAGGCCACTGGACCTGGGTGAAGAGCTGGTTCCACAGTGGAGAGAACCACCAGCCAGGGGTGTGGAGTCCGTGCCATGGTGTAAGGCCGGTCTTTCCTGAGATCAGACTCTGTCCAAAGGCCAGGGCAGAGCTCAGCCCGAGGATGGGGGTCCACAGGCCCCCAAGAAGAGAGACAAAGCCGGGGGTTGCCAGCCTGTTCCAGAGCAGGCAGTGGACAGAGGCCCCACGAGACAGGCCACCAATGCCTCTTTCCAAGTGTGGCCAAAGGAGCTGCTTCAGAAGTGTGACCCACTGCGATCACTTGGGGGGCATCCTTGGGATTGATGCCATGTGCTCGTCTCCCAAGGCCATAAAAAGCCTCTCTCTGCCTTCTGTCTCTTTTCTTTATCTCCCACCTACGCTTTAGCCCACTGTGATCAAAGTCCTCTCTTGGATCTACTGAACTGGGGCTGGACAATCAGTAGATACTTTTCAGTATTTACAGTACGTGGCCTCTTGGAGCTCACCTGAGTTTGTCATCTCTGCCATGGCCTTCTTGACATGATTTTCTTGTGGCTCTCACGTCCATCTCTGAAGTTCATCCCAGTCGTGCACACTGACTTTGGGGTAGTCCTAGGGATCAAATCCAAGGCCTCACACGTGCTAGGCAAGTGACCCCCCATGAAGCTGCACCCAAATTCCTAACTGCTCCTTTTCCAGTGTCTCCTTCAACGTTGGGATCCGAATCCTTATTTCTTTTCCATTGACAGTGTCTTCTGTGGTGTGGACTTTGTCTTTCCGCCTCTCATCCCATCTCCCTCTGTGTGAGGCCTTCTTCTGCAGACAGTCTCTCATCCTGGGTCCGTGTGTCAACCCCAGAGAAGACTTTTTGGGCCAAGTGGCTATGACTGGACTGATGACTGCGAGGGGACTCGGTACATTAGTGGCCGGTCCTGCTGGGGAGTTGCAGGAGACCTCATGACTGGCATCGCGGCTAGGCCACGTGTGATGCCGACACACAGGGCGTGGCAGTGTGTTCACTATGCTGTTCCATCGCAGCTGAATCTATGCTCAAAATATTAACAACAGGATCCCATCATTTCCGAACTGGACTCCCCTGCCTTGACGGCTGTCTTGAACTCCAAGGCAGTGTCTCTAGGTGCCCATTGGGTGTCTGTCTCCATCTGGGTGGCCTCAGTTACCTCAAACAGTGCTCTTTTTTTTTTTTTTATTTTATTTTAAGGATAAAAGGAGGGAAACATTAACAGACATACAACATTTTACAACATATCACAAGCACAATACAGACAATACAGAGTTACAAACAAAGTGGTAGGGAATTAACAATGGTGGTTGTATTACATATTGATATCTTCAAAGTGGCTTCTCATGAAAACAGATATAGACATGCAATACTGGTCAACCAAAGACTCATTGACAGTTTCTTTCAGTATAGAAACAGCAGATAGAAGAACAACCATGTTATCTATCCTGTATATACATACGTACAAATTTTCTCCTTCTTTCCCTTCTCTTTTCCCACATCCCAGAAGCCCTTTACTCTTCGGTGGTTTCCTATCATTTCACAGTGTCTATCATACCTCCGAGCTCAAACAGTGCTCTTCTAGACAGACCAGTTATGGATCTGAAAATGCCCCTCTCCCATTTGGATGTGTGACCTCAGTAACAGCAGAACCTCCCCCTTGGTTTTCCCCGGCAGACCCCCAGGAGTCACTCTCAATTCCTCCCCTCCCTCCACCCACCCACCCCTGACAACTCCTGTTAGTTGCGCCTTGTAAACACTCCCACCCGTCTCCTCCACGTGTGCCCCTGTGTTCTCTCTGTCGCTCTGACCTTCTCCCTCCCTGTGGGACACAGCAGCCTCCAAACACAATCTTCTCATTCTCTGTGCACTGGTCCTCCCAGGAGCATGCGTCATAAAGCAGTCTCACCCACATCGCTGTCCTGCTCAGAGCCCTTGGGAATGAGTCTCTTCCCCTGACCTAGAAGACCCCAAGGTACTTACTGGGGCACCTGGGCTCCTCAGGGATTTCTCTCCCAGTGGAATCAGATGACATGGAGGACCTCAAACATCCCGAGCTCAGTAGTGTGACCTTTCGGGATCTGTGGTTCTTAGACCCCAGAGTTCTTTTTTGGAAGGTAAGACTTACAGAATGCTTTAGCATTTCCCAAGAACATACACAGATACCTTTCATATTCCGAGTGCCATAATCAGGATGAGGCTGGTTTTCAACCCTATTGTAGAGACTAATCTCAAACTGCGCTGGGAAGCCGACGACATGAAGTTTGATGCAGGGTCACATGCACACTACACATTATCTGTGCCTGAATGTGACGCCAGCATGTATCACGTGAAACATTCCCGGTGCTTTGAAGAGATAGCACAGGATCGTGGGGACACAGGGCAGGGCGCACTTTTGGGGTTTGTCCACTCCTGTCCTTCACTCTGCTCGTATATGTTCATGCCTCCTGTCATGTGTGAAATGAAATTTTGGGAACTACCCTTTGCTAAGCATATGTTTTTGTGATTTGTGCAACTGGGCCAGAATGCTGAGCTCTCTCTTTACAATGAGATGTAGATTTTTCATTTAAAGTCAAGTCCTTCATTTCTAAACACTGAATAGAATGGTACTTTAAAAAGAATTCCAGATGGTTAAATTAGGAGACTGAGCATAAAGAGACCAGCCCACGATTACTCCCAGAGACTTCTAATTTGGTTGTGAATGAAATGCATTTCCCTCTATTTCAAGCGCCACTTCGCATTCCTTGCTCCCCATCACCCCACACCACCACAGGGAGCCCTTGGGCCTCTTTGCACCCAGCTCTGTCTGCCCCACCCCAACAGATCTGTTTCTTTTGCCAATTCAAGACGAAAATGCTGTGTAGGGTGAGGTGAAGTACGATAAGACCTTTCCTGTACAGTGTCTTTGTCGGGAGACTGTCAGGGGGTGGCTGGGGAGCGACTAGGGGCCTCCATGAGGACCTTCTCAGTGTCCCCCAGGTTCCGGGTCTGGTGCGGGGGATCCATGGCTGAGCCTGGAGGTAAGGCCTGGTGCTTTCTTCCCAGAAAAGTGAAACACTCCCAGTGATCGTCACAAAGTATTCTGGTACCTCAGGTTCTAGGGGGTCAGGCTTGCCCTGGGCTCGGAGTGTGGGGGCAGAGCTGGAGTGAGGGAGGGGAATGGAGAAGGAGGCTCCCCTTCATCTGTGACTCAAGTCCCAGAGCTCCTTACTAAGTCCCCTGAGAGTGTGTGGCTCAGTGCTGGGGCCTGGGAAGTTGGCCTCTGTACTCGAGGTCGCTTCTGAAGCCCACAGACCGAGTTGTGTCCTGTGATGTGGCTGAGAGTCGCAGCTGTTGACCCAGGAGCCAGGTAAGTGGACCATGGAAACCTTTCAGCATTAGCAGGGGTTGGACTTTTGCTAGAATCCAAACCTGGACACGGAGGAGCTGTAACCTCCAGGGACTGGGTATCACCAGTGGAAAGGCCCAGTGGCCCCAGGCTTCCTCAGAGTCCATGGTGAAGCGCCACGGGCTCTCTGTCCTCTGTGTCCTACTCCTGTCCCCTGTGTGCACTCAGGTAGCTGTTTCCTCAGGACAGCCGCAAGGCTGTCTCTCCCTTGGCTCTTTGAGCCGGCCCTGGCCCCCGTCCCCGCACGCAGGCCCTTGTGCTGTCCCAGGCTGGGGCTCCAGGCCCCAGGCCATTTACTCCTGTAGGCAGGAGGTTTCCCTGTTGGGCTCAAGGCTGTGCCCTTTGTGCCCTGACCAGTGCCTGCCTCAGGAGATGCTCCGGATGAGCAGGTACTGAATGAGTGACAGGAGGAAGGAGAATACCATTTAGAAGGATGGGAATCTTTGTTCACAGGCTCGGGCGGGGCCAGGGTGTGTGAAGCCAAAGTCAGCCTTCAGGTGATCTTATTGAGCCCTAAGTGTGTCGCAAGCTAGCAGGAGGGAGGGGGCTGGGGCAGGATGAGGACGCCAGGATTCCACACGAGATGCCAAAACCTTCGCAAGGCAAGTGTGGTGTTCGAATCTCTCTGACTGCTCTGGAGTCAGACACTGAAGGGAATGAACAAAGACTAGACTCAAGAGGAAGAGACTACTGCAGCATTTGTTATTATTTATTACTTATGTACCGAGTGTTTTAAGTGCATTCTGTGTGTCACTCCACGTACTCCTTTTGAAAACTGGGAAAGTCTCCGTCCTGTCATTATCCCACTTTGCTGACGGAGAGCTGCAGACGTAGGGGAGAAACCGGTGTCTGAGCGCGTGATGGCCTGGCTTGACCCAGGTCGCCTACCAGGATCTGGCCCCCGTCACACCAGCAGTTACTGCGGAGGTGAGCGCTTTCTTCATGTTGGCTCTTAACCTTCTCCAAGGTGCTTTCTCTGGAGGGAGTTGCTGGGCTCGACACAATCACTGGAAATAGCCAGCGCCGGTCATGAAGGGGGCTGAACCACAGCTGCTCTGGACTAGCGCGCCCCCGCCCTGTCAGCATTTGCTGACACCATTAGTTGCAAAGCACTCCTGAGTCACAGGGTCCCAGACCCGGTCCCTCAGAGACCTCCTGGCCCCTGCTTCACGCTGCTAGTGGGAAACTGAGGGCGGGCACCCTGTGTGTCCCTGCCTGCCCCTTTGAGCCCTGGAGGGCAGCATGGCACGCAGACTGAGTCCAGCCTTGCTCCGCCATTGGCCACACGTGTGACTCTGGACGAATCACCTCACCCTTCTTAGCCCCAGTTTCCTGAAACAGAAACAGTTTATCTCGGACGTTACACGTGTGCCCAGTGCCAAGGTCAGCGCTCAGCACGCACAGCCACAGCAACTGGGCTCTCGCTGCTGTCATCCCCATGTCCTTGGCATGATGGATGTCACCTCATGTTACGGTGTGGTCAACACAGGTGTGCTGTGCAGGCTGGCGAGAAGGAGCAGCTGGGACACGTGCACACTGAAAGCCTTTCTCGTATCTATTCAAGATTCAGGTGGCAAGCTGTGTTTTATTTTTTGCATCTCTTGACCCCACGGCATATGCATAGATGTTGAAAGCTGGCCACATGGGACAGCACCGGCCCCTGGCCTCACTGCACCCAGAGAGAGAGAGAGAGGGAGAGAGAGAGAAAGAGAGAGAGAGAGAGAAAGAGAGAGAGAGAGAGAGAGAGAGAGAGAGAGAGACAAAGAGAGACAGAGAGAGAGAGAGACAGATACAGAGAGAGACAGAGAGAGAGAGAGAATGGGAAGAAAGAGAAGAGGCAGGGTCTTTATCAGCAATGGTGACTGATTTTACTGGAGGGGAGGGTCTACAACTATAGAATCTATATGAGAGTAGAAAAGAGAAGAAAGAGGATGTAAGGAGTTTTATTTTAAAGAGAAAACAACAACAACAAAGACAAAAAAAAAACAACACAAAAGCCATAGGAACAATGCAGGATTTCAAAACAAGATGATAGGAATTATGTTATATTACATATTGTTATCTTCAACAGAGTTGCTCAGTTACCAGAGGTAAGAATGCAAGGTTGATCAAATAATTACAGAGAATAAAAAAGTAATAAAATCATGAAAAATGATATAGAGCTTCACTAGACAAGGTGGTAGGAATTCAACAATGGTTGTTATATTGAATATTGTTGTCTTCAAATTAGTTGTTCAGATTGCCAGACATAATCATGCAAAATTGGTCAAGAAAAGAAATTTAAGCATTAACTGTTCCTTTCAATAAACCAATGGACATCAGCAGTACAATTATCCCTGCCATATATATATATATATTTCCCTTCCTTCTTTTTTTCTTTTCTCCTTTCCCTCATCCCAGTGGTTCCTTCCCTTTGAGCAATTTCTTTCCCTTTCACAATATCTATTGTACCTTTTGGATTTTATTTACTCGTTCATGTTCTTACACTAGGGAGACAATACAATATCACATGTGGGTCTGATTTATTTCACCTATGAGAATAGTCTCTAGCTGTATCCATTTACCTCTAAAAGCCTCAAGTTTACTTTTTTTAAATAGCCGAGTAATATCCATTGTATAAAAATGCCACATCTTTTTTATCCATTCCTCAGTTGATGGGCATTTGGGTTGTTTCCAAGATTTAGCTATTACAAATTGTACTGAAATAAACATGGATACACATATATTGCTGTGGTGATTTCAGTTTTTCTGGAAAAATACCCACAAGAGGAATAGCTGGATTAAGTGGGACCTCTAATTCTAGTTTTGTGAGGAATCTCCAAACGGATTTCCACAGTGGTTTCACCAGTCTACCCTTCCACCAGCAGTGCAGAAGGGTTCCTTTTTCGCCACAACCCCTCCAGCATTTGTTATTGGTTGATTGGTTGATTTCTTGATGATAGCCATTTTTACTACCATGAGATGGAATCTCAGTGTTGTTTTGATTTCCATTTCTTGAGTGACCAATGATGTTCAACATTTTTTCATATATTTATTTGCCATTTGTATTTCTTTATCTTAGAAGTGTGTATTCATTTCAGATGCCCATTTTTGGGCTGGGTCTTTGAATTTTGGGTGCCTGATTTTTGAAAAATTTTTATATGTTCTAGATAGAAGTCCTTTGTCTGAGGAATAGTTGGCTTAAATTTTTTCCCACTCTGTGAATTTCCTTTTACCCTGTTGGTGATTTCTTTTGATGTGCAAAAACTTTTCAATAAGATGAGATCTCAGTTGTTGATTCTTGCAAGTATTTCCCATACAGTTTTGTTTTTCTTTATGAACTCTCTGCCTAACCCCATGCCTTCAAGATTTCTACGTACTTTTTCTTCCAGTAGATTTAGTGTTTCTGTTTAAATATTTAGATCTTTGATCCATTTGGACTTTAGTTTAGTGACTAGTGATAGACATGGGTCTAGTTTTAGTCTTCGGCATGTGGAAAGCAAGTTTTTCCAGCACCATTTATTAAAAAGGCTATGTCTCTTCCAGTGAACATGTTTGGCCCCTTTGTCAAAGATAAGGTGGCTGAGTATGTTTGTAGCTGTGTCTGCATTTTCTAATCTGTTCTATTGATCTTCAAGTCTGTTTTTTTGCCAATACCATGCTGATTTTTTTTTTCTTTTTGAGGCAGGGTCTTGTTATGTAGTTCAGGCTGGCCTTGAGCTCACTTTGTAGCCCAGGCTGGCCTCAAACTCACAACGATCCTCCTACCTCAGCCTCCTGAGTGTTGGGATTACAGGTGTGTGCCACCATGCTGATTTTATCACAGTAGCTTTGTAATATAGTTTCAATGCAGGGATTGTGATGCCTCATGCCTTTTCTTTGTTTCCCAGGATTGCTTTTGCTATTCTATGTTTCTTCTTGTTCCAGATGAATTTTAGGAATGTTTTCTCTAGATCTGTGAGGTATAATAATGGTATTTTAATTAGGATTGCCTTGAATCTGTATTACAATTTTGGGAGTATGGCCATTTTCACAATGTTGGTTCTTCCCATCCATGAGCAAGGAATATCTTTCCATTTTCTGAAATCCTCTTCGATCTCTTTTTTCAGAGTACTGTAATTTTCACTGTATAGATCTTTTACTTCCTTTGTTAGGTTGATTCCTAAGTATTTCAGTTTTTTTAATGCTATTATGAAAGGTGTGGTTTCCCTAATTTCACTCTCAATGTGTTTGTTGTTTGTGTACAGGAATGCTATTGTTTTTTGAGTGTTGACTTTGTATCCAGCTATGTTACTGAATTTGGTTATTAAATCTACAAGACTTTTGGTGGAGTTTTTGGAATCTTCTATGTAGAGTATCATATCATCTGTGAATAATGATACTTTCACTTCTTCCTTTCCTATCCTTATTCCTTTTATTTCTCTCTCTTGTCTAATTGCTCTGGCTAATGTTTCCAGAAGTATATTGAATAGGAGTGATGACAATGGACATCCTTGTCTTATTCCTGATTTTAAAGTGAAAGCTTTTTGTTTTTGTCCATTTAGTATGATGTTGACTGTTGGTTTGTCACAGATGGCTTTTAGCTTTCAGTTTTTGTCCATTTAGTATGATACTGACTGCTGGTTTGTCATAGATGGGTTTTATCAGAGTGAGATAGAACACATATTCCTATTTTCTGTAGGGTTTTATCATGAATGAGTGTTGGACCTATCAAAACTTTTTTCTGCATCTATTGAGATGATCATGTGATTTTTGTCTTTGGCTCTATGGATATGGTGTATTACATTAATTGATTTGTGTATATTGAACCATCCCTGCATTCCTAGGATGAATCCCATTTGTTCATGATGTATAATCTTGATTTAATGCATTGTGTTTGCTAGTATTTTATTGAGAATTTTTGCATCGGTGTTCATTAGAGAGATTGGCCTATAGTTCTCTTTTTTGGTTAGGCCTTTCTCTGGTTTTGGTATCAGGATAATACTTGCCTCCAGGAATGAGTTAGGGAGAATTCCTTCCCTTTCATTTTCATTAAAGAGTTTGAGAATTATTGGCATTAAATCTTCTCTAAATTTCTTGTAGAATTCAGCTGTGAATCCATCAGGACCTGGGCTTTTCTTTGTTGGTAAGATTTTTATTACATTTTCGATTTCATTGGCTCATATTGAGTTATTCAGGAATTTTATATCTTCTTGATTCAGCTTTGGTAATTCATATGTATCTAGGAATCTGTCCATTTCCTCTGTGTTTTACATCCTACGAGAGTAAAGATTTTTGAAATAGGTATTGATCTTTTGAATTTCTACAGGATCTGTAGTGATTTCATTCCTTTTATTCCTTACTGCATGAATTTCAGTTTTTTCTTTACTTTTTTGATTAGGTTGGTTAGCGGTTTATCAATTTTATTTATTCTTTCAAAGAACCAACTCTTTGATTCATTAATTCTTTGTATTGTTTTCTTAGTCTCCATTATGTTAATTTTTGCTCTGATCTTTATAATTTCCTGCCTTCTTTGGGCTTTGGACTTGACTTGCTCTTCTTTTTCTAGAAGCTTGAGGTGTAATGCAAGGTTGTTTATTTGTGCTCATTCTGTTTTCCTGATGTGGGAATTTACTGATATAAATTTCCCTCTGAAGACTGCTTTCATTGTATCCCACAAGTTCCTGTAAATTGTATTGCATTTTCATTTGATTGTAAATATTGTTTAATTTCTTCTTTAATTTCATCTGTGACCCATTGGTTGTTCAGGAGGCTGTTATTTAATTTCCACGTGTTTATGGAGCTTTTGCAATTTCTTTTGTCAATAATTTCTAATTTTATTGCACTGTGGTCTGATAGTATGCATGAAATAATTTCATTCCTTTGCACTTACTTAAACATGTCTATGGACTAATATATGGTCTATTTGAGAGAATGTACTGTGTTCAGCTGGGAAGAAAGTGTATTCTTATGTTGGGTGGAACACTCTGTAAAGGTCTACTAAGTCCATTTGTTCACAAGTTTGGTTTAGTTCTGTTATTTCTTTGCTAGATTTTTGTCTAGTTGATCTATCTCTTTATGACAATGGGGTGTTAAAGTTCCTTGTTATGACTGTGTTACTGCTTATTTGATTTTTCATGTCTGTTAAAATTTGTCTTGTATAGTTGGGTGCTCCTGTATTTGGTGCATAGATATTTATGATTGTTATCTCTTCCTCTTTCAGTTTTCCCCTAAGAAGTGTGTAGTAACCTTCTTTATCTCTTTTGATCATTCTGCTTTGAAGTTCAAATTGTCTGCAAGCAAAATAGCTATCCCTGCTTTTTTCTGAGTTCCTGTTGCATGCAATATTATTTTCCATCCTTTGACTTTCAGTCTATGAATTTCCTTTTGGGTTAAATGTGTTTCTTGTATACAGCATATCGTTCGATTTTGTTTCTTGATCCACTCTGCCAGTCTGCTTCTTTTAATTGGTGAATGGAGGCCATTTACATTAGTGGTTATAACTAATATGTATTGGCTCATCTTTGTCATGTTATTTTCTGGTTGTTGATTCCCTAATTTTTTCCTCTGTTTAATTATTTGCTCTGACGCCTGCTTCAGGAGGCCGCACAGCTGGGGAGTGCCGGCCCTTTGGGGCCAGGCACACCCGGCCATGCAGGCACCCAGAGAGGCAGGCAGGCTGCAGCGACCAGCTCCAGGAGGCTGGCAGGCCACAGGAGCCTGCTCCAGGAGGCTGTGCTGGTGCCCAGGGAGGCAGGCGGCAGGTGCCTGGGAAGCAGCATGGAGACGTGCGCTGGCCCTTGGGCCAGCCGCCACCATGAAGTCAAGAAACACCATGCCACAGAGAAGCACTGACACAATAGGCCCATCTGGAGACGTGCAGGAACCATCCCGACATGGAGAAACCTCTGGGAAAACATGCCACACAGTGGGTCACTCTTGGCCCTGCCCTTGAGAGCCAGAAAGGTCTGGAGTCAGTGGAGGAGCAGCTGATGAACAAGGACTTGGTGAACATCAGAGTACTGATGCCCGACGACTCAGAAGTCAAGCTGACTGGGGATGCAGGAGCCATTCAGGAGCTGGAAACCAGGAGGACCTTGCACAATACCTGGGGAGCCCCCCTGGAGGCCGTTCTTCCCTTAACTGTACAGGCTGCAGTGGAGGAGCGAGTAGAGCTCTGGAGAGGGCTGCACCGAGACTTCATGGATTACATGGGTGCCCAATATTCAGATTTTGAAGAACAGCCTTCATGGAGAAAGTACATGTTTAGGTTATCTGCCTGGGACACTTTGCATCTGATGGTGCTGAGACTGACTAGCTGGCCGAGGACTTCACCCACATGTTCCTACCGCCTGTGTTGATGGCTGGGGAGAGGACACTAAGTGGTTGTGGGGTCCCAGTGTGCTGGGAGGCTGGAGAGAACACACCTCTGCTTTCTTAGACAAGAGGCATTGATAAAGCATACTTCCCTGGATCCCAGGTCAGTAGAGGGACAAACTATTCTTAAAGATAAGTTTATTACTCAGTCAGCCCCAAATAGTAGAAAAAAGCTACAAAAAATGGCTTTTGCCCCAGATGGCTCACTTGAGATGTTAGTAAAACTGCCTCCTCGGTATTTTATAGCTGTGAGGAGGAGGAGGCCAAGGAGAGAAAACAAAGAGATGGAGAAAAAACCACTGCTTTTGTTGCAGCACTAAGAGAAATACACCCTAAGTCTGTTTCTCAGGGCTCCAAGGAGAACTCGTCGACTACATTCATCTGCTACTGCTGTCAAAAGCCAGGCCACCTCAAGAGGGACTGCCCTAAGAAGCCCCCTGGGCCATGCCCTGACTGTAAAGGTGACCACTGGAGGTCAGACTGCCCTCTGAAGTGAAGGACCCAGAGCTCAGATCCCTCCTACCAGCTGGTCCAACAGGGATGAAGGGGCCCAGGGCATACTCTGCATTCTCCCTGTGGCCAGACCGTTATCTTCAAGGAGGAGCCCCACGTAATCATGGTTATAAAAGAAAAAGTAAACAGCCTATTGCTGGACACTGGTGCTAGTCTCTCGGTCTTTCTTTTCAATCCTGGCCTTCCTTCCAGCCGTCACACCTCAGTGAAAGGAGTCACTGATGAGGAGGTAATCTGCTATTTTTTACAATCCTTGGGCTGTAACTACTTGTTAGATCTTTCTTGCATATCTTTGTTTTCCTGAGAAACTACTTTGAAAATACCAATATGTATTACAGCTGTGATTGATAATTTCCTACCAATCTGTCCATAATTCTGTAATGTTTCTATTGTTCCTATGCTATTTCATAAATGGATGTATGTTTATTGCTGTGTGTTTTCAACAACCATTGAGAATAGTCAATGATTATTTAATTGATAACTCATATATAGCTCTATTTGTTTTCCCTAGAAACCACTTTGAAGAAACCATAGTATAACAACCATTGATAATTTCCTACCATTTTTGTCTGTAACTCACTATTATTTATCTATTTGCTTTCCTGAGAAACTATCTTGAATATACCAATAGGTAAAATAACAACCATTGATATTGTCTTACCACTTTGTCTGTAATTTGGTAAATCCCCCTTATTACTATGTTATCCTTCTTTTACTCTTTTAAATAAAAAAAAAATAATTGCTTGCTCTGCTTGGTGGTTCCTTTCTATTGTTGCTCTTAAAACTGTGATCATTTATATCTCTTTGTAGAATATCTTTTAGTACTCTTTATAGGGTTTGTTTGGTGCTCATGAATTTCTTCAGTTGTTCTTTGCTGTGGAAAAATGTTATTTCTCCATCTATTTTGAAGGATAGTTTTGCAGGGTATATCAGTCTGGGTTGGATGTTGTTTTCTTTCAGGACCTGAAATGCTTGACTCCAAGCTCTTCTTGTGTTAAGAAATCTGCTGTGATGCTGATGGGCTTTCCTTTATAGGTGATCTGTTTCTTTTCTCTAACAGCTATTAATGTTCTGTTCTTTTACTGATTTCTAAGATCTTGATTATTATATATCTGGGTGTAGATTTATTTTGGTTATGGCTAATTGGAGTTCTATATGTCTCACTTATGTAAGATTCTTTTCTCCATGTTTGGGAAATTTTCTCCTATTACTTCTGCAAATAGTCCTTTTATGTCATTTGTGTTGACTCTACTTTTTCGTTTACACCTATTAGCCTTATATTGTTTTTCTTGCATATCTTGCAGCTGTTGAGTTGTTATTTCCTGGTTCCTTGTTATTTTTAGGAGATCTTTCCTTTTCCAATCACTAGCTGCAATGCTGTCTTCAAGGTCAGAAAGTGTATCTTTAGCTTCATTCAAGCAGTTTTGCCAGCTTTTGATTGAATTTTTAATTTTCTGGATATCTCTTTGAATCTGTTTCATGCATTCTAATTTTTTTCTATATTGTTCATTCAAAGTTTCCATCATTTTTCTATGCTCCTGTATTTTTAAAATCTGTGTCTTTAGATGTGCTAAGCAATTCTTTCATTATTGTTGTCATTTCTTTTTTTACCTGAGAGATTATTTTTGATCTGATTTCTTCTATAGCCTGATGGAATTGTTTCTTTACTTCGGTTGCTATCATTTCAGAAATTTTAGGTGTGTAACTTCCAAGCTATTCTATGTTGATGTTTCCTGGACTTGTTCTGGGTGGGGTAGAAGTCTGAGATTGCATTCTGATGCTTTGTTTTGCCAGTTTTGAAGATCCTGAGGTTCTCCAGTGCTCAGTGTGGCTCCTGTGACAGGGTGTAGGGGTTGGGTCATAGTCACTGAGGCTTCCAAAGCTGTTTGGGGCTCAGTGTTGTTCCAGCACTGGATGGTGGGGGAGTGGTCACCGAGGCTCCAGAAGCTCCCTGGTGCTCAGCATAGCTGAGTAGTCTTATTTTAAAATTAAATATTATTTTAAGATTTCTTGTGACTGCTACACTGTATTTCTTTGAATGTGACTTTGACTACAGATCAGGTCACACTGGGTCTTGGAATTTATTTTAGTAAAATTTGCAGCATGCATCTTCAGTACATAGGGCATGGGGCACTCAGTAAGCAATGTGTACTCTCACAACCTTTTTTACTCCTGGAGGCAGCTCCCCACTCCCTAAGGCAACCATGCGGGTCCCCCTTCCGGGGCTCAGACACCTCTTGTCTCCATGCAGTTCTCTCCCATGGTGCACCCTTTGCCAGACCCAAAGTAAGAAACTGGGGCATCGCTGCCAGACATAAAATTCAGATATGGCACAGAAAGTAATTCCGTTTTGCTCTTTCTCCATGCATCATTTAAGACCATAGATCCTGAGGAAACTGTCAAAACTACAAGCAGCACTCTCAGGGAGAAAATTCACTGCATAGGTTTCAGGACTGCAGGTCTTTTCTCAGCATCATAGGCATGTGTATCCCTCAAGCCCCTGGTCTCCTATTTCTCTGCACTCTTTTGAGAGGGACCCTCCTTTTCTTTTTTCTACTTTGACAGTGATGTTTCTAGTCATTTGGGGACATAGAAAATACACTTTAAAAATCTCCCTGAGGTGACAATCTTCTCTTACTTGCAAGTGAACATCTTAATAAGAGTTTCAAATGGTGCCTGTATTCTTTTCTCATTATTGCTTATTCGATGCAGCCATTTGCTCCCTCATTTAACTTCTACCTTTCAACAGGAATGTAAACCCCGTGAAGTTGGGAGCATTGCCTGTGTTCTTTACCACTGAGAAAAGTACCTGGTATGATCAGTATTTGTTGAATGAATAAAAGTAAATAAGTGAATTTTCCTTTTTTTTTTTTTAACATGGGGCCTATTGCTTCCATGAAATATCAAAACATCATTGCCTTCCTAGGTTCATCTCCAGAACTTAAAAAACTTAGAAAACAGGGAAATAAGAGTTAAACATTAAGGTTCTTAATGAAGCACAGTAAAAAGTACAAAATTATCCTCAAGGCTAATTTAGAACTTTGAAAGACTGCATATGACATGATTGACTACATTGACAGAGACTGAAAAAAGAAGTCTGTCAGCTGGAAAAGAGGGTGGCCAGTCATAGAAATAATAATCAAAAGACAGCATGTGGGGCCCACCCAAGACTGGGCAGGAAGTTCTGGCTGCTGGGCTTGAGTGCTGCCCACCCAGGACCCTGCTGTGAGGAGCAGCCTCAGGCCTCCTGACTGCGTGCCCTAACTCACTTCCTGGCTCTGGGCTGCTCCCAAGCTCCCTTCTATGGTGATCCCACTGCCCCCAAGTCTGCCTTCCAGGAGGAAGGATGCTGGTCGCAGGTACCAGAGGCCTCTAAGCCCACAATGGTCTACTTCTTGCAGTGACGGCCCTTCAGAATTACGGCACTGTCCATCCTGTTTTTCATCATGGTTGACGAGGGTCCAGTCTCCAGAACGTGACCAGTCTCAGCAGACTCCAGCTACGGGCTTGAGGCTGCACAGATGTGAGACAGATTTACGTTCCGAGGGGTGCCCATCATGGGTGCACCCTGCAGGCTCCAGAGACTCAGTCATCACCCTTTAGAGCCATCACACCCTTGCCATAGGGTGCTGCCTTTTGATTCAAGCATCGTTAGGAAGAACCAAGAGCATCTCTCTAACAAGTGTATTGTGTGAGGTCTGAGCATCAGGGAGGGTGAGCCCTCACCAAAGCCGGTCACTGCTCCAGCACTGCTCTCTTCTTTGGGAATGACCTTCAAGGCTGAGCCCCGCCACTCAGCCCGAGACTCCATTAAGTTCAGTCACCGAGTTTGTACCTCATGCAGTGGAGTGCTGGTTTCTGGGGATACGGGATGAGACTTCCCCTAGCTTGCTTAACCACCCACTTGCCCAGCTTGGCCCCACGTCACACTTATTGTTTCCAAGTGTTGAATCTGTAACCAAAGACCAACATTTTCTACCCTTCAAGACATTTTAATGAATCTACCTCAGTCTTAAAAGGCAATTTCTTTCCAATCAATTTATTTTTCCACAGTGGCAGTATCATTAAAATAGGTTTATAGCTTGTCTTCATGTAGTAAGAACTTTTAAGGGACATAATAAATCAAATACATAACTCCTAGGATCTTTGTTGAAGACAAGGTTTTCCTCAAAAACTTTTTTTGCAAATTCATTCTTAACTCAATTGTAGGACTGTTTTACTACTAATGCTAGCATTTTTCCATCCCTAACCATATTCTTGTTTTGCTTACACATGTGAAAAGAGCTTATTTTATATTCTTAAATCCCCTTTAATCATCAAAAACCATCTCAAAAGTTCCTGAAAGGTGAACACAGACAATACTTTTAAGAAGAACTTATTTATGGTCCTCAACCCTGGCTATGCATTAAAATCACCTAGAGACATTTGACAAAATACCCACCCAATCCCCATCCCAGAAAAATAAAGTCAATCTTTTGGAGGTGGCTCCTCATTTTGTCCCCGTGTGCCGCCGAGGGTGTGCACCACTGAATTGTGAGACCTTCATAAAAACTTTTATTATCTCCTCTAGGCACTGAAGGGATAGTCAAAAAGCTCTAAAAATGTAGGTGTAACTCTCTTCTTTTGACAGATTTTTATTATTTAATTTCCTAAAACTGATGAATCAAAATTATATATATATATATATATATATATATATATATATTTGTGTGAATAATGATTTTTTTTGAGCTGGGGGATTTAACTTAGACCTTGTGCATGCTAAACAGGTGCTGTATCACTAAGCTACACCCCACAAGCCACCTCATGGTTTTGAAATTATGTATACATTGTGGTTTGCCTAAATCAAGCTTATTATTATATGTATAACAGCATATACTTAGCACTTACTTGTAGTGAGTACATTTAAATCTATTCTCTGAGTGATTTTCTTTTTTTCATTTAAAATAAATAATTGTATAAAAATGGAACACAAAGCCAGCAGGAAATATGGAAATTACTGTGGTAGTAAGAGAGGGGGAGGGTGGGCTGGGCAGGAGCTGGCCCCAGGTGGAGGTCCCCAGGGGGCAGCCCAGTCTGCAGAGCCTGAAGCAGCCCTGGCTCTGGAGCTGGTGAAGTGGTTCCTGGCTCTGGGTCCTGCTGAGCTGGTGAGTAAGCTGCAGAGGGAGCTGGTGCAACCTCTGCAGGGGGACTGCTGCTGGCCTGCAGCCTTGCTCTCTGCCTTTGTGGGCTTGGGGTGCTACAGCTGGGACAGAGGACAGTGGGCTGGGGGATCGGCCTCAGTGTGCATCCCAGCTGAGAGCTGAGGAACAAGTATAGTAGAGCTGGAGAGAAACTTAACCTTTCTCTCCTTCTGTAAAATGTTCCCAGCTCAGGGGAGCAACTCTCTGGGTAGCCCCTGCCTCAGGAATGCAGACTTGTGCTTTCTCACCACGGTCCTGTGTTTTTCTCACTGATAAGGGAGACACTTCAGGCAGTTATATCATGGGAATCTCTTCCCTTAGAGGGGCAGTAGTGGGTACCAATACCGGTAAAACTAACACAGGGGATAATAAACAAGCTGCACAGCATCCTAACATCCTGAGATGTACAGGACGTGTTTTCTTTCAAGGCTAGAGAGCGTTAGCTGCTAGGAGGACTAACTGCCTTTGTTTTGCTTCTGTATCTCTAGTTGCCTGTTGCCATAAACTGTATAAAAGGAGGTCTGGCCTGGGTCTGGAGCCCAGCCTGGTTTTGAGCATTTCTAGTGGCTAGGAGAGTGCACCACTGAAGTCCTCCAGAAAGTTCTCCCTGGTCTCTCCAGTTTCTTGGAAATTCCAAAACAGAGGGAGATGATCCTTCCCATCAGCAGAGCCTGTTGGGTGGAGGTGTACGCTACACACGAGCTCAGGATGGAGGAACGACAGAGGGTCAGCTGTCTGGGAACTCTGACATCAGGGGCTCCCTGAAGGAGTGCAGCCTGACCACCTGCACTGACCACACTGGCCAGACCTCTGCAAGGCTCCTGGCTGAGTGATTTTTCAGTAGTGGTGGCCAGGCCAGGGCGGTTGTGTGCTGAACTTCCTAGTGTCTCTAGGTGCCCAGTAGGTGGACCAGGGAAGACCTCCCCTGGGCTCCTTGGTATCTCTGGGTGCCTTGTGGCCAGCTGTGGTGAGTGCTACCTTGGGCTCCTTGGTGTCTCTGGATTCCTGGTGGCTGGGACTGAGGAGACCTTCCTAGACTACTTCATATCTCTGGGTACCTGGTGGCTGGGCTCAGCAAGACTTGCCTTGGGCCCCTTGTTGTCTTTCTGTTCTTGGTAGCTGGGCCTATGGAGACTTCACATAGGTGCCGTGGTTGTTCTTGGTGACTGATTGTCAGACCTGAGGAGACCAGTTATGGGCTCCTTGTTGGCTCTTGGCACCCAATAGCTGGGGCTTTGGAAGCCTTCCCTGGGCTCCTTGGGGGTATTCTGACACTTGGTGGCTGGGTCTAGAGAGACCTTCCCTAGGCTCCTTGGGTGGCTCCTTGGGTGGGCTCCTGGTGGCCATATCTGGGGAGACCTGCAATGGGGTGCTCGGACACTTGGGTGGTATCTGGATGGAGCCAACCGTCTTTTTAGTCATTCAAAGATGCTTTCCCTGCCCGAGGTCCTGAGGCTGCAGCTTTCTGAAGTGAGGAAGCAGCTCAGCAAGTTTACTGTTGATCTTCTCCAGTCAAGTGAGCTTAGGCACGGGCTGCTACTAGATTGTCAGGCCTGTTAACAGGGGTTCCAAATTATTTATGGACATGTTGCGCAGGAAATGAGGTCATGTCTTGAAGTCCAAACCTAAGTGACCTCCTTTTATAAGAAGTCCCAATGGCCTGTCTTTGTCTTCATAGCAAAATAAATCTGTGGCTTTTTATTGTATTATTTTTATTTATCTATCATCTATCTATCCATCCATCCATCCATCTGTCCATCTCCTATCTATTGTCTATGTATCCATGTATTTATGTATGTATGTATCCATCAGTCATCTATCTATCATTTGTCCATGCATTTATCCATGCATCCATGTATCTAGCTAGCTAGCTATCATCTACCTGTTATTTACTTTTGTAGTACTGGGTCTTAAACCTAGCATCTTCACACTGAGGTACCTCTTCAGACTTTTCTGTCTGAATGATTTTCAAGAATAAAGTACCTTGCTCTTAATTATCATCACCATGTTGTAAAATGGTCTTAAATCTGTTCCTTCTCTCTAACCAACATGTCATGTCCTTTGACCAATTTCTTCCTCCTCTGCTACCTACCTCAACTACCTTCTGCTTTCTCGTTCTGAGTCCCAGTGTTGTGCAGTGCACATGTAAATGTGAACACATGATATTTATCTTTTTCTGTCTGGCTTATTTCATTTAATGTTTTTTAGGTTCATCTATATTGCTATAAACAAGAACATTCCCCCTCTTCTCTCTCCCCCTCCTCCTCCTCTTCCTCTGTCTCCTGTGGTACTGCATCCTCAGCCATTTTTATTTCTTTTGTTTTGAGACAGGGTCTTGCAAAGTCACTAAAGTGCCCACACTCACTCAAATTTATAGTCTTCCTGTCTCAATAGCACAGAATGCTAAGATCACAGGCATGCACCACCATGCCCATGGATTTACTTCTTCTTTAAGGCTAAACTACATTTTCTTTATCTCTTCATCTGTTGATGGACACTTAGTTTGATTCTGATTTTACATTTTGGGTTATTATAACTAATGCTGAATTGAACATGGGAGTGAAAACATTTCTTCAACATACAGAATTCATATCCTTTGGATAAATAGTAGTGGGACTGCTGGCTCGTGTTGTAGTTCTCTTTTCACTTTTTAGGGCCTCAACTGTCTGCCATGGTGGCCACGCTGATTTGCCATCCCACCAAAGGGCACAAGGGCCCCATCTCACAGCCTCATTGCTGCTTCTCTAGGTAGAGGTCAACCTGGACATTCACAGTGGGTGTGCAGCTGTCTTCTGCAAGTGACAAACTATCCGCCAACAGAGTCCAGGGAGCTTGAAGTTGCTCACCCTATATGTGGGTCATCCTAAACTGCTCTGGACCCTCTAGATAAGAACAAGACTGGTGATTCTGATTTCTGATGTCACCTTTTGGCTAATGCTCACCTGGAACTCTGCTCATTCGGATCCTCTCCCTTTGGACACTCAGACCCTTGGCCCACTGCACAATTGCTATAAAGAAGAATTTTCTCGTGGTTGTCATAAAGGCTTTGAGGCTGCATGATCAGGAGCAACCCTTGTTCATTTGTACCTCTCTGGGTGCCTGACCTTGTTGAATTCTGAGAGAATGGTAGAATAGAAGGATGGTATCAACATTTATTGAGTGCTAAGTGCTTGCATATGTGATCTCATTTAATACTCATATTAGCTTAGTGAAATTTGTATGTTGTTCTTATTTGTTTGGGAAAGAAAACTGAATCTCAGAAAGGTTAAGTAAATTGTCACAACCCAACTCAAGATTCTACCATTGTAACTCCATGTTTCCTACATATTGTTGCCTCTTTCGATGTTTAAACTTGACAAGATGGACAAGAATATTGTAAATTTCCAGGGATTTTGAGGGGACACTGGAAGGATCAATTACTAATCACCCCACTGTTTGTAGGTAACTCCCAGCTGGGAGGAAGTTACTGCGGTGA
This sequence comes from Chinchilla lanigera, assembly GCF_000276665.1. NCBI lineage: Eukaryota > Metazoa > Chordata > Mammalia > Rodentia > Chinchillidae > Chinchilla > Chinchilla lanigera. Next base: position 635,770 of record NW_004955533.1, on the reverse strand, counting down.
GTGGTAGATCATACTTGGGAGCACAGAAGGAGCAGTCACGTAGATGCTGGGGAGTTAGTCCCGATAAAGGGTGGTCTAGGTTTCTGTGAGACCCTGAAATAGTGAATTCAGAATGGTTTACGGGGGAGTGAGTTGTACTTTGAGCTCTGAGATAAGAACTGAGTAGAAGGTGGTTGTGGTCATGGTGGACCTTCCACCATGGAATCTTCCAGAATGTGTCCATGTCAAAAAAGGGTATTTGGTGTCAATAAAACACACTCAGTATAATTCTTCATGGTGTGTGTGTACGTGCATGTGTGTGTGTGTACATGCACACACACAGATAAGAGTGGGGATGGTAGGAGATAACACTAGAGAGAGATGTTTGGACAAGATTATGTGGAGTCATAAACTATAAAAACCTCTGACCTTTATTAGAAGCGTAACAAAGAACTAATGATAGTGTAAGTAAAGCAACAAAATGATCAGATTTGTTATTTTAAAAATTATGGGGACAGCAGTATCAGATTGGACAGAACAGAGACTGTGGCCAGGAGACCAATTAGAAGGCCACAGAAATCTGGGTGCATTGTAGTAAGCCCCAGTTAGGGGATGGCTGGGCAGCCAGGGAAGGGGCCATACTGGGCATGAGGGAGAAGTGAGGAGAAGGATGACTCAGGTAGCTGGTCATCCTCTGAGCTGATGCATATGGGGATGGGATGACACATTTGGTTGGGCCATCCTGTGTTTAAGGAGCTTCAGGGGTGGTGGGATGGGACTGTGTCTCAGTTACTTTTCTCTCATTGCTGAGACAAAATACCCAATGCACAGAATTAAGGGAAGAAAGGTTTATTTAGCTCACAGTTTATGGAGGTGTCAGTCCATACTTGGGTGGCTCCAAGGCAGAGTGGCACATGGCAGAAGTCATGGTGGTGGAAAACCACAAAAGCAGCAAGAGCAAAAGGGAGGAGCAGCAGGAAGCAAGCTCCTTTCCCTCCCTTATATTGTAGCAGGTTACCTACACCAGGGCGGGTGTAGAACTTGCACCCATAATCCCAGCATTGGACCATGAATCAATCATAAACTCTAGAAGCTTGCCCCATGACTGCATGAGGCTTTGGGGGGACGTGTAGATGCAAACCATAACAGACTGCCATTAGGAAGTTAGGTGTGCAGTTCTGCTGGCCAAGGGTGGGTTTATAGTTTGGGAAGACAAGAGGACACAAATGTCAATTGGAGCACTCAGGGAATGCATGAAGGGAAATGGGAGGGCCTCGACTGGAATGCTAATGCTATAACATGAAGTATGGGTATAGGATGGGAGGGTCAGGAAGCAGACTGGGAAGTGGGCAGAGTGGTTGAAGAAGGAACAAAAGAGCACAGTGTCATGAACTCCAAGGGAAGAGGCCATTTTAAGAAGGAGGACGTGTCAGAAGGGCTGGGTTGCCAAGAGGTCAGGTAGGTAGGGAGTGGGGGCCACTATTTTGACCAGCACACAAACATTCCTATCGACCATGGTGAAGCAGGTCTATGGGTGAAGGCAGTGGCCAGGTTATAGTCCAGTGAGATTTTTGATGGAGGAGAGGAAGTGAATAAAGCAAGACATTTTAAGAGGCTGAAGGGAAGAGGGCAACAGTTGGGGTTATGTGGAGCTGAGGGAGGACCTGGTGGTTGTGCATGTCTGGGGGGTTAGGATACTACACTTGATCTTAGCCAAAAGGCCGAGAAGCGATGGGGGGTTAGGATAAAGTGGAGTCGGACCTGATGAAATGGAGAGGAAAGGAACTGCTGATGGGCGGAACCCAGAGGCCGGGCAGAACCATGGAGCCACCCTGGGTGGGGCCGGGGCACAGGGGCATGGACCCAGAATACGTGTGGCCATCCGTGAGTTTGACGTAGGAAGTCCAGGGAAGATGAGCTTTATTTTCCCTGATGTTAGTTGTCAAAGGAGGTGACAGAAGGACTGAGAAAAAAGAAGGTTTGAAATAACCCCTGTGGAGAAGAAAGGCACAAAGGGAGAAATAACGTGCCTTTCAACATTTTCCCTATTTTTTTTTTTATCCCGTGTGTTTTTGAGCTCATAAACATAAATAAAAGAAATTGAATTCTTTTCACTTCTTCCAAGAAACCGAAAATAACCCTTACATCTACTTCTGGAAAGCTGTTCGTGGAAGTCAAGGTCCAGGAAACAACACTGCTCTCTGTCCTGTGATGGTGAATGTTCTTGCTCAGTAATACTCACTGTGTTCCCTGAAGACTTTGGATTACAAGAACAGGGCTGCCCTTGGGGACACCTGAGTTCTTCCACAAAAAATGGGAGATCAGGCTTTCCACATTGAAGAATGCACCTTCTGAGTACCAGGAGCTCCAGTCCTTGCCACAGCTCTCCAGACAGGTGTCACTGCCATCCCCGTTACCAGGGAGGAAGCAGAGGCTCCAGACAGATTATTAAGGTGCAGAGCTCTGGTCTGAACTAAACCGAAAATGTTCCCATCAGATGGTCACTCAGTGCATTCGTTATAGGGGAAAATCCCCTGGTTTCTCTCCTTGTTTTCCTTACCCTGTATCCTGTGTTTAATGAGCTGTTGTGTGTTTATATATTTCTCAACAGTTGATTAAACGTGGGGCAGATTTTAAAGTGTTGATGTAAGCTCTTTTTAAGTCTTACAAGATTTTCTTGGGAAATATTTCCTCACGAAGAAAAGATAGACTATTCAAAAGCAATGTTAGGACAACTGGCTATCCATACGGAAGACAATAAAATCAGACATCTAAATGACACCATACATCAAAATGAATTCCAGGGGAATTCGAGTGCTAAATGAATAAAATCCAACTGTAAAAGTTACAGAAGAAAGTGAAGAAGGATTATTTGTAATCTAGAGATAGGGAGGCCTTCCCACATAAGACAGCAACTCCGAAGCTGTGATGGAAAGACACAGCCTTGATTACATTCAGAAAGATGCTAATTGCAGCCTCCTTCATAATAGTGAAAAATTAGAGACAGCTTAGAGGTTCTCCAATTGGGAGCTAATTAAACACATCACTAAGTATTCACATCATGCAGGAGAGAAGAAGATGGTCAGAAGCCCATGGACTACTTGGGATTTGGGGTCATCTTATCACTTGGGGGGAATTACCTCACTTCCTCAATTTCTCCTTCTGTAGAACAGATGTAATGATTTTATTTATCTATTAGAGTTATTGTGGGGAGTAACTGATTATTAATATAAAGTGCGTTGACTTGACATACTGCCCCAGGTGTTGGTGATTGCTGTGATGTAGCTCTTAGAGAGTAATGAGGTAGGTTAGGGTGCAGTGTTCAGTACACTCTCATGTGTTATTAAGAACAGAAATTTTGAGATAATATATGGAGCATGATTACACTTGATAGCATATTTGTATTTATATATGCACATATGAAAACAGGGGAGGAAAGGACTGTGGAACAGGAAGCCCTGCTAAACCATGAGGGTTCATTATCTCTTGAGGGCAGTGAGGGTGTTTGGAAGGGAATTTTACTTTTCACACTGTAATTCTGAACTAATTCAGAATTCTCTCATAAAGAGACTGAGGAGTCACACTGTATTATATCAGAAAAAGAAAAAGAGTATCATGAGTGCCCCAGCCTCCCCACTCCTGCCATACCTCCCCCATTCTACTGGGCACAAAATGAAATCTTCCTGTGAGTTTGATTTACGTTTCCCTAATGCTTAACACCATAAATGTGTTCATTGGCCATGGTTTATTACTATCTTTGAAAAAATATCTGTTCTGATTTTTGCCCATTTCTTAATTGGGCTGTCTTTCTGTTATTAAGTGTAGGGCCTCATTACATATTCTAGATTTGACTTCTTTATCCAATATACGATTTACAAGTATTTTATATCATTCTATGGGTTGAATTTTCACTTTCTTGATAGTATTCTCTGAAACACAAAGATTTTAAATTTTTGACATAGTCTAATTTGTTTATTCTTACTTTTATTGTTTCTACTTTTGGTGTCATAACTAAGAATGCTTTTCTAAATCCAAATCACAAAGATTTATCCCTACATTTTCTTCTAAGAGTTTTGTAGTTTAACACTTACACTTATGTCTTTGATCCATTTTGAGTTAACTTTTGGGTATGGTGTGAGTTAAAGGTCTAACTTCATTCTCTTATATGTGGGTATACTATTGTCCCAGCATTATTTGTTGATAAGGTATTTTTTGTCCGTTGATTGTTCCTGGAACCCTTGTCAAATATTAGTTGATTGTGGGATGTGTGGCCTTATTTTTGGACTCTCAGTTCTGTTCTTTTTTTCCATGTACCAATCCTACATTTTGTTGATCACCATTGCTTTGCAGTAAGTTTTGAAGTTGGGGAGTGTTAGTCCTCCTACATTGTTCTTCTTTTCCCAAACTGTTCTCAATTACTTACAATTCCATAATAAATTTAGAATAAACATGCTATTTTGACAAAGATGTCAGCAGGAGTTGGGATAGGTAGTGCTTTCAGTCTGGAGATTGGTTTGTTGATAGTATTATATGGGATGTGTTTCCATTTCTTTAGATCTCCTTTAACTTCCTCCAGTAATGTTGTGTAATTTTAGAGTGTAGGTTTCTTGCTTCTTTTGTTAAATTTATGCCTATGTATTTCATTTTTATACTATTTTATTTTATTTTTTTTTTAACAGACAACTTTTTACAAAATAGCAAAAGAACAGTACAGACAATACAGAGTTACAAACTTTATACTATTTTAAATAAGGCTGTTTTTAAAATTTTTGTGTTGTTCACTGCAAAATCATTTCATTTTCATTGTTCATTGCAAGTATGTAGAAAAACAATTTTTGTGTATTGATCTTATATCCTGCAACCTTGCTGAGCTCATTTATTAGTCCTAGTAAATTTGTGTGTGTGTGTGTGAGTGATTCTTTAGGATTTTCTATATATAATATTATGTTATATGGAGATAGAAGTGGTTTTATTCCTTTCCAATTTAGATAACTTTTATTTCTTTTTCTTGTTTATTTGCTCTAGAAAGAAACTCTAGTACAATGTTGAATAAGAATATGAGCAGACTTCCTTCCTTGTGTTTTTCCTGATCTTAATGGGGAAAACATCCAGTCATTTATCATTAAGTATGTTAGCTCTGGGTTTTTTTTTTTTTACTATTTTTTTTTTTTTTATTTTAAGGATAAAAGGAGGGAAACATTAACAGACATACAACATTTTACAACATATCACAAGCACAATACAGCTCTGGGTTTTTTGTGTGTGCCCTTTATACCTGTGTGTGTGTGTGTGTGTGTGCACGCGCGCATGCACACATGTGCACTCAATCAAGTGGTATTGTATTTTTAATTTCAGATATCAATTGTCTGTAAGTGGTATATGGGAAATCAATTGAATCTTTTATGCATTCCTTATATATCCTGTAGTCTTGCTATCATTGTTTATTAGCTTTTGGAATTGTTCTCTTTTTTTGTGTATCAATTATTTGGCATTTTACGTTCAACCATGTCATATATGAATAAAAGCAGTTTTGTTTTTCTTTTCCCGTCTGTATGTCTTTTATTGCCTTTTCTTGCCTTATTGCATTAGCTAGGCCTTCCAACATGACTTTGAATGGGAATGGTGAGAGAGAATGTACTTGTCTGATTCCTGAACTTGGGCAGAAACACCATTTCTCATCATTAAATATGATGTGAACCGTAGGTTTTTTGCAGATATTCTTTATCAAATTGAGGAGGTTCCCCTCTATGTTTAATTTGCAGAAGTTTTTTTTTCATCACAAATGGGTGATGGCTTTTGTCAAGTGCTTTTTCTGTATCTGTTGATTTGATGTGGTTTTCTCTCTTTGGTGCATTACTGTGACAGATCACACTGACTGAGCTTTGAATGTTGAACTGCCTTTGTGCACCTCAGTGAGTCCTATTTGGTCAGGGAGAACACTTTATTCTGCATACTGCAAATTTAATCACCCGATATTTAGTTGGGGATTTTTGAGCCTATGTTGAGAGATGTGAGGCAGCAGATTTTGTCTCTTGTGATGTCTCTGGTTTTGCTGTTATAGTAACAGTGGCCTCATTAAAATTTTAAGAAGTGTTCCTTCTGCTGCCATTTTCTGGAAGTGATTTCTATAGAGAAATGATTTTATTTCTTCCTTAAACATTTAGGGGAACTTACGAGAAATCGTCTGGGCCTGGTACTTCCTATTTTGGAAGGTTAATTATTAATTCTATTTTAAATGTAGATGGACCGGGCTGGGGATTTAGCTCAGTGGCACAGCGCCTGCCTGGCAAGCGCGAGATCATGAGTTCGATTCCTGGTACCAGAAAAAAACAAAACAAAACAAAAAATGTAGATGGGCCTATCAGGATCACTTATTTCTCCTTCTTTGAGTTTTGGTAGTTTTTTGTTTCAATGAATTGTTCTTGTATTAGGCCTTGCAAGGGAACAGATTTAATACAGGACACATAACTTATAGGATTATTTTACAATGTTCACCCAAAAAGTCAAATGCACAAGAGTGTGAGAGATCTGTCCATGCTCTAGAGGCCTGAAGAATCCAGCTGAAGGCCTGGGTCCCAGTACAATGTACTTCACAAATCCAGCATAAAGCTTAAAGCCCGTGGCAGTGATTTCTATGAGTCCAGCCAGAGGCCTAGAGCCCACGGCAATGTCCTCCCCAAGTCCATGTGAATGATCTGCACCAGGAAAGTCCAAAAGCCAGTGGTAGAAGCTAGAAAGTCTGCACCAGAAGGATGAAGGATCTGCCACCAGGCTGAGGGATCTACACTAGAGCCAGGAAGCGACACTCAAGATAAGGACCAGCGCTCCCCTGAAGAGAATAGCTGAGTTGTATTAGGAAAACCAGTTGTGGCAAACTTCACAAAATCAACAGCACACCGTCTTCCCCCACTAGTTCTCCCTTTATGCTATTGTCAACAATCCTCAGGTGGTCTTCCGTGCCCAGAGCCTTGCTGACTCAGTTCAGTGGGGAGTCCCACTCAAGTTGACCATTAATTAATCCACCACAATTACATTTTGTCTATGCTACTAAATTTATAGGGTTAGAGTTGTTCATAATATTTTTTACTATCCTTTCAGTATCCATGATATCCTAAGTGATAACCTCATTGATTCCCTCTCTAATTTTTATTATTTCTTCTTCTTGCTATAGGCTCATATTTCTCTTCTTTCTCTAGTCCTAAGGTAAAAGAAGCTCATCTGATTGATTTTAGCTCTTTCTTCTTTTCTAGTATTGCATTTAATGCTCTAACTACCCTTCAAGCACTGGCTTTCATTGTATCTCATATTTTTGATAGTTGCAATTTCATTTTAATCGAGTTAAAAACATTTTAACACTCTTTAGACTTCTTCTTTGCCCAATTCTTTATTTAGAGTTGTGTTGTTTAATCTTCAAGTGGGTTTGTTTCCAAGAACCCTGTGGAATTGGGTGGGAGAGAGGCGGTTGGATATAGGGCAAGTTAAACGCCACCAAGTTCACTGTCCTTACTGAGATTTGGCTCTGTTTTTAAAAAATGAATGCTCCTCAGATTGTGAGAAGCCTCTAATTAATACTTGGCTTTCTGCAGCCAGAGTCGATGGAGACAGTTTCTGCCAGGGTTCTGTGGCTTTTATGGAGGAGGAATATCAGAGATCTTTCTGCTGCTGTTTTCACCACCATGCCTGACATTTCCCAAGGGGCCTGTTGTTCACGTTCTGTTTAGTGAAGCGTTGATTCAAGTCTTTTGTCTGTTTTTGCGATTGGTTGTTTATTTCCTTTCTGTTGGATTTTCCCAGATGAACTTTATTTTGGCACAATTTTAAATTTATAGGAAAGTTGCAGAGATAATATAGACAGTTGCCATGTAACACCCAGTTTCTGCTAATGGGGACACACTTCGTCACCTGGTATATTTGTCAAACACCAGCCTGTTGTGAGTAGCTAAACCCCAGACTTTGTATGATGTCTTGGTCTTGAGTTTCGAGGGTTCTTTGTGTCTTTTGGGCGGACATCCCTCATCAGATGCATTATTTTCAAGTTTTTCCTCCTGGTCTGTTCCTCCTTGTCTTTGCATATTATTTTGTCTGTATTACTTTTATTTTTCAAATGCTAGCAAATTTATCTGGGTAATGCCATTTTTGTTTCATTCTTTGCATTTCTCTTTGATGAATGTAAATATTTTAAATGAAGTAATAGCAAATTATTATTACAAAATATTATGGCCCATTTAAGTGAATTAAATGGGTTATGAAAAAGTTTTGTTGTGGGTTTGTGTGGTTTTTAACTTAGAAATTTCAACTGAATTAATATACTCTTCAATTTAAGACATAAACCTTAAAATTCCGAGTATATCTCTAACCTGTTAGCGCCTAAAGGCAGCGTGTGTGTCATAGTGACAGGTCAGCCTAGTTTATATCTGAAATTTCAAAGTCAAGTTAGTCATGACTGAAACAAAACTTGGCTGTTGATGCCTGTCATGCATGTCCCTTCCACGTATGCGGCTACCAATCCTTAATTATTTAGCCTGCCGGTCACACCTGCGGTGCCCTGGCACTGCAGGGGCTCATGCCGGCTCCGAAGCCTAAGAACCGATACCCATGTGACAGGGACTGAATAACTAGGAGTGCAGAGCACCGTTGTCCTGGCTTCGCTGTGATGAGTCCCAGCCAGGTTGCAGGGGCAAGTGTGGCTAGTGTGTTCCCCTTGTCCCTCAGTGCCTCTCTGCCCACGGTCTGTCCCTGCCATCTTTCTAGCTCCTGGCTGTCAATGTCTGCCACAGCAGGCAGCGACTTTGATAATGTGAGTGCGGTGGGGCTGGTGTCAGTGTGCAGGCTGCATGGCGTGACCCCTAAGGTCTCTCGAGCTCTAGAGTCCAGGACAGTGTTCTGCTGACCTTTGGCTCATGCAGCTTTTGAAAAACAGGCTCTACTCATTAGAAAGCTGGCCCCTACACTGCTGCATCTTCTGCTTAAACGGTTGCAAGGCATATGACTTCAGTGTGCTAGAGCAGTTGACAGTTATACTCAGAATTTAATATCGAAAGATTATCCAGTGGAATGTAAATGCCATAAACACATGAAATCCCTTTCATTCACTTTAAGAAATGTATAAACAAACTCTTTTCAGCACTCTGAAATTTTATATTTCCCTTTTGTCTGAATTCATCTTTATTATACTTCTCCCACAGAATTTTTATTAATGCACATATATGTCATGCTTAAATGTTTTCATTTATCATCCTATTATACTGATCACATTAAGATACATCTTCTTAATTTAAAATTTGTTTTCTTTTCTGGAACCATAAGGCTTAAGTGCTTCAAAAAGACTTCTGTATTAAGTTATACACAGTACATAATTGTTAAAAAATAAAGACATTAATTTTTTTTTTTTTTTTGTTTTTTTGGACAGGTTTTTTTTTTGCAGTTCAGGCTGGCCTTGAGCTCACTTTGTAGCCCAGGTTGGTCTCAGATCCTCAACGATCCTCCTGCCTCAGTCTCCCAAGTGCTGGGATTACAGGTGTGTGCCACCACACCCAGCTAATTTTTAAATATTTGACATAAGTAACTTTATTGGAGGCACACTTATTAATGAGGTGAGATTTTTCTAATTAATTCACACATCTCTGAATGATGTTACTATTTATGCAATTAAGCAGAACCGAGTAACTATTTCTTAAACTACTCTTCTTTTTACAGACATAAGCTTGAGAAAAACGTGTTCATATAAATACACAGAAATGAAATCTTGTGATGTCACTGTCATTTGAGTCTTTGAATGCCTTTTAAGGTATTTGCCAAAAATCATACAATGATTTATAATCAAAATAACTTTTAATTTTGTTAAAAGCAAAGAATTGGGAACCACCATATCCTTTTGGAAAAGGCTTTGTTTTCCCTCATCAGAGAGCCACTCACTTTTTCAGTTACTGGGAAGTATATGAAAATATCTTTTACAATGTTCTCAATCACCTATTAATGATCTCAGGTGTTCTTTCACTCAGAGGTGCCTTGTTTCTCCAGACATATTTTTAAAACTTTTGGGAAAATCAGCATACTGCATTTCCTTCCACTTTTACTGAGACATTTTTAATATAGTACTTTTCTGTTGCCATGTGTTTTGAATATGTTTTAGCCAAAACCTTAGAACTATATGTTTGGTTTATTAAATATATGTAAGACATCTGCCACATAATCTAATTGGCAAAGTCAGTCCTCCCTTTAAAATAAATTAGCCAAGTCATTCTTATTTTCTGTTAAGATAGAAATTTAACATTATTTCTTCAGTTCAACCAAAAATGCTAATAAGTATTTTTTTTTTTTTAAGAGCAGAATATACTTATTGAGGGAAAGAAAGCTTCTGTCCAAGAGAGGGACAGAAGGGGGGCCCCCGAGTGGGTTACCCCCGCTAGTAAGTATTTTAGGCACTCTTATAAATGCCACTAGAAAAAAGTTATGGAATCCAAGGTATAGGAGAGACAATAAAGTCAGTCAAGTTAAGATTAAAAGGAACTAGCACTAATGTAATTCATCCATTTTATAATGTTATAAAAATAAATATGCAGATTCTCTTTACTGAATTTGCTGTTCTTGTTTTTGAGACAGAGTCTTGCTCTGTAGCCCAGACTATCCTTGAACTCACAGCAATCCTCCTGCCTCAGCCTCCCGAGTGCTGGGATTACACGTGTGCACCACCATGCCCGGCTCTTTACTAAATTTTTAATAGGGCAATGTTATGCATATGTAAAAGGACATTTATAAAACAAGTATGGTAAATGTGGATATGGCAGGTATCAAACCTTGGTTTTCTGTTTTGGAGAAAAATAAGAGTCAAATATGAAGATGAGAAATAACTCCATTAATTTTATGACAGCATGATCAAACTTTCTGTATATGATCAATGAAAGGGAATGCTAGCTAACTGCTAAAAACTCATCAGCCTGGAAGTTATACTTTTCTCTTTTGCTAGCAAGAGGTAAAAATCAGCAAACATGGGTACCTGGGGCCCATAGTTGTCAGTGCGGTGCCTTCCCTGGGAGGGGGTGACGGACACAGGAACCCAGCCTGCACCCTGGTCTGAGGGGCTTGGCGGGCAGGGCCTCTGCAGCGCCTGCTGGGACAGTGCAGGCCCTGTGGGTGTCTGGGAGCTGCCCGAGTCCAGGGAGACTGAGTATGATGGGTGGGCCCTGACCCCTGCTCCAGGTCTCCTGCCTGTGCTCAGCGCAGTATCTCCCTTCTTGGTTACCTTCGAATTTTTCTTCCCTTAAAGCTTCTGTTGCTTTTCCTGGCCTCAGCCAGCACTGTCTGCCTCACTCTCGGTTTGCTGTCCTCGGCACCTGGCCAGCTTCCTGTGAGCTTGGCCTGGAGCCTGGAGCCCTCTTTCTTTCTCCAGTCTGCAGTCCAGGGCAGACTCACCTCTCCTGGCACTGTCTTGGTGGACTCAGTCCTAGAGGCCTCTCTGCTGCGGAGCACTGTGTCCTCCAATCCTCTGCGGCAGAGTCCCAGGCTAGCCTCCCGATGGGTCCCGGGCTCGCCTACCCTCTGCTGCCAGCGTGGGTTACTCTGCTGCAGCGATGTCCACGCCAGTCTGCTCAGCAGTCCCTCCTGCAGGAGCTTCTTCCTTTCTTAGGTGTTTCTGTGCCTCAGCAGCAGCAGGCCTTCTCACCTGCTCCTTTCTAGGGTGTTCAGCTGCTGCAAGCTGGCTGTGCAGAGGGCAGTGGGGTGGGGGATGCTGGGCCCCCAAACAGACCCCATTGCTCCAGCCCCTCATGCCCAGGGCTAGCCTGTCGTGGGCAAGGCAGGGTCTGTGAAGAGTGAGCATACGCAGTGGTGAGGGCCAGGGGGTTCCAAGGCACAGGCACCAGGCCGAGGGCAGCTCAGAGGGACTGGAATGAACAGCTTTAGAGGAAAGGCACAGGGTGCCAGACAGCACGGGGAGTGCGCCCAGGGCCCTACCAGGCAGCAGGGGCCGCTGTGGTTACTGATGTAGGGCTGGCCCCCATTTAAGCCTGGGTCTCCTTTGTTGGAGTCTGTCGGAGGTTCAGCATCTTCACAAGCTCTGTCTTTCTCACATTCTCCAGAAGCAAATTTCCTTAAAACAAATTATCCAATAGAAAGCCTGTAAAGCTAGGTAAGAGTATGCAAAATCTGATTTTAAGAAACACAGGGCTGTGGACACTCGGTGTTAATTACCTCCTCTTGGATACTTGGTGATGACGAAGGCACATCTTAGGAAACTTGCCATCATTTTACCCTGCTTTTGCCCAGCTTTGTCCTTCTTTCTTTCTCCTTCTGCCCTGATAAATCCAGAATCTCTCAGGGATGTGCCTAAAAGTTGCTGACTCAGCATGGAACCCAGCAGCTGAGAGAAACAGCCTTTCTGGGAGCAGCTATGGGGCTTGACGTAATGATGAAACACCCTTAGATACAGAGATGCCGAGCAGCAGGTTGGGGGGATTGAGCCAGAACCCACACTGGGCTGTGGGCGGGTCTTTGTGCAGCCTGTGCTGTGCAGGAGGAAGTGTCCCTTGTACAGTGATCATTGGTGCCTGGCTAGGTCCAGCTGGACAGCCATGGCCCTGAAGGACCACGGGATGCAGAGGCCCCAGATGGGGCTGGTCTCTTCCCTCTTGGGTTACTCTCTGCAGCCATTTGCTCTGCTCCATGAACGTTCATGTGCAGTTAGGGATATCATGACATTCCAGGTGCTAGACCAGCCCGGGGGTGGAACGACTGAACAGATACAGCCCCACTTCCCCACGTGTGGCTCAGAGGAGGGTCAAGTCTGCAAAGGGAGGACCCGGGGCATGACCTTCTGTGCCAGAGCTGAGCCTGACTGCTGGCTTCCTGGCTTTCCTCTTCCCTCGAGGCAGACAGGGCCATCCAGCCTTCCGCCTCTGCCTTACAGACCTCCTGGAAGCCACTTCTTCCACTTATGCTCAGTGTAGGTGAAGGCTGGACCCAGGCACAGAGATGACTCAGCAGTGCCTGCCTTCTGGGGACACCGACCGGTGACACAGACAGCTTGGCAAAGGATTCCAGTAGGAAGCCAGGCCCTGACACTATTCTCTGCTGAGCTCTTTCAGTAACTTCTAGAGTGCTTCTTCCCACCTACTTCATGGGTGGGAAGAAGTCGAGGAGTCTATTCTTAAGCATCTGCCCTTGTGATTCCAACACGGCGTCAGACCTAGGCAAGACACCGGCAAGGAGGCATCAGTGGAACAGAGTAAGAGTGAGCTCAGGTCTCCCTGGATTTACATGAGGGATGGTGTGATGGGGAAAACCCACCTGGGCCAATGCCTCCCAGGGTACTTTGCCTGGGGAGGTGCCTGGGGTGTGGACGGAGCTGGGAGGGAGGGAGGGGTGAAGGAAGGGGTGACGAAGCTGAGGTTGGATAGGGCAGCAGGCACAGATAGAGGATGCCACTCAGCGTGGGGCTGGCACTGGGTCAGCAGGAAAGCAGGGGTGTGGCCCCATGGGGTTCAGGACATAGTGCTGGTGACAGATGACAAAGTCTACAGTCAAGGATGGAGGTGGAGGGTTGTTCTAGCTATCCACAACTGTGTAAAAACCACTCTCAAATGTGGCACCTTCACCCAGGAGCATCCCACTTACCCCACTATGTGGGTCAGGGCCCTAGCATGGCAGGATGGGCAGCTGCCACGGGCCCTGGTTGGCAAAAGTGAAAGCTGTAGGTGCCTTAAGGTTCAGTATGGGAAATTATTTCCAAATTACAACCATGCTGCATTTGTGGGTCACAGGGCCAGCTCAGGTTCAGGGAGGAGGGGACAAAGCCCTCTGTGGTGGTAGAGCATCAAGGTCATCTAGTGTAAGAGCAAGGGAGATGGAGACATTGGCACAGTTAAACACCATCTACCCGAGGGGCTAGTTGGGACGTCATAATCTGTCACACAGAGATAAAGAGGGGTGGTGATAGAAAGAGATGTCTCTGGAAAATATCTCAGATATCTGTGTCCTGACTGGATTTGAGCCAGCAGAGATGAATGAGGGTCAAGAAGGATCCCAGGGGCTGGTCAGTAGGTTGGCATCATCCACCAGGAAAAGGAGTCATCTGGGCAGTTTTATGGATGTGAGTTGGAGAAGTCCTGGGCTGATGTGTGACCCTCCGAGTCTCTGTGTAGGGAAGTCATGTGGGCCCGCAGCCCAGGAGGTCCAGACAGCTGCAAGACATGAGCTACTGGAGAGACAGTGAGAAGCAGATATATCCAACAATTTGGATGCTGTGGCCACCCTTCAAAATGCAGGTGTGGCCACCACAATCGTGATGGAATTGGTGCCCTTGTAGGAGGGTTGGTGGAGGATATGTGTTTCTGGTCTTTCCACCCTTGGCCATGCAACAAGAGGGCTGGCCAACTAAATGAGACCCTGTCTCAAAATAAAATGTAAAGAAAGTATTGGAGTGTAGCTCAGTAATAAAGGACTTGCCTACCATGCACCATGCACGAGACTGTGGGTCCAATTCCCAACACCCCCCACACACACACACACAGAGCTGTATCAAAGGCCAGTGTCTAGATCTGGGACTTCTCAGGCTCTGGAGTGGTAAGAGAATACATTTCCATTTTTAAAAAATTAGCCAATGTTTGGCAATTTGTTATAGTGCCACAAAATAGACCAAGACATGGGCTTTTCCTTTTCTAGCTTAGTCAGCTTTATTAAGGTCATGAGCAGCTTAATACATTAGAGTCACTGTATGTTTTCCTAAACTCAGAGTGAATATGGAAAGAGCCCCAGGCAGAGGTGGAGCCAGAGGCTGAGTGAGCCTCCCCTCCGAGGGGCTGTCCCCACCCCACGCCTTTGCAGAGGGGCTGCTTTTGCAGCCAGCCATCATTCCTCTCCTCCCTGTCTAATCCCAAAGAGCAAAATCAGAAATATGAATCATGTCTTAACAATTGGGAAAACACTATAAAAGTTGTTTTAAGAAACATTTAAAAATTTCTCCTTAGAGTAAGATTCTGAAGGGAAAATACGATTGGAAGCATCAATAATGACAGCATTTCCTTTTGAGCATTTGTTGCTGTTTATTAATTCTGTTCTTGAAGAAGTTTCTGTTATGGCTTGTATCTAGATGTTCCCCCAAAGCCTCATGTGCTCATAACTAGGGCTTTCTGGAGGCGGCTGGATCTAGGATGTGTGAATATTATTAAAAGTGTGTGATAATTGGATTAGTTAGTTCCTTAGCATTGGTTCTGGGTGTGGCTGAACGGATTTACTGAAGAGGGAAGCCTCACCCTGAGTGTGGGTGGCTCCAATCGATAGGCTTGCAGCCTGGATGAAATAGAACATAGAGAAGCCAAGTTTGCTGCTGCTGCTGCATCTTGCCTACCCTGCCATGGACTATTTCT
The DNA here is from genome assembly GCF_000276665.1 of Chinchilla lanigera. NCBI lineage: Eukaryota > Metazoa > Chordata > Mammalia > Rodentia > Chinchillidae > Chinchilla > Chinchilla lanigera. The sequence goes on along the minus strand of NW_004955533.1, from coordinate 620,429 downwards.
CCTCTGTGATGTCCCCTTGCCATGCCACTCTCCCTTGGAGCCAGCTGACTATCAACTAAAACCCCTACACACTGTGAGCTAAATAAACATTTCCTCCTTTAACTTGTGTGTGTTGAGTATTTTGTCCCAGCAACGAGAAAAGTCTAAGATAGCATTTGAGTCTGATTTCATTTTTATTTATTAATTTTCTGTCTGATTTCAAAGCACCAACTTCTGCTCTTAGATTGTAAGGAGATTATGTCTAGGAACTACTTTATGACTTAAATTCTTTTATCAAAAATGACTATACACATAGGTTACCTATGAGGAAAGGAAAGACCTGGACATCTGCTAATCTGAAACACTGCTATGAGGTCTAGGGTTGTGTTTTTCCGGTGGGACTCAATCCATACAGTAGATTTATTAAAAGTAAAGCTTAATATATCTCTTGTAATTGATTCTCATTATTTTGATGTTATTTTTATATGGCATAAATGATAAAATAAAAGTATTCCAATCTATTCTATGGGGAACAAGCCCTGGTGACAAGATGCGGTTATTTAAGGTCATAAAACAATAGGCTTTATGTAGATGTGACAGCATGAAGCCAGGTCGTGGAAACTTGAATTCTTAATATCTGATCACATAAATGAATAACAGAAGAGGAGAGCAGAAAGTAACACCATCTCGAGTGGTATTATGTCATGTCTTAACTTTAAAAGCAGGATCCCAAGAAAAAAAAAGGGATTGGCAAGATTTTGTATGGGTTTTATGTTACCTATACCCTACTCAAGACTATATTGTGGAAAGAAGATCAAGTTGTTAAAAAGAATCTTGAGAATTTTCCTTCAGACTACAAAATATGCTAAGGAGAAGAGTGAATTACTTGGAGGAGCTGCAAGCAGGAGAGTCAGTTCTTAGTCACCACAGTGTTCCAGGATGGCATCTCAAGCAGAGAATCCAAGAACATCCATTTTCTTCATGGCCTCAGATGAATTTTGGATCTGATAGAGCATTTTCAATTGAGGACAATGAACCTAGAACAGTTAATAGAATATTTGGCAGGATAGCCCTCTTTGTTCCTGTCTTCTCAAACCTTCTGGGTTTAGAAAGAACAGTGGGACACATTACCCTAGCCCCCAAACAATAGCTGGATAAACGACCTCATGTGAAGGTGCAGCAAAGAGAAGGTGGGAGTGAAGCTGCTTATGGAAGCATTAGCAAAATGGAAAGGAATAAACAAGTATCCACACAACAGTGTTTGCCAGCAGAAAAAATCTGAGGAATGTAAAAGCTTGAATAAAACACCAAACAGTCTTTTTATGATGGAAATTATAGTTACTGAACCAAATATAAAATTTATAAACCTTGGAAAAATAATAACAATGTATTTAACAAAATGTGAATTGTGAGCTAGGAAAGAAAAGTGGAAGGCTGAGGATACTAATTACTGGTGTAGCCGGGAATTAAAATGGGATATTTCTGTTTTAGCACCTGAGGAGATCCCCAAGACTGAGAGGAAAATAACAGGTACCATGTATCAGAGGTTGGTGCTGAACCCCTTTTGGAGAGGTTTTGGAGGGAGCAGACAAAACCAAGTGTTTTTATTTTATTTTATTTTATTTTATTTTATTTTATTTTATTTTATTTTCCTGAAAGGATAAAATGTTTATTTTGGCTCATAGTTTTAGAGGGCTTAATCCATGGCTGGCTGGCTCCAACACAGAAATGCTGCAGGTGGAAGGGCAAGGCAGGGGAAAGCTGTTCAGCCCATGGTACCAGAGAGCAGAGAAAGCAAGCAAGAAGAGAGAGACATATACCCTCCAAGAGAATGCCCTCAGGGACCTACCCCTTTGTGGGGAACTACTCAGACTGCTCCGAAGCTCAGGGCTGTCTGAAGACACCTGAGGACGTGACTTCACTGTCTAGTGCAAGTGCACAGTGGGATGCAGTTATGTAGCCATGACTTAACAGTGGGCAGACATGCATGCACTGGTTACAACACTGTACAAGAATGTAAATATGTGATAACAACTTGTATAAGATTTACACAATAAAGACACAGGCTGCTCTTGAGCTCTGTTCTGCTCCATGCTGCCTGCTGTTGTTGCTGATGTCTTGAACACATGTGTTCTTTAACCTGGGGACATCACCCACAAAAATCTCCCTTGGGGCTCCCTGAGAGGGCTGACACTCTTCCAAATGGATACCACCTCCTAACAGAACATTTAGCTGTCAAGTTATCAGTGGATTATGGAACCCCCCATGATCCAATCACCTTCTGAAAGCCTCACCTCTGAACACATGAGACATTTAGGGGACATTTTAGGGCTATCCCATAATATTCTGCTCTTGAGCACCAAAGTGTTCACACTCATTTCGTTATGTAAAATGCATTCAGTATATTTGTAAGAGTCACCAGAGTCTTAGTAGTTCCAACATTCCCCAAAGTCCAAGTCCAAAATCTCTATGACCAAAACTCTTAGCTGTGAATCTCTGTAATGAATCAAACAGAAAGTTAAATACTTTCAACCTACAATGACATGGGGGAAATATTCTCATTCCAAAATGGAGGAATAGAAAGGAATGAGACCAAAGCAAAACCTAAACTCAGCAAGGAAATTATTAAATCCTGTAGCTTCATCTTCAGCACCCAGAGCACATGGTAGTAAGATGTGAGCTCCAAAGGCCTTAGGCAGCCTTACCCCAATGGCCTTGCCAATCGTGGGTGTATAAAGCCTCTCTCCTGGGCTGGCTGTTCTTATTTCTTGCAGCTTTCCTGAGCAGGTGTTCCATGTTCCTGGTATCTCCAACTTCTTGCAGTTTCTACTGACGCTTTGGCTATACTCTCATAGCTAAATGCCATGCTCTCTGACAAACTCCTAGAAGGGACTGTAACCTTGTCCTGTAAACTCTGGATGGAAGCTTCCTTGACCCTATAACTCCTACATTCTGCATGCCTGTAAAACCAGTACCATGTGGAGGATACTCAGTTCTGCTGGCAGCTCAAGTGGCAGCTGGACCCCTTTGGACAACAAGGTGCTGAGAGGGACAGCGTTTTGAGATTGTCCCAGAGGTAGGGAGAAGTCTCTTCCCTTTTGGAGCTTGGTTTATGTGTTCAGGTTTGAGGATACAGTGGATACAGTAGACATAGGCCTGTAATATCTCTGGGCAGGAGGTTGCAGCAGGTTCTCAACCCAAGGAAGAAAAACAGAAAGAGATCTGCTCTGGGTCATGTAGCTCTTCTGGCAGAGGAGAGGTGAGGTGCCACACATGTTCCCCACAGACCAGCCTGGGCTTTGAACTTTGGGGGACAAAGAGGACACTAAGGGGGCACTGGGGCTCCAGCAAGAATATATGTGAGTTCCATCTTTGCACACCTGGTCTCAGGGGTTGGAGTTGTATGCACACTAGAGGAAAGGCATCACCCACATGATGAAAATTTATCTGTTCCCCAGATTCCAAGAAACCCCTAAAAGCATCTACAGATGTTGTAAAAGGACCATGAAAGTAGCACTTTGCCTTAAATTTCCTCTCCTTTTGTGCCCAGCTGAGGGCAGTTCATCCAGGAAGATGAGTGAGCAGAGGGAGAGGGATAGACGAGCAGTCAAGGGAGAATAGAAGACATCTATTGGCCCACACCTGAAGTCACTAGGCTTGGCAGGAGAATGGGTGGGTATCCTTGATATTTTATTGCTGGTACCTGGTCTTTTGCACTGTCCCCTCTTCTCCATCAGTTACACCACTGGTTACTTCTATGTGAGGCACTTATGTCCAATCTCTGTGGTCATTCCTCTGGATCACACATTCACTGAAATGTTGGCAGTTGGTTTGCTGCCCATCTCTGTAGTCATCAAGCCTTGGGACCTCAGCGTTCCTGTAAACGACCCACCACACACCGACCTCTCAGGTTCTTGATCACCTCTCCTCATGTGATTGTTTCCTGTCACATCATGCCACCAACTACTGGTAACCACACCACCTCCAAAATCTTCACTCAATCTTCCCCTTTTATGACCAACTCTTCTCTCCCTAGCATACTTCCTCTGGTTTAAATTTCACCAATTTATGGGCCTTACAAGGCCCTCCAGTCAGTAAGTCACGTCTACTTTTCTTAACTTCGATTTTATTACGACGATTCCATGGTCCATCATTATAAACATTCACTTTAACTGCTCAGCAGTCTTTCCCTACCTCCTCTGTCTTACGCAACCACCTGATACAAGGCAGTTCTCTGATCACTTCCCACCTACAACTCTGGTTAAACGTGACTAGAGGAAAAATGCAGCCATACTCAACTACCTTGCTCTGAATTTTGGACCACCTACCTTGGCATGTCTGCCCTACTTTCCTGGCCTGCTCCTGTGCTCATTCTCCTGGATAACCACACCAGCCTCCTTCCCAACCACCACCCACTCTGTCACCTTTTCAGTCTAAGCTCATGATCTAGCTTTAACAAAAGTAGAAGTATAATTAGAATAGCCCCTCCTTAATTTCCAACACTAGGCCTACATACCTACTCATCTGTCACTATGTCTTTCCTTCTTTTCTGAAGGATAAACCCCCCATGCTTCCACCTGAGGCCTGTTTCCCTTCTGCCCTGGATGCCAACCCCATGTTCTACTCACAGACTTTGCTGCTACAATTATCATCTCTCTCCAACCACAATTCTCCCCTGCACTGAGCCACTCTCATTACCATTTAAATATATAGCAATATCTCCTATAAATTAACTCTTTAAAGATGCCCCATATCCCATTCCAGTTCTAATCTTTTTATATGTTTTCCTGAAGGCAAGAGCATCTTCCCAGGTTCAATGAAACAGATCTAAGCACCACTATTCAACAGAAACCACGTGTCCAGGTCACGGGTGACTCTTGGATTTCGTCTAGCAGCCTCTCTGAATGCTCATCCTGGAGCTTTCCTCTCTGCAGTGCTGGTGTCCTCTGTGCTCTTGAAGCACTTTCTTCTCTGGCCTCTGAGACCCTGCCTCTCCTGGTCTCCACCAACTCACTTGCTCTGCACTGCCTTGGCCTGACCTTCCTGTCCTCGCCACCTCCATGCACTGGAGCGTCCCAAGGTGCAGAGCTCAGATCTTTTCTCTCTCCTTCCTGTGTTTTCTTCCTAGGGCTCTCATCTCACTCTGGGGCTTTAAACACTGGGTTCCCTGATGGTGTCCATAGTCACCTCTCCAGCCCATTCTTCTCTTCTGGCCTCCAAATTTGAAAACACTACAGACTTTTCTACACTCCAGCTATTTCATAGATAGCTCTAAGGTAGCATTTTAAAGCTATTTTTTATTTGCTACTACTTGTCATGAATCTGCTTGTGCACCTCCTCTCCCTTTCCCCCTGCTTTTCCTTTAATGGTACCACAACTAATTTCATTGCTGAGGTAAAAAACTAGAGCATCTTTCTCACCCCTCTTCTACCATGATGTTTGGACTGAATTATTTTCATGCACCCCCGCCCCACTGACTCCTGCCCCAAAATTCACTGAAATACTAACTACTAGTACTTCAGAATGGAACCTTATCTGGATGTAGGTTGTAGATGCAATTAGCATGAGGTCATGTTAGAGTTGACGGGCACCTAATCTGACATAACTAGTGTCCCTATGAGGTGATAGTAACATGTAGGGAGAAAGGCATGTGACAACAAAGACAGGTTGAATTTATGCAGCAGCAAGACAATGCCAAAACCTGCTGGAAAACCATCAGAAGCTAGGAAGAGGCAAGGAAGGGTCCTCCACAGCCACTGAGGGAGCACGGCCTGCCATTTTAATATCTGGGCTCCAGGATGGTGACGCTACATTCCCATTGCTTTCAGCCTTCTGCTCCATAGTACTGCGCTGCAGTACCGAAGGAAACTAGTACATGCTCCATGTTCCACTCACCAGTGAGTCTTCTTGGCTTTCAACCTTTCTAAAGACAGCAAGCACCTGCCAACCAGGCTCCCCACTTCTTCTCTTGCCCACACCCCCACAGGGTAGCCCCACCCCTAGTTACAGCAGTCTTTCCCAATATCAACCAGCTCCTGCACTCCTTTGCCAACCCTGCAGGTGGCTTCTCATTACAAATGGAGTAGAACCTAGATGCCTTACTTGGGTTTGTACAGTTCCATGTAGCCTGGCCTCTAGTTTCCCGCCTCCCACCCCGTTCTGGGCTGCTTGATCCAGTCGTCCCACATGGGCCTATGTGCATACTGCAAACTCTCGCAGACTCAGCCCAGGTGTGTGTGTGCTGTCCCCTCTGCCTGCGAAGCTCCTCCCCACCGCATGTGTTCACACCTCGCTTTCCTTCACACTCCACCCTCTCTTATCCCGAGAAGCTCTCTATGACTATTTCATATTACTTGGCCCCTCCAACAAATCATCCTTTCTCGTCTTAGCAAACAGCTCCATCTGAAATTATTTACTGATTGCAATGTTGGACTGCCATTGTCTAGACAGTCTTGCACTTGGGAGGTATCTGAGGAAGGAATGAACCCTAACACTGTGCCAAAACTCAAATGTAAAGCTAGTGTGTCTGACTCCTACATCTTCCATATTTTAAGTAAAATTTTCCTAATTTTAGAGGGAACTTTCAGGAATCTCTTTGGCAAAGAAACATTTATCTTAAGTAAAGCATTTCTTTAGTTCTCCTTAATTCCTTTTTTTCTGTTGAATACAAGCCATATTAAACCAAATACTTTAAAAAACTGTGCAAGTAGCACAATCCCAGTTTCTGTACAAATGCAAAGAGCAGTCTGTAGTGACATTACCTCGTGTGGGTGTGGATTTATATGTGGGGTAGGACTTGGGGGAGAATTTTTGTCTTAATTATTTGAATGTTTATAATTAGTATGTAGTATGCAAATAAAATAATCCCATCACAGTACCATCTTTTTTTGTGATTTTTTTATTTTAAAGAGAAAAGAACAAAAAACAAATTAACAAACACAAAGACAGAAACAACACAAAAACAATAAAAATTATACAGAATTTCAAACAAAGTGATAGGAAATTAACAATGATTGTTGTATTACATATTGTTATCTTCAAATTGATTACTCAGATAACCAGATATAGGCATGCAAGATTGATCAATTAAACATTAACTGTTCTTTTCAATAAACTAATAGAAATGAGTAGTGCAATTATCTTCACTATCTTGTATGTGCATATATATATATATATATTTTTTTTTTCCCCCCTTCCTTATTTTCTCTTTTCCCTCATCCCAGTTCTTTCCTTTTGAGCAACAGTTTCTTTCCCTATCACAATACCTATTGTACCTTTTAGTCTTTACTCTTTCAGGTTCTCACACAAGGGAGACAATACGTTGTTTACACGAGTCTGATTTATTTCACTTATGAGTATGGTCTCTAGTTGCATCCATTAACCTATAAAAGCCTCAAGTTTATCTTTCTTTCTAGCAGAACAATATTCCATTATATAAAAATATCACATCTTTTTATCTGTTTCTCAGTTGATAGGCATTTGGATTGTTGCCAAGATTTAGTTATTACAAATTGCACTGCTACAAACATGGGTGCACATATACTGCTGTGGTATGTTTTCAGTTCTTCTGGAAAAATACCCAAAAGGGAAATAGCTGGGTTGAATGAGACCTCTAATCCTAGTTTATCAACAGTGGTGAAGGGTTCCTTTTTCCCCACAGCCCCTCCAGCATTTGTTATTGGTTGATTTCTTGATGATAGCCATTCTTTCTGGTGTGAGATGGAATCTCAGTGTTGTTTTAATTTCCATTTCTCAAATAACCAATTATGTTGAACGTTTTTTCATGTATTTATTTGCCATTTGTATTTCTTTATCTGAGGAGTGTGTATTCATCTCAGAGGTCCACTTTTGGATTGGGTCGTTGAATTTGGGGGTCCTGATTTTTAAAAAATTCTTTGTATGTTCTAGATGTCCTTCGTCTGAGGGACAGTTGACTAAAATTTTTTCCCAATTCATGGGTTTTCTTTTTACCCTGTTGGTGATTTCTTTTGATGTGTAAACACTTTTCAATAAGATGAGATCTCAGTTGTTGATTCTTTTAAGTACTTCCCATGCAGTTTGGTTTTTGTTTATGAACTCCCTGTCTACCCCTATGTCTTCAAGATTTTCACCTACTCTCTCTTCCAGTAGATTTAGTGTTTCTACTTTAGTATTTAGATCTTTAATCCATTTTTACTTTAGTTCACTGCATGGTGATAGACATGGGTCTAGTTTCAGTCTTTGCCATGTGGAGAGTCAGTTTTTCCAGCACCATTTATTAGAGAGGCTATCTTTCTTCCAGTGAACACTTGGCCCCCTTGTCAAAGATAAGGTAGCTGACTGTATTTGTGGTTGTGGCTCCATCTTCTAGTATGTTCCATTGATCCTCAGGTCTGTTTTATTGCCAGTACCATGGTGATTTTACCACAGTAGCTTTGTAGTATAGTTTCAAGTCAGGGATTGTGATGCCTCCTGCCTTGCCTTTGTTGTCCAGGATTGCTTTTGCTATTCCAGATCTCTTCTGGTTCCAGAGAATTTTAGGAATATTTTCTCTTGTTCTGTGAGGTATGCTCTTGGTATTTTGATTGGGATTGCACTGAATCTGTAAAACAATTTTAGGAGAATGGCCATTTTCACAATGTTGGTTCTTCCTATCCATGAGCAAGGAATATCTTTCCATGCATCTTACTCTTAAAAAAAAAAACCCTCTCAAACAATGTTTTAATGGCAAAATACACAATGAAATATAAAAAGGCAAGGTTTAGACTTGCTACAAGTGGATACGAGAGCCTACAGTCTTGACAGGGAAATGTGATAGTTTAATTTCACAGGACACAGAATCAGAAATTACTTCACTCAGACTCATATTTTATAGTAATGCAAATTGCAACTATCTGTGGCTATTCAGTGTATGGAACTATAGCACTAAAATATGGGAAAACTTTTTAGAACTGTGAATTTAAACATCAAGTAATCCTGAAGATAGTTTACATCTCCCTGTGGGAACTTTGCTCCCTTAAAGCAGGATCAGATTTGGATTTCTCTCCTATGCAGCCTCCTTGGGAGAGACTTCAGGGGACATGAGTGACTCTACAGGGAGTGAGGTGGCAGCTTCTGAAGGGTAGGAGTGTGAATAATGAGGAGAGCAGAGAGGGAGGATGATTCTAGAAGAGACAGCATCAGGGAAAAGACCTGACATTATATGAGGTCACAGTCTATTCCAGGAGCTCAATAACCCAAAGTGCTGAATGGGGTGGGAAGTGGGTCAAAATAAAAGGGGTGAAGCTGGGTAGATGTAGGGCCCAGCGGAGAGGAACCTGATGACAAACCAGAGAGGACAGCCTTTGTGCTGGAGGTCAAGGACATAGCCCAAAAATGAAGACCACAGGGTTTGTGTTTCTGAAAAGTGACTCATAACCACAAAGAAAGAAGACCGGGTAAGGGGAGACTAGAGGCAAGGCAGACTTGCTCAGAGGTTGCCATGATGATGCAGGGAGGGAGATTGTGGACTAGGGGTATGTAGGTGTGGGGTTGGGGATGCATTCAATATGGCAGCAACTGGGGGAGACTGGAAAGGAGGGAATCAAAAGATGGCTGCGAGCTTTGAGACTTGAGTACTGGGTCACCAGGGAAGACCTAAGAATTTCATGAAATGAACAAACAGTTATGTAGAGTTATGTTCCAGTTCCTAAAATCTGTGAATGTCCTTTTTTCTTTTTGCTGAAAATGTTCTACTGTTCGTTTGTTTTTTGAGACTTGTTACTTCTAACATACAATGGGAAACCAGGCTGGAAGCACGTCCTAGCTAGCAATACCTGGGCAATGTGATCTTGCACCAGGTGCAATCCCTCAGCCCCAACCAGGAGAGATGCCTTAAGAAGTGTCCACAGAACATCAGGTTAGGTACAACAATTACCTCAGATATTCATTAACTTGCAGGTTTCAGACTAACTTTTCTAGAGATACCATTGAGATTTGGCAGACCTATGCAGTGCCTACAAGTTTTTAAAGCCAAGATGTGAGAAGTACGCTGTCTCTATTCCCTAGGTCACTGGCGGAAAACCTATGGCGTGTGTGCCACAGTGGGAATGTAGAGCCCTTTCTGTTGGCACCAGAGTCAAATTGCCCTAGCAGCTGACCACTGGATAACAGTCTTCTTTTCTAAACTAAAACCTCAGTATTCAGGTTTAATTTTGGTGTGGGCATTTTGTGATAAATGAGTGGGTTTGGGGTTACAGTTTGGGGACTCATTCTCTAAAAAGTTCACCATTGCTGCCTATGGAGAACCATTCAGACCATTTCAAAGCTCAGGGGCATCTAAGGACACCTGAGGATGTGAACCCACTTGTCTAGTTACGTAACCATGACTTAGCAGTGGGCAACTATGCATGCACCAATGATACTAGCATGGAAGAATGTAAATATGAGAATTATACAATAAAGATGCAGACAGCTCTTGGGCTCTTGCACTGTTGTGCTCTTCTCTGCTCCATGCTGCCTATTGTTGCTGATGTCTTGCACACATGTGTTCTTTAACCTGGGGCTCCCACCTGCAAAAATCTCCCCTGGACCCCACCCCCAGCAGACTGACACTGCCCTAGGAAGAAACAGTTGTCAATAAAACAAATGTTGTGGTTGCAATATTTAGGTGAAATATTGATGACTTCTAAAAGGCCAGCTGATGTCACTCATTCTTTTGATTCTGCAACCAGGACTCTGGTGATTTCATTCAGCTGTGATGTCCCAAGGAACTTGGCCTGGGGGAGTGAGGTCCACGTTGAAGCTCTAAGAAGAACCTCCCAGCCCCAGGAATACCCAAATCCTTAGAAAGTCCTTGCAAGGTCAGGCATCAACCAAGTTTCTATCAGAGAATTTACCAGCTTGAAACCTA
>NW_004955533.1:607186-609240 GCF_000276665.1 Chinchilla lanigera | reverse complement strand
GCAGGAGGCTTTGGGGGGACACACAGACATAAACCATAACAGAAGCACATACTTGAAATTTATCCAGAAAGATGCCTCATGACTTATGATTTCCAAGAGTCCAACAGTGACTCCAGGGCCAGCTCTGGCCACCTGGACTTTGTCCCTAAGAGTCCCTCCACGTGCAATGTTGCTTCTGCCCTCTCTTTGCCTACTTAAACCCCTCTCGTGCTCCAAACTCAGCTCATAAACTCGTTTGGGGAGAAAACTTCTCTACTTACAATTACTAATTTCTTCTCGATACCTATTTGAAATTTGTACATATTCCCCAAATTTTTATTAGTTTACTCTGCTGTCAAGAATTACCCCCTACTTTATTTTTTTATTATTATTAAGACTACTCGTACCATTTAGATAAACATAATGATCACATTCATCATAGAGAATTTATAAAAAAATATATATATATTCCATTGAGGACAGTTCATTGTCTTTACAACTGCACAGGTCAGTTCCACAGATCAAATTACTTATCTGTGCACAGATCATCTCTAGAAGGGTGTACAACACTTGCTGACAGCAGTCTGTCCTCTGAACTTGGGGGCTCCTTTGGGGATCACTTTGGTCTGACTCTTCTCACACCTCTATCTGGGATCCATCCATCTGCTACACTCTTCAGCCCCCTGCACGGGAACCGTAACACCACTGATTTGAGGAGCTTCACTTCTGAACCTAATGGCTGTTGAGCTGGAGAAATTCATGAGAGAATCATTCCATAATTTTGCAGGATGCTACAGTACTTTCTTTTAAATTCAAAACCCAAACACTGAGACCGTGCAGCAACATATGAAGACACAAAAGCAGTGCTATGTTCTGCACGGATAGATGCTTCTGAAGGCAATCACGTTACAATGTTTAATTATGATCTACAAAGGCCACAGACCTCCCAGTACTCTGGAGTGACAGCAGACTCTGTCCCAAGGCTCTTTCCATGGGGCTGGTGTCCCTGAGGCTCCTCCAGAGGCTCCAACTGAGATCCCAACCTGGGCTTTCAGGAACTGATTGTTGCTATTTTTGTTGTCTTCCATCTCTTTGATGCTGTGCCACTGTCCCTCTGTGGTTGCCCTTTTCTGATCTTTAGTATTTTAATTAATGTCACTTAATTATACTTGTCCCCCTGAGGCTTTTTAAGGAGTGATTTCAGCAGGAAGGGACTACGTGAATGAATTCTCCAGTCTTTTGCACTCTTGTCATCAAGAGCTTTGCCCCCAGGGGTGGATCCAGGCATTTCCCAGACACTGCCACTGCCACAGGAAGCATTGATGGGACATTTATGAACTCCAGCCTGACCAATGAAATGCTAGTTCTTATTCCATGGTTCCAGCCCCTGGGACAAGAGTGCTGTATGACTGGTATTGTGGGGGGAAACATTCTGCCTCTGCCTTTTCATGGTTTTGATATACGACAGAGCAACAGGAGAAAAACACCATTTATTTAACACAAGTTTTGTGTGGCACAAGAGCCTTTATAAGGAAATGAAGACCCATGCTCAGCACCTCTATACGGAATTAGAGGAGTAGAAACTTGGGAACTTGAGATGCAGCCAAAGGACTTTGTGTGGGTCCCTGCATGGAGGAGTGAAAGGGAAAAAAAGGTCGGGCAACACGGTGCGCTACTACAGAGTCCCTCTCCGCGGTCCAACGAGGATGCGAATCACGCCTATATCTGATCATCTGAGCAACTACTTTGAAGATAACAACATGCAATATAATAATCACTATTAATTTCCTATCATCTTGCTTTGAAGTTCTGCATCGCTTTTTATTATTATTCTCTTTAAAGTGAAAAAAAAAAACGTTAAAAAAAAGAACTACACTTTCCTTCTAGTGTAGGGAGAATACTTCACGTGGAATTGTCTCTTCCTCTGAAGGGAAGGAGGAGCAGTGACCTCCTGATTTCCTTGGACCGGCTGCCTTTAGAGCGCCTTTATCTCACGTTGGTCGGCACACCCTGGCCCGCGCCGTCCATGTACGCGTGACTCGCCGCGCGGCTGTGGGGAGGCCGCCCCGTGCTCA
>NW_004955533.1:589073-606941 GCF_000276665.1 Chinchilla lanigera | reverse complement strand
CGTGCGTCCTGTGCGTCCCGTGCGTCGCGTGCGACCCGTGCGTCCGCCGAGCGCCTGGGAACAGCGCCCCGCTCCGGAAGCCGTCGGCGGCCTGCACACTCCAGTCCGCCTGGCCCAGTCCAGGAACCCAGGAGAGGAAAGGCGCGAGTGTGCTCAGGCAGTCTGCAGGGCGGGGAGGCCGCAGGCGCTGGGCGGGACGCGACGCCCCTCAGACGGGAGAGGGAAGCGGGCAGGCGTGTGGGGCCTTCCCTGAGGAGCCCCAAGCCACACCCAGCTCAGGGAGGCTGTGGGGCCTTGCTGAGTCCTGACTCTCCGGAGCCAGTAGTAAGAGTTGTGATCTGGTTCCTGGGCTGACAGCTGTGGGCCAGGGCATCTAAAATTTGATAAAATTTAATATTGTTGGGGAAAAAACTGGTAGATTTTCTCCTCTCAAGATTCCATACTGAAGTGAAGGACAGAAGACATACAGAAAAAAGAGATTTTCAGCATGCACTTAGCCCTGTGCGTTCATTGCCGAAGCAGATCACCTACCGGAATGACACAGGTTGGGGTGCTTGGGCTGTGGCCAAGGATGTGGATAGGAATGGCTCATTGAGGGCTCACTGGGTACACGGTTTTTGTAGCAGCAATAAGAACCATCTGTGGTACAGCAGGAAGATGAGAAGGCTGGAGAAAAGGTGGGAAGGAGGTAGAATTCAAAGCCGAAGAATGACCACTAAAAAGTACCTTAAGCAATAAGGATATTTCGTATCTGTCACATTATAGAGGCCAGAGAAAGGCTGATCAAAGATAATATATGGACCCAGTGACTTGTTGAGATTTGACATCTGTGTTTGTGCTTTCTAGTTGCTTTGCTGTCTTTAATTGGTAGCTTGTCCTTATGGCTCCCAGATGGCTCCTGGAGCTCCCGCCATCACAGCTATGCTCAAGCAGGAAGACAGGAACACACTATCTGCCTCTGTCCAGCTCATGAGGAAAATGCAAACTTTCCCGTGTACTTCTAAAGACTGCCCTGCAAGGCTTCCTGTTTAGAACTGGGAGACATGGAAACTCCAACTCCTCAAGGTTGCTGGAAGTCATGTGTGGGCACCTTAGGGCAGCTATGAAGTGCTGGGATCAGATGGAGTCATCACTCACAGGACTGGGACATTGTACCTCACCCAGAACCAGGACTCCAGGTGTGTGGGCTGGGCAGGTGGGAGACGCTGTGGTGTGGCTGACTGACCCGCGCATAGCTCAGGAGGGTAATGGATTTTCTGGTGGCACCTGTGCCTCTCCAGGTCCCAGCGCTTGGAACTTGCGTTCAGCTCAGCAGCTGCTGGAGGAGCCTCGAACTGTTAGGGTGGGGTATGAGAATCTGGGATGTCTGGCTAGCGGGGACCTGCCCATTGGGCAAATCCTACTGCTGCTTTTGGGTACAGGGGCATTCCATGCAGACTGGCATTGGCGCAAAGGCAGTTGGAGGGCATCTCCGGCTGTGCTCCCCACAGCCAGGGCAGGGGGTGTGAGCAGGGCGCTGTGGATGAGGTGTAAATAGGGGGAAGTGAGAGGAGGGAGAGAGGGGTCCCGCAGCAGTCAGGAACAAGTCTCCTTCCAGGTCAGCCAGGGAGGCTGAGGCCGAGGACGCAGCGTGTGGGTGCAAGTTCGCAGCTCCCACCAGACTTGGCTTTGTGCCTGGGAGACCTTGGGGAGGAGAGCTGGTGGGGATACATGCGCTCTCGAGAGTGGCAGACCCTCGGGTCCACCTGATGGTGACCAGGTAAAAGATGAGGCCAAGAATTGTAGCTCTGTTTCTTTTGAAGGATAGCAGCAGTCTAGATTTTTATGTGAAATTTTTAGTTTTTAACATGTCATTGGTGCGTTTTAGGAAAAACACTAGGTGAGCAGGGCAGTGTGGGGCTTTGGATCTGATGTGGCCAGTTTGTGATCGGTGTGGAGAATCAAGTGAGGCCACTGCTCACAGCCTGGGCATGGCTACAAGTCAGGTGGACCCCTGGTTCCCACAGCCTCTTGGCCAGCTTGGTCCTGCTCATCCCAGTGGCCGTTTCAGTGGTTGTGTGAGTCTGGGCTCTCACGGTGCCGTACATCGGAGAGTGAATGCCTGGCATTGTCCAGGTTCCTACTTCTCAGCCAGGAAGGAGAGGAGGGTGGTGCTGTGGGTGCCTGAAAGCCTCCCCTCCTCCCCCTTCACTCTAGGGTGAGGGTTCAAGTCTCTGGCGATTGCTCTGAGTGGCAGCTTCCCCTTTGCCACCTGCGGACTCGTACCCCAGGTGCAAAGCCACACCCTGAAGTCCAGGGCTCCCCCCGTGCAGGACAGCGTCTCTGTCTCTGGAGAACAGAAGATGGCTCTGTCCTGGCTGGACCCGTGCCTAAAGGACACCCTTTCTTCCTAGACCTGCCGTGACCACTGAGAAATGATACTCGCCAAGGAGATGCTTGCTTCTGCGGGATGGGTGGTGCTAGTGCATGGTCCTCATGGTCTTGGGTAGAGTGGGGTACTGGCCACCGTGTGACAGAGCAGAGCCCAACAGGGACATGCAGGAGGTGGTGGGGGAACTGGGGCAGGGATCTGGCCACGTGGTGCATGGTGTGAGCTTGTGGCCTGGGAGCTGGTGGAGGCTCAGCTGCATGTGTGTCCCGAGGTGGTTGGGAGGTGGCAGGGTGCTCAGTACTGGAGAACCCCTCGGGTCCTTCACCTTCTGAGAGCACAGAGCAGCTGTGTCCTGCGGGGTGGATGGGGTTGTGCCTCCTTTCTGCTCTGGTTGTGAATTGAATGATAAGGGGCCAAGTGGCCCAGGACTCTGTTGCTAGTCCTACTTCCATCATGAAATTCTTGTTAACTAATTAACAATAAGACTTATGCTTTTGAAATGATTTCCTAGGGGCTGGGGATATAGCTCAGTGGCACAAGTGCCTGCCTGGCAAGCTCGAGGTCCTGAGTTCAATTCCTGCTACAAAAAAAAAAAAAAAAGATTTCCTATTTCTTCTCTAGGAAACACAGAGTTCTTGTGGCTGGTAGAGCCCCTTGGCACATGAGGAAGACAGAGATGAGTCTGCCTGACCTAGGCTTTACCTAAACTCCCTTTTCAATAGTGTCCTTGCCAGGATTCTGTTATCTATTTCCTTTCCTTCCAACATTATTCCTTCTGTTGCCAGTTCAGTTGTGAAGTGGCTATGAGATTACCAAGGATAAAGGGTGCTTGAGGGGGTGTAGTGGAGGTCAAAAAAATACAGTCTGTGGGGCAAATGTAGCTATTTGTTTTTGTAATTAAAGTTTTATTGAAACATTTGCCTATCTGTTTACATAAGGTCTATGGCTTTTGTCCTTCAGTGGCAGAGTTGGGCAGTTCTAACAGTTCCCATGGCCCTCAAAGCCTAACATTGACTGTATGACCTTATACAGACAGAGTCTGCTGACTCTCATAGTAAAGTAGCATCGGGCTGAGTCAGCCTGTCTGACTTCCAGTCCTGGCTCTGCACAGCCCAGTCCCCAGTGTCCGCTAACAGGGACGTGGTGGAGAGCACTTGGACTTCAGGCTGCGGGGCCGTGACAATAACCCTTCTGCGTAGGTCTGTGGAGATCCCAGTGGATAATAACATAAAGGTTCTTTATAAACTGTAGCTGGCTGCATAAATGATAAGAATTGCTGTTTCTTTCTTTTGAGCCTTCTGGATTGCTCCACTTTCTTAATTTGATTCTCTTTGGTTATTTCTGTGGCTGTGACGAAAGCTATTAAAACCTGCAATTTGCAGGCAGTGCTAATGCTCATTTTCTAGTCAGCCTACCTTTCTGTAGACTGTCAAGTGACAAGGATGTTTTAAAATAAGCATGGGTTATGTAAAAGAATTGGTTCATGAATGAATTCCACAATCATGTATTTTACTCCAACAGTTAAAAAATAATTCCAGTTTATATATTCTCTGTTCAGCGAAGAAATTGCACCTGACTGGTACCTATATTTAGATTCTCCCTGCAGCCTCCTTGGCTACATACTCTGTTTGGTTGTGGCAGCAGTTTTATGCCTGTGTGCATGAAGAGAGAGAGGCCTGAACTCTCTCAGGAGGGCGTGCCGACCTGGGTTGCTGCTAAGATACCAGGCGCTGCTGCTTGGAGCCAAGCTGGTGAGAGGAAGAGCAGGAAACTGATAAGGCAGTAGGCAGCAAAAAGCTTCCCCACGGGGCGGAAGGAGCAGATAGTCCAGATTACAGATACAAAGCAATGTCACATACAGAGATTTAATTTAGGGCAGAGCGGCTCCCACAGGACAGACATTTGTAGGGCCAGCAGGAATTTCCTAAGGCTGCAAACTTGTGGCCCCTGCGTCCAAATAAAGCCTGCAGACTTGCCTTGTTTGGTTTGCTTCATGGCGTGCATATGTTTTTTAATGTTACCCGAATGTCTTTAGGTGAAGTTGCTTGTTATGCCTCACTTCCTATCTTCCTAAATTTTTAGTAAAGTTGTGTACAGCAGCTTGGCCCCCTGAAAAATTTAGATTTGCCTCATTTCACTAAGTAGTGGTTGTCTTTGTTGCTAGGTCAAATACAACATTGCAGCCCTCTCAGTTCCAACGACTTGCTGCAAGCCAGGACAGATCACCCAGCCCTTTCCCTTCTCATGCTTTGGGGGAGAGTCTGTTAAATCCAACAAGGAACCAGGTCCCAGACAACAGGAAGAGGTCCTGGCAAGACTGTGATGTCTGTGGAGGGGCCCGAGCATGTCTGGGGAGTGGAGCAAAATCCAAACAGCCAGGAGGAGCTGCAGATGAGGGGAAGTGTCCGTTGGGCACTAGGCCCCCAGGACACACGGCACTGGCTTCGGCCCCTCCTCAAGGCCTCTGACTGCTGGAGCTGAGTGCTCCTCTTGCTAGGCATGGCCTGGATTATTTTGGGAACCCAGCAGAGTAAAAACCACAACCAGAAAAGCCTGGGGGTTTGCAAATGTTGGTGACAGGTGGATCACATTGTACCATGGATTAGTTTCTCTCTTTCCTGTTCTTGGTCTTCCTTCCCTTGTCTGTCATTTAGTAAGGAACCAAAATTGTGTGTGTGTGTGTGTGTGTGTGTGTGTGTGTGTGTAAGAGGGAAAGATCTGGCACAGGGAGATTCTGTTATGAACACTTGTTCAAGTTCTGGCCTAAAAATCCTTTGCATCAGTGGAGAGAATGGAGATCCTTGTTTGCTCCTGACTTCATTGGCTGTAATGAGTGCAGGAGCCCAGGAAGGATGTCATTTCTTGTGCCCCTTACCCTGAGTCATGTGAAGTTTATGGACCCCTTCTCTGAACTGAGATTTTTTAATGGATAAAGTACATGGGATTTTGAAAGAAACCAAGTACCAAAATAGTTATTGAAGTGTTATTACTCATTAACTAAAACGATAGTGTCAAGTCTAATAAATACCTTTGTTCAAAGCAATGAATGTATAGATAGTATTTTGAAATATTGGCAACAACTGCAGAGTGATTTGAGATGATTTGTGATTGAGAATATATGTGATTTCGTCAGTGACGGAGTCACAGGTAATTCAGTGACAGAGTCACAGTCACAGGTAATTCTCCCACTCCTGTGGTTTATTAATAATTGAAGGAAAAGCTAAATATCTACTGCAGGTTAGTAGATGATTACCCATCTAATACATAAATTAATAAATAAGAATTTTGCTGGTGATTTCACATTAAGTTAGATACCAGTTTGGGTCTGTGATATTTGTATTCTATTGTGTTCAGAAAATCTCCCTCAATTTGTATTTTAGTGATTATTTTTAAGATGGGTATTGAACTTTCTTTTTGGTATCCTTGGAGTGACATTTTTCTCAGCTCTGTTTATGTGATAAATTATATTAATGAGTTTCTTGACACTGAATTCTCCTTCCTGAGATCTGTCTTCCCTGATCCTTTCACCTGATAAGACCTGGACATTCTCACCTCCTAGCCCCAAGCATTTATGTCCTGATTAACTAATGTTCCATTCCTAGCATTTCTCTGCACTTCAGGGTCTACCCTTCCCTGAGCTTCTAGAGCACCTTATCCCTCCCGCACCTCCATCACAATGGCCAGGCAACTCACCTACAAATCAGAACCTGAGAAGCCGCCTGCGTCTTTGGCTGTTGTTCAGTACTGGCTAGTTGAAGACCCTCAGGTGTGCACGGCCCCTTTCCTTTGTAGTCACTGTAGGTGATTTCTCAACGCCTTGGCTCGTACAGTTATCAGACGTGCATTTGTTTGCTGAGTCGCTTACACATAGCTGTGAGATTCTTGCTGATGTTATGGGTTTGGCTTCACCTACTCACTTTCTGAGGTTCTTGGGAATATTTTATTAGCTAGTCCACAGCTTTCCTTCACTGTAACAAATGCTTGCGATCCTCAGGGAGCCATGGCTGCTCACCCCTTGCCTTTGGGTTGGGAGGAGGAAGCATACCGTTCGGCATACTGGTCACTCATGGTGGCCAGGAAGCAGGAGAGAAGAGGGGCAGACCTAGGTCCCATGACCCCTAATGGCAGGTTCCCAGTGACCCAGAACCCTCCATTAGACCTCACTTCTCAGAAGCTCCCCATCTCCTGGTTGTCCCAGGGCCTGGGAGCCAAGCCTGTAACGTATGTGCCCTGCGGATACATTATCCAAGCCACAGCAGCTGGCTGCACTGAAAATGGTGTCTGTGAATTTTTCCTTTCATTTTCTAGATCAATCTACATTTAGGTCACATTTTTTTGAGCATATGAAATCTTAATTACTATTTTAAATTCTTGTTATATTGGTCTAGTACAGCTTTCTATTTATTCTAATGTCAATTTTTATAGTTTTGTACTATATCAGTCTGGCCTCACTGAAGGAACACATAAAATAATATAATACATATATTTACAAGGTAGACTCACAGTGGCCACCTGCAGAATCATGTGTTTGCACCCTGGAAGGCTGAGTGATCCAGTCAAGGCTGGGATCTGGAGCTCCCCACAGAGTCCGGTGGAAGCCGAAGGGTCCGTGTTGGAAGCTGAAGAGTCTGTCGGGAGCCTGGACGTGAACATCTGAAGGCGACGGCGAAGACTGCAGCTCCTCCAAAGAAACAGAAATGAGCTTTCCTCCTTCTTTCCTCTTTATTCTTTCAGGCTGCAAGCCTGTTGGTTGGTGCCACTTAAACCAGGGTGGGTCTTCTGTCCTCAGTAAGTCTGTCCAGCCACACCCAGAGCTTGCTGATCTGGTCATTTGGGCATTTCTTACTCAAATTGACACAGTAGTTAACTGTCACATGTTCTTTTCCAGAAAATTTTCAAATTTATGTCTTATTATATTTTAAACCTTTGTGTGTGCATGTGTGTGTGTGTGCAGTTATCCCCTTTCTTCCTCTTGTTTTGTTCACTTCATCCTTTTTTTTCTCTCTGTCTCATGCACAATCTCAGAGAAGTCTTCCATGCTATCACTTGGCTCTCTGGATTGGCCATTGGCCACTGTTGCTCTGTGGGCAGCCTTGGCTCCCCGCTTCATCACAGGTGAAGCTCTTGCTGGTGTTTCTTCCTCAGACCACATTGTATGAGCACCCTGACTGCCTCCACCTCTACCAGGGCCCTACCTCGACATTTCTGCCCTCCCGTAGCGGTCCCCATGCTGCTTACAGGAGGCCTTGAGGAGAAACATGGGGACTGGATGGACAGAATGCAAGTCATAAGATGATACTATGAAAGCTTCATATCGATCCCTCAGAGTGGGCTGCAGGACTAAGAGCCGAAGTGCAGACCAGGATCAGTGCTCCTCAAAGGCAGGAAATGGTCAGGAGCAGAGCTGAGGGCCTCTGTGCATTTGGAACACACATGTTCCATTGTCAGCAGAACCTGAGGGCTTTACAGTGACCAGAGCTGCTGCAAAGGCCTGGGGCAGGGTGTGGGACTATGGAGGGAGCGGAGGATGGAGATAGGAAGGTGGCAGAGGGAAACACACTCTTAGGAGGTGGCGATAGCACCTTGTACAGGGAATAAAGATGAAGTAAGAGGGTTTGGGCTATGCCGCACCTCACCATCAGGAGCTTCTTGCACCTCCGGTGGCTTTTGTCAAGGGGGCAGGGCCGCTGTGACACCCTCCTGTAACCAGGTGCTAGGGCCTGGGCCTGCAGTACCTGCTGGGTACCTAAAAGGAGAGACTTGGCATTGCTGCCTTCATTTTAAATCGGTCTGTGTTACTACCGCAGAACTGAGGGTCGGGTTCCTGCTCCGCCTGCACATTGGCACATTAAACACTTAAGAAGTGTGTAGTATGCCGTGCATAGGCCCTAAATCTACCTGTCTCCTCCCCCTTCAAGCCCGAGGACACCAAGGAGTGATTTCCAGGAATTGCAGAGCTGTCTGATTACCAGCTTTTACACAACTCCACCCCTATGATGCATAGAAGCCTCCCATCATTGTGCTAACCTGCAGCCCCCTTAGCATCCAGGGGACCAGAGCCTAACAGACGACCCCATGATGAGGTCACCCCGAAGCTGGCACAGTTACCCCATGGCGGGAACTGAGGCTTCCCCTTCCACCCCTGGGTGAGGTGATGAGAACCAAACTGTCCCCATAAGCAATGATGGCTCTACCAGAGCCTCACAGAGCTGGTCCGAGACAGCTACCCACTGACCCACTTGACCAGGGTCATCGCTGCTGCCAGCTATGCAGAGCCTCTCCCCTGCCTTTACCTCCCTTTTCTGTAAAACTCCAAAGCTGCTGTCAGCCCCTTAAAAACAGATCATGAACCTGTTTATCAGTGCTTCCTGTGCTGATTCAGTTTCCTTTTCTGCCTTTCTCCATGGTCCTCTCCTTCACTGGCATTTTGGGACAAGTGGCAGGAAATGGCCTGGGCTGCGCTGGGACTTGATTCTCTTGATTCTGCTCTTGATTCTCCTACCACAGCTTCCCAGAGTGCAGGTGCTGCAGGTATGTGCCACTGTGCCTGGCTTACTGTTTTCTTAAGCAGAGAAGCTATTACGGTTTTGGCTACTAGAATAGCCAGGTGGAAAGTAAAAGTCACAGGATGGCAATCTACATGTATTTTAAAAACAAAGGCATATAAGAAACCAAACAACAACAACAGGAAAGAAAAGAAAACTGCTTGGCTGAGTTTTTCTCTTTTATTTCAATTAGACGATTGGATTGATTTTACATTATGACATTAGAGACTGGAATTCAGAAAAACTGGTAGATTTTTGGAAATGGGTGGTATTTCATCTCTGCTCAGTTTGTAGGACACAGTCCTCTCTGAAACTGACTCCAGGTTAATGTACTTCATTCCCATGGTGGCTGTACCCCATCAACAGTGCGGAAGGGACCCTTCCCCATGGCCCCACCAGCATGGGTTACTGAGTGAATTCTTGAAGATAGCCATTCTTTCTGGGGTGAGGTGGAATCTCAGTGTTGTTTTAATTTGTATTCCTTGAATAACCATGATGTTGAAACATTTTTTCATGTGTTTATTTGCTGTTTCTACTTCTTCATCTGAGAAGTATCTATTTATTTTCAGATGCCCAATTTTGGATTGGGTCTTTAAATTAGAGGGGTCTGTTTTTTTGTGTTCTTTACATATTCTAGATCTTAGGCCTTTGTCTCTGGAGATTCCTTAAGAAACAAAAACTAGAGATTCCATTTGACCCAACTAGTCCCTTCCTAGGTATCTTCTTGAAAGAGAAGCATCACAAAACACTGATATATGCAAACCTTGTTTATAACAGCACAATTTATAGTAGCTAAATCTTGAAAACAGCCCATATGCCCATCAATGGATGAATGGATAAAGAAAATGTGGTTTTATATCTAATGGAGTACTACCTTACCATAAAGAAGGATATGCTTAGACATTTTTAGGTAAATGAATGCACCTTGAGACCATAATTTTAAGTGAAATAAATTAGACACACAAGTATCCCATTAAGTAGCCCATTGTTTCTCTTGTGTGAGAAACCCAAAAGGTAAATAAGGAGCAAACTGGAGGGTAGATATTGGGAAGTAGGAAGAACATGTTCAAGTGGAAAGGGAACATGGGGTAGGGAGGGGGAAAGGAGGGAGGAGAAAAGGGATTTAAATAGAAGAGAGTGGAAGGAAAAAATGGGAACAAAGCTTTTGTAAATGGGGAGGGGAATGGGAGAAAATTAAGATAAATTCAGGTACAGAGTCCCCACAATACATGTGATTATTATGTATGGCAGACATGTGCTAAGAAAGCTGCTCCCCTGTGAGTGAGAGGCAAGCCCCTCCCAGGGGGCAGAAGCTTTTTAGTCATCATTCATGCCCCGATCTCGCCCCTCCACATGGGTGATCTGAGTTCTGGGAAGCCCCAGCTTGCATCTGGACTCCTGAAAGACCACTGGCAGAGGATGAGGGTCTGCACACAAGTGACCACAGTCTGCCCTTCCCCAGCCCACTTGCCTCTGGTGTTGGAGACTGATAGGCTTGTGTGCCCTGGGACAGACTTGAAGCCCTGCCCGACCCCCCTACCCCACCTGCTCACCATTTTCCAGTGGGAAGCTGGTGTTTCCTGCCTTGGCTGTGCTTTACAGTGGGTTAGCAGCTCTTGGGTTAGCAGGGTTTGGAAACCAGCAGGATGGTAAAATCCTGTGGACAGAACTCCTTTCTCCTTCTGATGCCAGTGGGATTTAAGAGGTGGCTGTTCTGTTTGGCTTGGGATAGCAGGGGGATTACTAGAGCTGAGCCCCTTGGTCCTGGCTCTGCCACTTGTTTTGAGGAGCTAAATGCTCCTGTCCCCAGTTTCCTTATCTCTAAATAGCATAGCAGTAGTGGTGAACCTATGGCATGCATGCCACGGCATGCTGTTTGTATTGCTGACAGCTCTAAAAGGTTTGCCATCACTGCCCTATAGGTTCCTACCTAACAGGATAGCCCTTGGCAACAATAGAAATAATTGACACAGAGCACTTACCTCGCCCGGTATGTAAGCACTGTCGAGGGCTCTCTGGATTTGGGCCGTGGGGTGGACTGTGCAGTGCAGGTCAGCCAGTGCTCTCAGGAAGCAGCACAGGGCTGCTGCGGTCACCACGTCTGTTACTTCACAGGAGTGAGGTCTAACTCAGGGCAGGCTGCCAGGTTGGTGGATTCAGGACTTGGTGCTGACCTCGGGCACACAGCTGTCTGTGCAGAGACACAGTTCTCTGTCTCCTCTGCCAGCCTCAGGGGTGGCCAGATCTCCAGGCTGGTTCTCCTCAGGATCACACCGTGGTGGCCAGTTGTGTTGGGACAATGTGGATTCTTGCTGTTCACAGCAAGCAGGACAGCTGGACAGCAATGAGAGCCGCCCTGGGCCATGGAACACGTGACTTCCCTTCAGTGTGGTGGGGTCAGCCAGGGCAGCCTGGGGTCACCTGACCCAACAGCAGCTGCTCGGGCTGGCTCTTTATCCAGCTCAGACCAGGAGCCCTAGACTTGCTCAAATGTAAGAATCACCTGCAGAGCTCATTCAGTTTCGAGGCTGGGGAGCATCTTTGGCTGAGGATGGGGCCCTGGGGTAGGCAGTTCAGGGGAGGTGCTGGGGCTCATTAGAGGTTGGACATATATGTCTGACCCACAGCACACCAAGAGTGTACAGGTAAGTTCCAGAATATAGTCAGGTTTGGCCAGCACAGAGGTGGGTGCAAGTGTGACCAAGTGTGGAAAAGGTCAGCGATGAAGGTCCCACATCTGCCGTCAGACCAGCGAATGACTTGGTGCCAGAGGCTTTCAACTCCCTCTTCCTTCCTTCCTCCCTCCCTCCCTCCCTTCCTTCCTTCCTTCCTTCCTTCCTTCCTTCCTTCCTTCCTTGTCTTTCCTTGAACACTCCCTAAGGCCAGGGTCTCAGCTTGCTGCAGTAAGTCAGCTTCTAAGTGCAGTGGAGTGGGCAGCCAGATCAAAACAGGAGGAGATGACTTGGTGCTCTCCAGATGCTACGTGACCGTGTGGGCAATGAGGAGAAGGCTGCCTGCTCGCACTTCCTTCCCTGGCTGCTCGAGGCCTTCTGGAGTGCAGTCAGTGATGTGCTCACCCCAGCTGCCCTGACTATGGCTTTCTAAGGATGGGTGCTCAGCTCGGCCGAGGGAGGACCATCCGGCTGCCGGAGCAGCGGAAGCAGCAAGGCCGACAGTTCAGCGTTGCCCTGGAGAGAGGACCCTCAGTGTGGTGCTGTCGGCCTCTGCTGGTTCTGAGAAGTCTCACTTTGGATCCCTGAGCTGGGGGCAATGTGAGATGGGTGAAGAAACTTTGCAAACATGAATCACGGTGCACCCACAGGAGAGCTAGTGTTAACACAGTGCCTGAGCGCTGGGAATAGAGCATCGGTCTTGCTTGGGCTCAGTCTGACTCATGCACTGGGGATGTCAGAGAGAAAAGAGGTCGAGTGTATTAAAGACATTTCTCATACATCTCTGTTCTGAAAGTGTCCTCTCAAAGACAGACACTCTGCACCCCTGATTAAGTAACAATAGTAATAATAATTGTGATCCCCGGTGGTTCCTGAATGCTTAATACCCGAATGCACTGATAGACAAATGATCTCATTTGAGGTCTGGCATCTGGTGATGTCTGATGGTCTGAAGCTCAGAGCCCTTGAGTGTGGACTGTCTGGCACCCACGTGGCAGGTGTGTGCCCTGCTGGGAGATGTCGCCCCCTGCAGTCTCCCTCCTCACACAGCTGCCCGTCTCCTTGTTACTGCTGCTGTTCTGTTGAAAACAACATCTTCAAGCTCTCAGCTCAGACAATCTGTTTCTCCTCCACTAATTTCCCTTGACAATTTCAATACCATGTCAAATTCATTCTGGGCTGAAAATATACTAACCAGGGATATATTTAATATGAAAAGAGACTTCGAGTATAAAACACCTGCCTTTAGTAAAAATCAGAGTTTAGCAAATGATATCTGACAAGAGGGAAAGAGGGAAATGGATCTGTATGTCCTTTAGTGGGCGTCAGGAGCCTCCCTGTGTGTCGACTTCCAGGACAGTTTACTTCCCATTTCTGACCCATCTGGTTTCATGTTGCTGAAGGAGCTACCCAGGGTGCAAGCCTTCCTTCCATTCCTGCACTACCTACGGGATGCCCAGGGGGCCTCCTGCCTGCCGAGTGATGGCAGGAGTGACACACGGAAGTCTGGCTGCTGCAACCCTGGGATCCCAGAGGTTTGGAGAAGCAGAGGTCACATAGTTGGGTTGAAATCCCAGCTCTCTGCCAATGAGCTGCATGACATTAGCTAACCTCCACGAAACTCTCTAAGCTTCTGTGCTTGGTTCTGATAATTGCTGACACTCTCTTCCCAATCATAGGCCTCAAATGCCTGGGTACATATAAAGGTCAGGAGAGGAATCCAAGCACAAGTTGTGCCTGGGCCAGGGCACACAGCAAGTGAAGCCCAGGCGTCTCTTGCCTAGAGTTTTTTTTACCTGCTATGACACTGCCTCCTGTGGACAGGAGGTGCCTGGCTCTCTGCATACTCACTTGCTTTTGACCCAAGATGACCCCTCAGGCCTTGTAGTTCACATTGATACAGGTCAGCTCTCCTCTGTCCTCTCTTGTTGCAGTGTCCAATGCACTGCCTGTGTCTTTCCTGGGGTTTCACAGGCTGGTTGGATCAGGGCCAGGAGACCACACCCCAGGGTCCTCACACTGCCGCATGAAGGGCTGTTCTCTTCTAGACAATGCTTTGTCTTTCCCTGATGGTCACTGTGTCAGTCAGTTCTCCATCCCTGTGACAGTACCTGAGCAAAACAATTTAAAGAAGGAAAGGGTTATTTTGGCTCCAGGTTTTAGAGGTTCAGTCCATGGTGGGTGCCACTGATGCTGGGCCTGTGGTGAGGCAGGAGCATCATGAAGGAAGAGTGTAGTGGAGCAAAGCTGCTCACTTCATGGGAACCAGCAGGGGCTGGGTGGGAAGAGCAAGAGAGGAAGGAGCCAAGGAAAGATACAGCCCCCAAGTCACACTCCCATGACTCACTTCCTCTGGCGCCCCCAATAGTCCAATCAGCTATGGACTCCCCCGTGGATAAACCCACTGGTGAGGTCAGCACCCTCATGCTCCAGTCCTTTCTCTGTGCTCCACCTCTGAATGTGACTGTGTTGGGGAACAAGCCCTCAGAACATGAGTGTTTGGGGTTGCTTCATAGTTAAACCATAGCAGTGACTATATCATGCTCCACTGTGAAGCCAATGCCAGGGATATACAACTTGTCAGCACTTGAGGGAGTGCTAGTGTGTGTGTGTGTGTGTGTGTGTGTGTGTGTGTGTAAACTTTCTGATTTTGTCTATTTTCTCAGTTTGCTCCATACATTTCTAAAATATGAATCGACCTTGAGCTTGCTCACGGTTTTTATTTTTCATTTTACTCTTCCTCAGCAGCAGGGTATTTATGTCCTAAGTGGGGTATGAACTTGGGTGAGATTGTGCTGTGATCCCTGGACAGAGGATGTAGAGTGGTGTGGGGCTGTCACCATGGGAGGTCCCCACAACACCAACAACGTCTGGGACATCAGGGCATCTTCTCTGGAGGCCTCATGGGAGGTTTTGGTGTTTAGAACAATGCAAAGGCATTTTCTAGGCATAAACTTCCAATTGTTGGGAAGATTTCTAAAGTTTTGCCATACTTTCCCCATGTTGTCACTGCACATGTCCAGAGTTAAATACCGTTTTCTCTAAACCTTGATGTCCCCAGCTTAGAATTCTTCAGAGCTTTACAACTGCATATATTAGCGTTTGCAAACAAAATAGCCTGGGGATGCAGCAGCTCACAGAAGTGACCCAGTTAGTGTCCTTTCAGAGGTGGAGTATTGCCTTCTGTTACAAAGTCTGCATTTCTGGGTTCTCATCGGCAGGAGCAGATCCTGGTGATGCCAGGGCCCAGTGGCAGCAGTTTGGTTGGTCCAACTTGCAATGCAGATAGTGACTGGTTTCCCATTTGGCCACAGTGTTATCCTTGAGATTAAGCCCAGGTGCTAGTTCATTATTGCCTGCACTCATGTAACTAGCAGGGAACAAAATGATGAGACACTGGCAGAAGTGCACGAAGAGGTGGCAAAGTTTGGAAAAGAAAGTAAAATAAATGCATGGCATCCAGGGCCATGACCCACAACTGTTATCCCAGCACCCTGGGAGGCAGAGGCAAGAAGACTGTAAACTCTAGCCCAGCCTGGGCAACTTATCAACTTAGTAAGATCCTGTCTGAGAAAGAAAAAAAAAAAAAGAGTGCAGCTATAGAGGTGAAATGGGTTGGAAAAACGAGCAGGATATAGAGAAACTAAATTTGTGATGTTGAGAAAAAGCTTGGGGAACATTTCCCAAAGGCAGCAGAAAGAGAAAAGTAACCAGAAGGAAAGCGATGATAAGAGATGCCAGACAACAGATGCTGGAGCAGAGATGTGTGGTGGATCTGAGAGCTGGTGAGTGTGGGGGAGGAGAGACGTTGCCAAAAATGGTCCACCTGAGTCTGCAGGCTGGAAAGGCTCTAAGCCCTTGGTGACATGAGTAGGGAGGCACCAATACATGGAAATATCCCGGTAAAATCCTGGGTTTTAACACAGATATCCAAAAAGGACAAAATACGTTTTCAAAACAAAAAGAACAAGGCTGCTGCAGACCTTTTCTCTCTGGTACTGAACACTTTCATCCTGGTGCCCCAACATTGTGACAAAATCCTGTGACAAAATCCTGCAGGTTGAGTGGCTTGAAGACAGAAATGTGTTCCTTACAGTTCAGGGGCTGGAAGTCCTAGACCCAGTGCCAGCAGACCAGCGTGGCCCACTAGACCCACTAGCAGATGGCACCTTCTTGCTCCATCCCTACATGGCAGTGAGTGATGTGAACCTTGCATGTCTCCTCACAAAATTCTACTGGTGAGGCCTTCTCCCTCCTCACTTAATTTCCACTCAGAAGCCCACTCCAAAATGCCACCAGAGAGGCTTTAATGTATGACTTTGGGGTGGGGGTGATGCAAGCACACAGTTTGCAGCACCATGAAAGAGTACAATGGGAATCATTTGGTGGAAAATGACTCTGTATGTGCCACAAATTATCATTTACACTGGGGTCACAACCAGACATGGTGGGAAAGGCATCATCTTAGGTGCTTCACTCATCCATGCTTAAGTAACTTTGGGAAATGTGGCTAATAAAGTTATACCCTTACTTAAACATTGCTCAAAAGCTTTAATAACATCATTACATTTTGAGTTTTAAAGGTGGTCACAGACAGTGTTTCCCAAATTTACATGAGAGTATAGTGCTTTTTGTTAAAGCACACCCCTACTAATATCTACCAGAAAGGTGGTCTATGGAGTGTTGCCTAGGATATGATGATTTGGACAGGTACCATGAAGGCCTTTAATAACACTCAAGATTCACTCCTAATAAAAGATCTTAATAATTCTAAAACCAAAATAATGTTCCATCAACATGATAAGAAACTTCTTACTAATATAGAACCAGTTTTATAAATAATAGTGGAAGACCATGAAAATCAGGGGTAAGGAAGCCTGTTAGTATTATCTAGAAATTCCAGCCCAAGCAGTAAGTATAGAATAAATAAGAAGGGTACATATTGGAAAACAAGAGACACAATTATTACTATTTACAATTATTACTATTTACAATTATTACTATTTACAATTATTACTATTTACAGGTTCAGTTCATCAGCCTCGAAGGCCCAATAGAACAATTAGAGAACTATCAGAATTTGGTGAGTTTGCTATAAAATAAATGTGCAAAATTTTTTTCCCCAAGCCAGCACAAATTAAAAAGTAGAGTATAAAACAATTTGCCTTGGGGAAAAAGAAAATAATGCACAAACTACAGATATCTTGAACACAAAATGTATAGAAGCTGTACAAAGGAAATGGAAAAATGTCAATGGGGAACACAAAATAAGATTTAAAACCTGTGTCAGTCCCCGAAGGGGCAGGCAGGGTCTGGGTAGATGCCACAAACTTGGTTTTCAGGAAACAAGGAACGCTGAGGTTACAGAACCTGTGGCTTCATTTTTATTTATTTATTGGTGGTATTCAGCATTGGACCCAGGGCATTTTCACTGACTACACCTCCAGATCTCTTCTTAATTTTGAGAGAGGGTCTTGCTAAGTTGCTAAGGAGCCCAGGCTGGAATCAGATGTGCATTCCTCCTGCTTAAGCCAGGGCATTTTCACTGACTACACCTCCAGCTCTCTTCTTAATTTTGAAAGAGGGTCTTGCTAAGTTGCTAAGGAGCCCAGGCTGGAATCAGATTTGCATTCCTCCTGCTTAAGCCTCCCTGAGTGCTGGGCATATAGGCGTGGCACTATGCCTTGTCTAGAACCTGGAGTTTTATAATGGGCAGAAGATTTGACCCAAACTTACCCTTTGCTTTGTGGGGAGGGACCCTCTCTGTTCAATGCCCTTCACCACCTTCTTACCCTTGAAGAGGCCACCAACAGCTCTGCTCACAGACACAAGATGCCCAGAGAGCTGTTTCCAACAAGACTCACAGTCATTTCTACACTGCCTTGGCTTCTGGAAAATTTCTCCATGAATGTGCTGCTTCTTCTGCACTCTGATTAATACAACCATCTGAGGCTGATGCCAAGTCTGTTCCAAGTCTGCCTCACATGGCATTTAGTTAAGGCTGCATAAAATATGAGAGATGGAAAGAGGGATAATGTGCCCTCATCTGCCTGCTTGCCATGAACAGGTTCTCCTTTGTGATGTCCTCTGCTACCCCACCCTGCCTTGGAGCCTGCTGACAATAGACTGAAACCTCCACAAACTGTGAGCCAAATAAACCTTCCCTCCCTTAACTTTGGGTATCAGATATTTTGTCTCAGTAATGAGAAAAGTAAATCCAGAGTCAATCTTGTCACACATGGGTTTTTAGAAAAAAAATTGCTAAGTATCATTTTTTTTT